>NW_017729034.1:72662498-72667648 GCF_001723915.1 Gavialis gangeticus
GCCACCAACTGCATGGGCGCCCTCCCCCAGTGCTACTGTGGGAGCATCTGCCCCAACATTCACAAGCCACCTAGTATCTTGAGGTATGTAGAAAAAAAACATTTAAAGCTGTGTCTATGTACGAATCATTGAATCTCTCCAAATCAATTCAGAGGGTTCCAATTTGATTCGGAGAGATTCAAGTGTCTCCTCATTCAATTTGAATTTAGAGATTAGGCCACCAAATCAGGCTGAAATCTCCACCGAATCAAATCAGCGACCAAAGCTTCATACAGCCCTAATAAATAGGAGCCTCAGATTATGCCAACAGCCCTGTTTTCTGCTGGAAGACTCAAAACCAACTGTGATGCATTACAAAACTATTGAGTGTTTGATGTACTGCTGAGTAATATAAAGGTCTTTCAAAGATTTAAAAAAAATGTGGTGGCCAATATTTTTGAAAAAGGTAACAAAGGAAAAACAGGAGTTATAAAATAACAATGCAGGCAATGGTTAAAATGACATACAGGAGAAAAAACAAGCTACAAAAATATGATAGCTAGACACAGGTCACACTGCTATGACACAAAAAACAGGGATTATAAACAAGAACCCCAAAATGTAAAAGAATTGAGTATTAAGAAATCTGAAGTATGAGCCAATTACAGTTATATGCTCAGAAAATCTTGTTCTGTTCAGTATCTCTTTTTCAGCAAGTTTTGTTTCCTCTTTGATCCCAAAACTGAAGTTGGATGTGAGGTGTGCAGACCTGTGCCTTTGCAGATATGATTAGGGCTACAACCTATGCCCTGAAATAAGATGTATGCAGGCAGCCCCCGCTTTTACATAGAAACCTTGGGAAGTCACTTGCATGAATCCAAGCACCAGGCTAGGAGTGCAGGTCTCTGTCCTGGAAAGCATAAAACGCATCTTGGTACAAACATCTGTCATCTTACATGTCTAGAAAGTGCCACACTCACCTACAGGTGTAATGTAAGTACAATAATAATCTTTGCATGAAACATCATTCAGTTCTCCTGCCTAATGTGTGACCTGTATTTTAATTCACAAGCATTAATGATTTAGCGATTCTCTCTCTTAAAATTCATTAAGATCTGTCCATGGCCACCTCTGTCAACTTGGTGGTGATCTTATCATCAGGGAAGTCCTAAATGAAACAATCGTCAAAATGTGCTAATACTGTACTTAGCTATAATCACCTGCAAGAAATACCACAACTGCAGCAGAAAGCTGGAAACAAAGCAACAATTCAAGGGTATGCCTATAAAACCTCTAGCATCAAATGGCATCCAGCCACCAGACAGATTTTAAAATGGACATCAAAGGAACATCAGACATTAAAAAAAAATAAATGAAAGATTCTACTCTATAGTTGTGACTAGGAGGGGGGTGGAAGTAGGAGGGTCCCAGGCAGGTAACAGAATTTTACACCTGCATCTCTGTTTTACTAACCACTTCATCCACGCCCGTGCTTTGTCTTATGTCTCCTCTAAACGTTACTGGTTAACTGCACAATTACCTGGAAACCAGCTATTCATGTGAAGTAGTTACCATGCCATAAAAAACTCCACCCAACTATAAAGTTAGATCTTGAAAATGCGTACTAACTTTATAGTTGTTTACTACCAAGCTTTAATGTGCACATGTAGTGAGAGCTGGGAGGTCCCAGCCACAGATGTACACCATGCCCAGCTGGGGCTAGGAGTCCCACAGCTGAGAGGGACGCTCAAACCCAGAAGCTACCGACTCTGAGTCCCGGCAGGACAGAGACCAAGAGTCCCACAAATGCAGACACTGGACATCTGGACTCAGCCGAGTCCTGGCAGCCAGCAGCATGGCTTCTCTTGGGGTGCTTGAAACCCCCAGGGCTGCAGGATTACGGCAGCTACAATCCCCCAGCACCAGGGGTTTCACACACTCCTGAGGCTATGGAATCGCAGTGCCCCCACAGCTGGGCGGCCCTCAACACATGGCATAGCAGGAGACACAATTGTGCAAAACATGCATTAGATCCAACCACGGCTTTCCCTACTTAGGCAGACAGGAATTTAGGATTTGGATGTGGGAGTGCTGGTTGTACTTTTTGGGGTGGCTGGGGGCAGGAGCAGTGACTGAAAACAATTTTAAGGGAGCCCCTGGACCTGCCCCAGGGGGGCCTATTTGTCACCCTTTTATCATGTGGGCCCAGCCCACTAAGCGTCTCGTTGGCCTCCCTCACATGAGAAGACTACAGGAAAAGGGGACAACAGATTTATTGGGACAAATAATAAAAGAAAAGGGATGGGAGCGCTAGTCAGAGGTTCAAAACAAGTGTGTGAAGGGGGGTCACCAAGTACTGCCCCAGGGAGAAAGCCCCAGCTCATGGAAATCTGATTTGGCCCCTTACCTTGTTCTCCCTCCACCCCATCCTAGACCCCATTCCTGGACCCATCCATGCCCTGTGACCTGCCTAGCTGCCATGTGCTCTGCAGACTGTTTCCATGGGATTGCACCCCTGGGAGTGGGAAAGTCACACCCCCACAGGCAGGAGAGGGAGCTGGCTTGGTGCCAGAACCGCCCCCTAGGCAGTAGAGTTTATCCACACAGAAATGGAGGATGTGGGAGAAGATACTGCATCCTGGGATGCTGAAGGACCGCAACTTAGGCAGCTCATCTGTGGGGAATGCCCATACATTAATGGAACATGAGTAGATAACAAGGATCAGTGATAAACCTACCCTGGTGTGGCATAACTTTAAGCTGCCTAAAGCATGCTTAACACTAGCTTCAGATGTTAATGTGTGGACAATCCAGGGGTTAATAGCTCCAGGAGTCACCTAAAAAGTAGTGGGTAACAAGGCCCTTAGATAAAGAAATGGATAATGATGCATCTTCAGTCAAGGTCCCATCCTGAATAAAAAGTAGATAATATTCTCCATTCTCTTATTTATTTCACACACACACAGCTACAAGCAGGTGGCTCACCAGAACAAAAGGAAGTACAGATCTGAACTTATCCACTTTGTTTGCTGGTATTTTTATCTACTAATATGTAGACCCCCTTTGTTTAAATCCAGTTTATTTCATGCCAGGAGTCCCCTATTTACTGAATAAAGGTTGTAGGATCAAGGTATTAACTGGTACCTCTAAACAAAATACCATATTTTACTATTTCACAAAATCTGTAGCTCTATTGATATAACTGTAACAATTCTACCAGAATTCTTATTTTAATGAGACCTCTTTTCCATTAGTAAATCTGTCTTTTAAAATACAAAATTAAGTCTATCTAATCAAGTTTAAAAGCTCAACCCTAGATATTCAGGGTTCTTGCTTTATTCATATAATCATCTCCAAAGCTGTAAATGTAAAATCATACAGTAAAGAACACTTGTTATTTTAACGTCATATACCACATATCATGAAACAGATACTTTAAGTTCAAAGTCCTACATTTTACAATGAGTCTGTGAAGGCTGCTATTTAAGACTGATCTCACTAGTTTACAGCTTCAATATGCAATTCCTAGTTGCACACCCCTTACCAAAACCCCTCATTTAAAAATACGGTGGGTAGCTCATAGATGGGTATTCCTTGGGCAGGCACTTTTCACCCTGGCAAAATGGACTTGCCTACCAAACTCTATCACCACAATATATTTCTAAAGGACAAATTAAAAAAAAAAATCAGTTCTCTCTTTTCAAGGTAAGAAAATTATTCCTGCACTTTGCAGGACATCCCATTCAAGTGTATACCTTGAACACAGACATTTACTGAAATACATAGTGCAAGCATACAAGGCAGGAGAAGAAGGGGAACGAGTTACATTTGACAGGCAAAAATCCTCCCTATCACTGAATAAATTTCCTAACCCCAGAGTGAAAGGTCATGGACAAAACCCAATGTTACAGATACTGCATGGAAGGCTAGAGCTGAGACAGGATCACATTACTCCAGCTTCCCACACACAAGCCAGCACAAAAGCACCCGGCTGCTTACTCTATCCCATCTTTCTCCATATATTCTAGATGCAAGCCAGCACCAGAAATATCCTCCCCAATAGATTCGAACTGCAGGATTAACACCATTTAAAATGGAGAGAGATGAAAGGTTCAGGAAGGCAATGGCATCTACCAGACGCCTAAATAGCGTTGCTCACATTTCTATCCATCTAACGCCATAAGGTAAATTAAATCAGTTCAGTTTCTCTGGCAAATCTTCTTCCATCTCCAGCTACCCTCCCTTAGTATTTTGGGTGGCGGCTGGCAGGGGGAATGTTATTCTTTCTCAAACTGTTACAAATAAGGAGCACAAAACAACTGGCTAAAATAATGATGAGGATTAGGTATTATTATTATTTTAAAAAAGAAAAGATCTGCTTTAACCAACAACAGGAAACAAGGCTTCTTTCCAAAGGCTTCAGAATCTCCGTTTTATTTCACACACACAGAGCTACAATCAGGTGGCCCACCAGAACAAAAGAAAGCACAGACTCGAAGCTGCATGTGTATGCGTCCGTGTGTGCCTCTGTGTCTGTGCGCCTGTTTGTGCGTCTGCATGTGCCTATTTTTGTGTCCATGTGCACGCGCAAGACAGCGTCCCTGTGCACGCGGGAGCGTCTCCGTGCAAGACCCTGCATGTGCACGGACGTGTGCACGTGCGTGACTACGCGTGCAGAACAGCGTCTTTGTCAAAGCACGATTATGCATGTGTGTGAGAGTCCATGCACGTGTGCGTGTGTCTCTGTGCACCCCGCAAGAGTGCACGTGCAACACTGCGCTATTCTGTGCGCACACGGGAGTGTCTAGTGCGTGCGTGCTGGGGTGTCCCCGTGTGCATGCGAGAGGCTCCATGTGCATGCATGTGAGCGTGTCTGCCTACATGTCTGGCTCCGCGTCTGTGCGTGTGTCTGTGTGCATGCGTCTCCGCGCGTGTGCGTGTGTGTCAGGCTCCACCACCCCCGCTGCCCGCTCCCTGATCCATGCCCCCCCCTTTCCCAGGCAACCTCGGCAGAGCAGCGCACCCGGACACCAGCCCCAGAGGGGGAGCTCCATCCGACCCCCCCCCGCGCCGCTGTTGCTATGCGCTGCGCCCCGGCATCCCCCACCGCCGCCGCCGCGCTCAGTCTCACCTGCCTCGGGCGCCGCGGGCACCCGGCCCGGCCCGGCCCG
>NW_017729034.1:72667916-72681291 GCF_001723915.1 Gavialis gangeticus
CGGCCCTCCCTGCTGCCGAGGCGGCTGCCGCTGGGCCTGGCTCCCCCTCCACGTGACGCGACCACATGACCCGAAACACTTCACGGAGCCCCGCGCGCCGCCTCCTCCTGCCGCGCCACCGCTCGGCCCTGTCCTGTCCTGTCCTGATGGACTACCCCCCCACATCCCAGCGTGTGCGAGTGTGCGTGGTTCCCGTGGAAGGGTCCCAGGAAGTGGCACCAGAGGCACTAGCTTTGTTTGGATGTGAGGGGATGATGCCAGGCGGGAGAAGAGGACGCCTGGCTGACCCCAAGGGTGGAAGCAGGAGTCAGCCCTGCCCTCCCTAGAATCAGCTCAGGGCTGGCCTAGAAGCGTGCCGTGTGCAAAGCGGCTGGGGTTCTCCCACCCAGGGGCAGAGGCAGTTCCAAGGTGCCACCAAATCCGTACGCTAGCTTAGGGCTGGCACCCCCCTTTCTGCAGCCAAAAGGCACGTGAGAGAATGATGTGGTTAACGTGAGGTGCCAAAGCCTTGGATTCCTCAGCTCAAGCAACTGGGTGGCTCACAGCTGGGTCAGTTGAGGAGGAGGCTGGACTAGATGACTTGATGGTGGACATAAGCTAAAGGACTTTGAAGAACTAGATGGATTTGAGCAGGAGGCTGGACCAGGATGACTTTGTGATGGACATGAGCTAGAGGACCTTGTGATGGACTTGAGCTCGACTAGACAGGCCCTTCCGAGGTCCTGTACAGACCTTTTCTATTATGTTAATTAGGTACAGCCTTTGGACATGAGACCAGTGCAGGGGCTCAAATTCTGCTGTCTGGTGTCATCACACAGCACTGCTTTGCCACTGGACAATTGAGGCATTTAGGATTCATATTTTCAAGTTTTTCTCTATTGGCATGAAAGGTAGAAACTTACTTTAAAAAAAACAATTAAAGTTGCAATCCTGATGCCAATGGTCAAAACTTTAAGCAAGCCACTGATCTTGATATGACTGAAAAAAATCACATTACAGTAGTGTAAGAGTGGTGGTGTAGCCATCACAGCTACATCACTGCTCTTACAGTATCACAGCATGGAAGATATCAAACACTGCCCCTAACAGTGTTTTTCACCATGCTGTACCTGGCTCCCAATAATTAGAGACCTGAGGCAAAATGTCTTGCATTCAAAATCTTGTCTAATTTTACCCAAGTTGGTCCAATAAAAGCACCCCAAAATATCCTTGTTTCTTAAATAAAGACACATATATGGGCAACTCTGTAACCCTACCTTCATGCATCTCTTCCCTTCATCTCCCCTCCAGTTGTGTAAGCTTTAACCCACTCGTTTCAGACTGCTGGCAATTGAGATGCTATTTTGGAACAATCCAAAAGCCACCGCAAGCGTTATTAATCACTGGATAGCAAAGCAGAGGTTTTAGTGGTAGTTTGCTACATTGGGAACCACTGTTTTAGGGAATGTTTGAAGGAAAACGTGAGAGTTATTTTTGTTCTAAGTTACGCCCACAGAGACAAAAGAATCACGGTAAGGAGTATATGGTATCACTAATCAGTTCTTCCTTTGGGCAGTTCCCTCACAGCCAGTATCTCTCTTTCAGCAGGTCCTATCAATATCTTGATTCCTCTGTGAGAAGACAATCCCTTCCTTTTTCTTCCCTTTGTGAGAAGGAAACACTACAGAGTATGGCTGCTGAAGATAACCTTTTGCACTTAAAGAATAATGTTGTCAATAAAGGCTAAGGAGTTAGTAATAGAATATGGAGCCTTTTACCTCTAGACTGGTAGGTTAGTGTCCATGTTATGGCCTTCTAAGCCATGAAAGCAGGACTTTTTAGTAGCACCATGTTTAAAATTTGTAGTGTAGACAGAAACTTAACTGTCATCTGACACAAGGCTGTAAGCATATGCCACTTCCATAGCAAAAGAAATCCAGAATATATTAGCTGAAGGGAAGGAAGAGGAATCAGTAATCATCAGAAACAAAAAAAGACCACCTAAAGCCAGGACTTGGTTGTTGAGTCCAGGTCTGCTATTCCAGGTGACGACAGTCATAGTCATAACATTCATATACTACCTTTTGTAAACTGAAAAGAGACAGCCATTTTCACACCACTCACCAAAGCTCTTCAAGGGCTCGGGTTCTCAACTTCTGGCATATGACATGAGCATCAAAGCCCTATGCTACCAGACCAGCAAGGTGCTCTAGCTTTTTCTCTTCTGGATTTAAAAGGCTAGCTACCAGGAAATCAAATGAATGACAAGAGAATCCTATCAGAAAGTATACGCAAATAAAAAAGTTAAAAGTCTTGAACTCCCACCTCTCAAAGTCATCCATATAGTCTAAGAGTTCTAGACATGAAGCCTGGTGTGCTATGTATCTCAGATAGTTATAACTTTTTTTGTTCTGTTGATACCATAAATCTCTAATTGTCATTAGTTGCTCCTTTTGTTTTAAATTTATACAAGCAACACCATGCTTATTTCTAAAACAAAAAGAATAGCCCCACGATTGGGTCACCAGGTAACAAGAGACTGGGGGTGCAGGGGTTATTTTGTTGTCATCTTGGAAAGGTCACTTGTCTTTTCTGTGCCTTTGGACAGGCCTATCCCCAACTCCTAACTTATGAGCTATCATAAGACTTAATTCATGTAGGTATACCAGATATGCAGATACTACAGCAACAACATCACAAAAATGTTGACAGAAAAAGAAAAATAAGGTCCTAACCTGGTATGCCATGGTGGTAGGTCCTCTTTTAGTATTTTAACCATGCTGTAACCAGGTTGGGGAGAATTGCAAACAGGTCCCTTTGCTCAGCTTTTTGTAGCTGGGTCCTTAATCATTAGCAAAAGTTGTAATGATCTCTTAGCTCTTCATCAGACTCTATGGCATAAGTTGATAACCTCTAAGGTATACACTTCACAAGAACTACCACTACTGCAATTGTTAAACTCTGAGAACTGAAGGGGGATGGAGAATGAACTACCTTTTCACCCCAGTAGGTGATCTTACCGCTACAATAAATCCATGTTCTGAAAAGAGATCACTGTACAAAATCACTCAAACACAAAAGAGTAGCTAAAACCAGAACACAGACTACTGTTTCCAAAGCATAAGTCTTCCTCACTTCAGCAAAAACTGAAGTAGCAGCCTATATTACTAGTAGCACTAGTAGGTAATGGCCATCTCTTAATTCTCTGTAGACCTGTCAATAGAGATAAATATTTCTCAATCATTCTCAATCAACACTGAGTCAGGTTATAGTTAAGGGAACATGGTCAAGGCACAGAGGCAAGTTTGTAGTACTGCTAGCCTTATACCACTTTTGTGACTATATTGAGGACTTCTGTCTCTAGGGTTATCAAGCAGGTTCATTTCATAAGCACATAATTCTCACTGTAAAGCATTTCTACAGTTAAACATGGTAGTTCTAGAAAAAAAACAAGAAAATATTGACTTTCCTATTCCTCCCTAGACTCTAATTAATTCCCCTCTACAATGCAATAATCCTAGTCCCAGATAGCAATTTGCTACATGGTAAAGCAGCATAATATAATGGATTTAATAGTGTATTTGGTATTGAAAAATTACTTGTGAATGATTAACAAAGCAACAGGTTACTTGAGAGGCTACTCCAGAGGAGTGTCCATAAGACCTTCCTATCAGATCATTCTGTATTTTCTTTATACCTGCTATTAATCCTATTTTAGAAATGTTTTTGAGAAGTCTGTTAAAAACCTGTTGGTACTGTTTTTCCTTTGAGTTCCTTTGCCTGAAAGTCAGTCTGCCTTAGTTGTCCTGAGTCCAAGAAAGACAGACATTGTTTTATATAGATTTATGGGAAAGCATTATAAATTTAATTTTATCTATTGGAATGTTGTGATTCCAAGGTCAAGGACATTGACAATAACACAATAAGGATCCAAAGATCTTTAATGTTCATGCATGATCAGGATTTTGGTTTTAGTTCTTCGCCCCCCAAACCATGATACCAGCAACAGTGTTCAGTTGTGCCATATTGGTACATTGATGCAGCAGAGACTCAGGAGAAAAAATTCCACATGTTGAATCAATACTACACATTCCTGCCTTTCAAGTTGTTTCTTGGCAGTCTCCATTTCAAATACAAACCCAGCCCACACTGCTTGGTGTGGAAGGTCTGACAGAATCAGAAACAAGTATTATATGGCTACAGTTACTGTCTGAATTCTAATTACATGATGGAAGGAATCAATTAAATGCCTATTTACTACCACAAGTAATTTGTGGTTTACAATTCTGGAGTCCTGTATGGAACCCCTGCCCCCAAGGAAACTCTGCTATGGAACCAAATGGCTCTTACAGCTCCCAAATGTGTTGGTGGATTGGACTCACTGCAACAAGCCTTTGCAACATGGGGTGCAACATGGGGTCTATAATCTACTCTAGATACTGACTTGGACTGCTGGATAAAGCCCTCCTAAGCACATCTGGGATTATAACTTTGCCTGGCTTCTATGTAGGTAAGCAAAAAAGACTAGGATGTCTTTTGCATCCTCCCCACAATGCATACCTGTCAAAAGACAGAGTAAAATTTGACTCTTAGAGATAAAGATTGATTCTTAGTGTATAGAGTACTTGTGCATGCCATTGCATTTATTCATTTGTCTGTACATGAAGTAATGACTTACACAGTCATCTACCATGTTCTCTTAGACCAGGGACTTCAGTACTTTGCACACACTGAGTTGAATTGGCCCTTCAACTAAGTAAGAGTTCACACCTTGTGAAGTATAAATAACAATTTCAAATAAGGCCAGAATTATCTTACCTATCAATCCCTCCTTAAAGGGGTTTTCATCGTCTTTTTTTCTGTCCAGGGAATTAAAATCTTCACCCATCCATAGGTTGCAGTTTAAGTCCCTCTCAACCGTACCTTTTCTCCATAGTTCTTCTTTATCCTTTACCAATAGGGCAACAACCTCATCTCCAAAGGCACAGAGGGTGACATTCTCATGCACCTCCTCTACAAAAGTTCACAGCCTTCCTGTAATTTCTCCAGCTTCCTCCAAGTGTTGTCATCCCTAACCCACTTCTACACCTCCACCACCTATCCCCACTAAGAGACCACAGCCTATCCTCATACTTCTCAGGAGACCTGGTTCTCAGGAGATGCTCCCTCATCACATGACCCTCACATTTTAAAAAGTAACCTAGAAATAAGGGAAACTGAACCCAGGTTCCATTAAAGGAGACCATGAAAATGCAGTTAATACCACAGGGCATGGAAGCAGGTATCCAAACACTTTTGCCTGTGTGTAAATGTGAGTACTTCTTTTTTTTCAGTGTGGAAGTATTGTCTTTTCAAAAAGAAGAGGTAAGAAACCTAGCACCCTCTGAACATATCTGCTACCAAAAATAATAGCTGTGCCTGCAATACAGTAGTTACCCCATGCTTGCTCAAGGATAAGGGCAGTTTGATCCACATTGCCTTCCAAGTATCAGAAAAGACTGTGAAATCTGGGGGAACAAGTAACATGTAAAATTGTATACATACTTATATATTTGTAGACATAGGGCCTTAGTATTGAAAATCCCCACAAGTTTAATTTTAAATAAATAAATATATGGGCAAGAAAGATGATTTGCCTTTATTTCAGGGTAAAGGTGAACTGCAGAGGAAAATTGTATTTGCACCTGTTATTACTTTTTATGAGAGAAAGAAACTGCTTTGATGTTGTTGTTTTTAAGCAAGCTATTTTTCTGCTGGATTTTTACATTAAGATGATCAGCTCTGAAATACTCTGTTTTTTGTTGATGACCTTTTGGAGGACTAAGATGAGATAATGTCATCACAATGAACAGAAACCTGACATTGCTTTCCAGAATTCAGCAGAAAGGAAATAGGATGTTGAATTACACTTGGGGTGAGGATGAAAGAAGACTATGAAAGAAGGCCAAATGAATTTTGCTTGTTTAGTGTAGCAAAACAAAGGCAGAGAAGGGACATAATCACATTCAGGCATATCAGGGGTTTAACACCAGGGAGAGTGAAGAGCTATTTAAGCTAAACAGCTATGTTTGCTCAAAAACAAATGGGTATAAAGTGGCCAAAAATAAAGGTGAAAATTCAAAGCTTTTTAACTCATAGGAGTGAGGTTCTGGGAGGTAGTAGGGTAGCAGGAGGCATGCCATAACCAGTTTTAAGATGGAGTTTAATACCATTATGAAAGGGATTATATGGCAGAATCATAAATAAATATCACTGAAACGACCCTCAGGAGGTCATTTAGTCCAAGTCCCCACTCAAGGCATTATCATCCCTATTTAAATCATCCTAGCTATGTCTTTATCTAACTGACTCTTAAAAACTTTCAGTGACCCAGATAATACAATATCCCTAGCTAATCTGTTCTAAACTTTTCCTAATATCCAGACTACATTTTGAATTTTACAATTTAAGTCCATGACTTCTTATCCTGTACCCAGTGGATACAGAGAAAAGTCTATCACCATCCTCTTTATAAAGACCCTTTTTGTATTTGAAAATTGTTATTAGATTCCTGCTCCTCCTTTCTCTTCTGTAGACTAAACAACCCCAATTCACTCAATTTTTCCTGCATGTTTTCTGGACTACTAATAATGTTTTATGTTCTCTTCTGAAATCTTACCAATTTGTCCCTTTCTTAACTGAAGCACAGTACCCAGGTGGGGCCTCACCAGTGTTAAATAGAGTGGAAGAATGTCTTTCTGTGACCTGCATGCAATACTCCTATTCATACATCTTGCATCCTATTGGCTTTTTTGAAACAACAATACACTGTTGACTCATAAACCAGCCTGAGCCTTTTGGATAGGGCAGGTATAAATCTAATAAAGAAAGAAAGAAACAAACAAACAAATAAATATTCAGCTTGCTTTCCACTATAACCCTAAGGACCTTTTCTGCACTACTGTAGTGTATCCAATTGTTCTGCAGTTTGTAATTGTGCATTTGATTGTTCTACTTCTTTGAACTTTTCCTTACAGAATTTAAATTATTTCAGACCATTTCTACAATTTATCAAGGTCATTTTGAATTCTAATCCTATCCTCCAAAGTAACTGCTACTTCGTTGAACTTCATTTCACCTGCAAATTTACTAAATGTGCATTCAATTCCATCCTTCAAGTCACTAATGAAGATATTAAACAGTATCAGATGCAGAAAAGATCCCTGGGGAACCTCACTTGATAGCTCCTCCCTGTTGGATGTTGAGCCATTGACGACTTCCCTCTGAGCATGATGATCCAGCTAGTTTTTCATCCACCTTATAGTACTTTAATCTAGACTGTATTTCCTTAGCTTACATATGAGAATGTAGTGGGAGACAGTATCACAAACCTTGCTAAAGTCTAGGTGTATCATTTTACTGTTCCACCCCCTCCCCACCTCATGCAACTTTTTGTCTTAGAAGAAAATCAGGATGGTTAAGCATGAATTGCTCATGCCTAATGCATGTTGGCTGTTCCTTATTACCCCATTATCTTGGAAATAAGGTGGTTAGGTGTTTGGAAATAGATTTCTTGACACGCTTCCATATTGTTCTAGGTATTGAGGTTAGACTGACCCATCAATAATTCTCTGGGTCTTCCTTGTTCCTCCTTTTTTAAAGATTGGCATTATATTTGCCCTTTTACAGTTTTCTGGGACTTCACCTAACCTCCATAAGTTCTCTCATAGTTGCCTATATCTGCAAAAGCAAATGACTTGACTCAAAGATTCAAGAGGTCCTACTTAGTTCTGTGTTCCTTCTTGCATCTTACTATCTCCCTTGTCCCTTAACATTTCACTTCCTCTTTCTTCTTTATTCCCCAGGCCCTTTCTTCTTAGGCCACACTTAAAAGTTTTTGCTGGTTTAGCAATGTTGTCTGGTCTGGCTATTTTATCAAAACCCCTTCTAGAGATTCACCTGTTCTGGCAGAAGAGTAACAAAGGGTGCAGAGACACAAAACAACCGAACCATTCCAAAATGTCACAGGTTGGGATCCAGTTCACAATTGTATGAAGTGCTGTGGCTCCAACAGGAGGAGGTGAAAGTAAGCGCCTAGCCCAGCATGCCTCACAATGGTTGGCTGGTCGGTTGATTTGGGAAGGGGGGGGGAGGTGCCTGTACTCATGCTTGAGGATCCTAGGGGGTGCGTGAACTGGGGCTGAGGGCATTTTCACTTTTCTGCTTTCCCTCATTTCCTAAATATGAGTTTGCTACACTTCAAAAGCCTACAGATGACTAGAGTCTGCAGTGTGCTTGCCTGACTTGGAGGCATGGTGGGTGGGGGTGAGAGAAGAGAGACTGTGCTTGGACCCACTCTGTTTGGTTCCCAGGGTCATGGGGGCATGATGAGGGGCTGTGGTCAAGTAGAGAATAAGGGAGTAAAGACACAGTTGGTTGTTAGAAAGATAACTTTTACTGAACAAGCAGTGTAAACAGCAAAGGGAAGTAGGGGCATCTTTACACATGCTCCAGGGTGGGGAGTAGTGGGGCCATTTTAATTACAGCAGCTCTTGGGAGCTGCTCTAATTAATACACCTAATTAAAACACCTGCAGCATCTCATGTATTCAGCATCCTGTGCTTCAAAATGATGACAAGGGGCACTTTAACTAAAGCTTGTTTGACATCTGTGCACTTCAGTTTTAAGCCATGTTTAAACCATCCAAAAATCATGCGTGCCCATGCCTTATTAGCTGGCTTGCTGGCTTTGCTGACAAAGTTATAGCAGAAAAGGCTCTTTTTGTATAGAAAGCATAACAAAAAAGAAGGAAAGAAACAAATATTCCTACTCTGATTACTTTGGATCTATGATTTATATTGCTCCCCCTAATAATGTCTCATTCAGTTTTTATTTCAACTGTAACATCCCCAGGTTTTATTTGGGGGGTGGTGTGTGTGCACATACACACACAAACAGACATATATATAGATATACACACATATAGTATATAATATATGCTATAATAGTATATATTCTATATTATACATGTTTACATAATTCTACATACATACAATTATGGCATACAATTATAACATATGATAGAATAATAAAATAGTTTTCTTGATAAAACCCATTTTGCAATATTTAAATAGAAAGTGGCTATTGAGCATTGGTGAGAAAAGCACTAAGTTCTGTAAGCTTTTCAAACAAACTCTTTAATGGTTGAGCTAAAGTTGTGTCTTTTTTAGCTTAAACCTACAGGGACCCATGCCATATTTATAGAGTCTGTAAAACCTCTTATCATTTCAAAGTGTGGTCTCCTGAGCAGTTCAAGGAAGAGAGATGCAAAGGAAAGCTTAAATGATTCTTGTGCCCAAACTGCAACGGATATAACACTCAAATACAAAAATCAAGAGAGAAACTGAAGAATATGAAAGAATAAAAGATATGTCATCAAATTATTCAAGGCTGTAGTTCAATAGAGGGGTTCTGGTGTTTCAAACTGTGCTTTGTTTCAAGGACCCCAAATGAACATTTCTGGTAAAGCAAAATTCCACGTTTGTTATTTATGCTAGTCTGAGGTTAGAGAGTTACAGTTTGAAGGGTTGCCTGTTATCCATACTAAAAACTGTACACTTATGTAATTCTCATCAGGTTATCCATATATTCTGAGTGTTGGGTGAGGCACAAGGCCAAATGCTTAAGTCCACAGAAGCATAATATCACTTTAAAATGATACAGCCACTTTCTCCAGCAGTTCTAAGAGCATATTGTAGATAGTGCAAATGTTCCAAATAAACTCGTGCCTTGAACTCTGCCATTAGCAATATGAAATACAAAAGAGGTAATGTGGCTACCTGCACTGACCAAAGCGTTTCTTCTTGACATGAATGAGAACTGTCCTTCCGGAGCCCAACTTAATTAGATAAATGCTGCTGAGCAACAGAAGGCACTCCATTCACCGAGGAATTGAGCATGCTGCCTCTGTAATGGTTCTAGCTCCTGCTAGCTTGGTAAAATGGTACCTTGGGGAATAATACCTCCTTTTAATTGAGGACCATTTAATATTCTTATTGCACCTATGTGCTGTCATTCAGGACTCTTGTTAGGCCAGGAATTGAGCTTAGAAACGTGGAAGAGCATATCTGATTGACAGAAATATGTTTATTACAAATACAGATAACTTAGCATAACAAGATCTTCTAAGATTGGATTCTATTTCTATACAGCATTTTCTTATGTATTTTATGAAGAACCAAAACATTTAATTATTTCTTTCCACCAAAATAATGTTTTCATTTTAATGAAGATAAACTTTCATATTGTCCTGTTTATTCAGAATGAATACCACTAAGGGGTTCAATCAAAGTGGGAGCAGGATCAGACTTGAAGGGAATTAAATAAAAAACCATGCATGGTATTGCTACTTTTTAGTAGCAAGCAGCACAGAAACACCCCACAGACATTTTTCTTTGAAATAAACTAAGAAACACTTCACACTGATTTTTATTTCTCTGATATTTTTTCAGTCAAATGATTAAGACCCTTCTAAATAAGCAGTCTATTTTTAGTCCTCTTTGCATGCTTTTAGCATGCTTTTCAGGTCTTTTAATTGTAACATTTGCATAGCACCTTTCAACTATAAATCTCCAAAAAAATCCCTTTTACAAAGCACCATAACGATTTCTGTTCCCATTTTACAGATTAAACCAATGTACAGAGAAGTAGAATGACTTGCCTGAGGTCACACAGCAAGTTAGTAAGTCTAGGTTATACTGACTCACTTTTAGCTAAAGTTATATTTCTTTTAAATAAGCACTTTCCTTTAAATAAGCACAGATATCCTCCCAACAAAATACATTTTTAATGTAAAAAAAAGTTTCCACAGTTATTGGTAAAGCTGTGCAACCTCCATAACAAGAGGACTCTGGAATTTAGACATTTTGTCTTGGAGGAAAACTACATTACATAAGAGTTATGGTACAGAAAATCATAAATTTGAAGCCTAATCCTGCAAATGCTTGTTGTTGAGTGTAGTGCTTACTAGAATACAGAGCCAGGTTTTGCAGTAAACCTGGATAAGGTTTCTTAATTGTGACTAGACTCGTGCTGAAAGCCACCTCCAGCTGATTCAGCTGTAAATAGGTATCTTGTTGTTTGTGCTGCAGAAACAAAGGCAGTAAGATAGGTTGCTAGTTACATACTCTGTTGCCTAAAGCAGTGTTGCTCAACCAATGTGCGGACCAGAGGAGTGTTGCAGTGTCTTTCTGCAGACCAGAACCCACATGAGGTCACCATGTGGAGTCTGTCTGTGAGCCTAATCCAACATGCTACCCCCGATCCAGCTGTACACCACTCCGATCCTATTCCACCCTGATCTGAATGCTGCCCTGATTGTGTGCCAACCCAATCTGGGTACATGCTACCCTAATCCCACGCTGGCTTGATCTGGCTGTGTGCTGCCCCTCTTCCATGCCACCCCAATCCCACACAGCCAGATTCAGCTGTGTACTGGCATAACCTGGCATGCAGGGCCATGTTATATGGCCTGAAGGACTCCCTATTAGTCTGAACCATCAGGAAGGCCTGTGGACCAGATGACACAGCTTTGCTGGCCAGATTTGATACACAGGCCTACATGCCTGGTCTAGAGAAACTGGCATGCCCACCCACGGTAGGCTCAGACAGATGTTTGACCTGAAAACTAACAGGACAACTCCCAATAGTAAGTTTGTATTTGCAGGACCAGGCCTTGGATTACTTTTCTTCTTTAATAATGTTTGCTTTCTGCCTGCTAATAAACACCTTAATGATTCTTTTTAGTGCATCATGACTATCTGCATTAAATTGGAACTAATGACCTAGCATTTTTTATGTATACTGTCATCTTTTACATAGATTTAAACGATTGCATCATTAGAACGACCAGTTATTAGCAGATAGACTTAGCAGAAGACAATGGATGGTAATATTTATAAGCAAGATGCATTTACCGTGACAGTACCCCATAAAATAAGCATCGTTAAGACATATTTTCTTTTAGTCTATATTTCTTAATTAGATAGCACTTCATAAACCTACCAATCACGATTCCACCCCTATAATATAGGTTAATATTTTTATCATCCCTATTTAACAGATGGGGGTACTAAGACAAAAAAGATAACATCTGGAAAATTGTCCCCTGTGTTTTGGAGCCTCAGTTTCTGGGCGCCCAACTTGAAATGTGGAGAGCCCAAAGGTATTTTGAAATCAAACTCAAGTCAATGGGATAGAACTTCTGAAAACCATGCCCTACTTGGCTAAAGTTAGATTCAACCATAATATCTTTTGTATACTGATTAAAACAACTTCTGATTGCTTAGGTCCTAGATGATGTCTCTTTCAGACACTATGCAAAGACATGTACAGACTGGATCCTCCTTTCTAGGCCTGTGTAAAGCAGCTAGTATTTGCTTCAGATTTGGATTCGGCCAATTCGGGGGACAGTGATTCGATTCGGTGATTTGAATCACCGTCCCGATTCAATTTGGCTGAATCTGATTCGGGAATTCCACTGCTGCTGAATCTCAGAATCAGCCAGGCCCATCCCCCACCCCTCTCCCAGCCCGGCAATGGCTGCCCCAGCTCCTGGCACTTAAAAAAAAAAAGTCTCGACTCACCGGGTGCTGCCAGGCGGGGGGCGATCCAGCCCTTTAAGGAAAAAAACCCATGAAAACCCTGGGACTCAGAGCTCCTGCCAGTGGGGGGTGATCCCCACTTCCCCCCGCTGCCCCATGCCATATGGGGGGCTCTGCATGAGCCCCCAAAGCCCCGAGGCTGCACCAGGAGCTGTGAGTCCCGGGGCTTTTCTTGGCTTTTTTTTCCTTAAAGTGTTGGAGCTGACCCAGGTGGGGCACCTGTGGGGGGGTTGGGGGAGCGAGGGGGGGCAGCAGGGATTGCCCCCCTGCCTGGCAGTACCCGGTAAGCACTGGGACTTTTTTTTAAAGTACCGGGAGCTGGGATGGTCGGGGAGCAGCCATAGGGGAGCAGGGCGGTCAGGACAGCTGGCAGGGGTCCCCTCCAGGATCCCCTCCCCCAGCCCCTGGTACTTACCAGCTCAGAGTGGCTGCTGCTCCCTGCTGAGGCTACCGGGGACTGCCCAAATCATCAACGGTCTCCGAATCTTTTCTGAAGATTCAGAGAGCTTTAAATCAATTCAGACCTTTATATCGGTCCCCTGATTCGATTCGGATTCGGAGATTTGGCCACCAAATCAGGCCTAGTCTACTCCGAATTGAATCACCACCCGAAGCTTCTCACAGCCCGACTCCCTTCATTTTAGATTTCTTTTACAGCTGTAATTCTACTGACTTCAGTAGAGTTACTCCTGATTCAACCCAGTAGTGAGAACAAAAGCAAGACTAATGCTTCATAGTTTCATAGTAGGTAGGGC
>NW_017729034.1:72686291-72688202 GCF_001723915.1 Gavialis gangeticus
CCCCTGACCATGCGAGTGGCCCTCCTCTGGACCCTCTCGATGCTGTCCACATCCCTCCTGAAGTGCGGCGCCCAGAACTGGATGCAGTACTCCAGCTGCGGCCTGACCAATGTCGCATAGAGGGGGAGGATCACCTCCTTGGACCTGCTCATGGTGCATGTGTGGATGCATGACAAGGTGCAGTTGGCATTCATGACCACATCCCCACATTGGCAGCCCATGTTCATTTTGGAATCAATAATGACTCCAGGATCCTTTTCTGCCTCTGTGCTAACGAGAAGAGAGTTCCTCAGCCTGTAGGTATGCTGCTAGTTCTTCCTCCCCATGTGCAGTATCCTGTACTTGTCAGTATTGAATCCCATCCTGTTCTCATCTGCCCACCCCTGTAACCTGTCTAGATCTAGTTGCATCCTGTCCCTCTCCTCCAGCGTGCCCGCTTCTCCCCACAATTTAGTGTCATCTGTGAACTTGAACAAGGTACTTTTCACCCCCTTGTCCAAGTCACTGATGAAGATGTTGAACAGTGCGGGCCCGAGGACCAAGCCCTGGGGGATGTTAAAGTGCATGCCCTTCAGATGTTAAAAAGATACAGATTTTTTTCATATCCTGGTTATGAATCCAAAGGTAGCTTAGGTTGGAAATGACCACAAGTGGTCACTATCTGCTGGGTGTTCATGGTCTTTCATAAATGGTACGGCAGTAGCATAACTTGGGGTGGGGAGAGGGGAGATGAGCAGAACACCAACCATGGGTGCCAACTTAGAGGGAAAGCTAGTATAGTGCCCCTCCCCTCCCAAAATCTTTACTATGGCAGGTGCAGCCCTGAGTTGCCCAGCTTTAGGCGCCAGGCAGGCACAGCCCCATGCCAGTAGTGTACCTGGGGGAAAGGAGAGTGGAATGATGATGCGCCCCTCCGAGGAGGCTTTGTCATGGGAGGCACAGCCCTATGCCAGAGGGGAAGGGGTGGGGCATGGGAGCAGTCATTGGGGAGCCTGTGGTGCTGCCTGTCTCCTAGCCCCAGCATCTCAAGTCTGCACTGCTACAACAGCAACCACAGCATAGCAGCAACTGCCGCTGAAGTGAAGAGAGCTTAACGGGCAAGGTTCCTCTCCCTTTCCCATCTTCCTTGCTGCCCCCACTCTCCACTAGGCACACTTCTGTACTGGAGGTTTTTCACTTCCTAGAGGGAAGGTGTCCCCATAACATCCTCACACCCCACATCACAGTTTACATCTGTGTTGACCATGTTATCAGAGATGCTAGGAACAATGCACTTTTATACATGCTCCAGGGTTGGTGGAGGGGTTGCTTTAATTAGAGCAGCTCCAAGAGCCACTCTAATTAAAGCACCATAACATCTTGTGCATCAGCATCCCTGTGCATCAAAATGGTGGTGGGGGCATTTGAACTAAAGTTCATTCCACAAGCTTTAAAGAGCCCTCACCACCGTTTTGAAGCATGGGGATGCTAATACACAAGATGTGGGAAGCTGCTGGAGTGTGGTAATTACCTCCCAGCACGTCTACATGCAGCCATTATGTGCATGAAATCCGTACTATCCTTATTCACCTTCAGGTAGTTCATCCAGGTCAGGATTAAGGCAAATTGGTAGGAAAGTGCTTGGAAACCTTTCATTGCCACTGTTCACGTTGTACAGGATCTGGGAATAAAGAGAGGGCTGACTATAAATCTCCTGAAGACAACCCACAATATTCAAACAGTTACATGAAAAGTTATCCTGACTGATAGGGAATTTCTTTTGTTAAGAATTTGCCCCCTAATAAAAAGGTGAATGCAGTTTTTATCTCAATTGTTGCTTGGATACTTTTTTGTGCCTTATTTATTGTGAGAGTATCTACACATGTGCTTTACTTGACCTGGTACTGGCTACTGGGGATGACCTAATCGGTG
>NW_017729034.1:72689498-72739314 GCF_001723915.1 Gavialis gangeticus
GCCTGCAATGCGATGCTGCGGCTAGTAAAGCATCCAAAATGCTGGCTTGCATCCATAGATGCTTCTCAAGCAAATCCCGGGACATCATTCTCCCCTTGTACTCGGCTTTGGTGAGGCCGCAGCTGGAGTACTGCGTCCAGTTTTGGGCTCCACAATTCAAAAAGAATATGGAGAAGCTTGAGAGTCCAGAGAAGAGCCACATGCGTGATCAGAGGTCAGGAAAACAGACCATACAACGACAGGCTGAGAGCCATGGGGCTCTTTAGCTTGGAAAAGCGCAGGCTCAGGGGTGATCTGATGATCACCTATAAATTTATCAGGGGTGACCACCAGTATCTGGGGGAACATTTGTTCACCAGAGTGCCCCAAGAGATGATGAGGTTGAACGGTCATAAACTACTACAAGACCATTTCAGGCTGGACGTAAGGAAGAATTTCTTTACTGTCCGAGCCCCCAAGATCTGGAACATCCTGCCAGCGGAGGTGGTTCAAGCACCTACACTGAACACCTTCAAGAGTAAATTGGATGCTTATCTCGCTGGGATCCTATGACCCCAGCTGACTTCCTGCCCTTTGGGTGGGGAGCTGGACTCGATCTTCCGAGGTCCCTTCCAGCCCTAATGTCTATGAAGTATATGAAATCTATTGTGGAGTAGACTAATTAGCCCTGCAGTAAAGCATCACTGTCTACATGTGCACTGGGATTAGGGCCCAGTACACTAATTAGCTCCACCATAAGATAATAATGTTGGATGAGTAAGTAACAGCACTGAAACACATGTGTAGACAATGACAGGGACCGGCTGGGACAGGAGGGTGCTAAAGTGCAGGTGCTGCCTGTTGCAGCCACGTGTCTCTACACTTTCAGTGTCCTTGTGCTCCAGCCAGCCCCTCCGCCACTCGATGCTGCCACTCAAAGCTCTGGGCTGACCCCCCATGCTCCCTGCCAGCCTGGGACTGTTTTGCCCTGGCTCAAATTGCTCGTCATGAGCGCATGTATAGATGCTGCATCTGGGAGCAGTTTCTTTCAGCTCAAACAGCTCCAGAGTTTCTTGTGTCGCAAGCCGTTAAACACCATCCTTTACCCACTGCACACATTATAACAATAGTTTTTTATTAAAAATAACTGGAACTAAAGTCAACCTCAAATTATCTTCTTTTGTATAGACTGTAGAGGTTTATTGGTTTAATTCACTTACCAGCTACTGCAGACAGTGCCAGCTCCACCATCATTTCACACATCTGCACAATGCATCCCCGTCTGTCTGTGAATAGGTTGCTCATAACCACTAAAAAAGCAACTCCCTGAGGTGTATTTTGTAATTTGCATCTCAGTCATCTAGCAATACAGTCATTTACTTTACCTTTGCAGTGGTGACAGCCAACTCCTTTGACCAACACTTGAGATATTTTGCTTGTCCTCCTTGTCCAGAGACACTTTTATCTTAGAGCTAATCATTTACCTGACAGAAGTTTGAGGGTGGATTTTGTCTTTGCTTATGTGTATGAGCACATTTTCACTTGGGTATGTCTATGCCTGCTTTTCTTTATTAAAGGGACACTGTCAACATGCAAATGACATGTGTTCCTTAGACTTTGTAATACCCAAGGTTAACAAGACAAAAAGAACTTAAAGAGAAACATTATTCTATGTTGTTGGGTTTTTTTAGTTTGTGCATTTGACAATGTTTGCATAGTTTCACTATTATTTCTCTAGAGTTAGTTTCCTTTTCATTTCTGAGAGGCTTTCATATACAGCATGGGACAAACGCATTATATGTAAATAGGATAGATGTAAAATGACTAAAACTGACAGAAGGATTCACGAGTAAAGTTAGTATCATGAGCATTAAAAATTACTGCAATTGAATTAAAAGTGCGCATGTAACTTACCTTGTTGGTTGGTTTTAAGGGGGGGTTTTTAGATTTATTTTTTTTTATATTGGGAGGGACAAGAAAGCTGTTTTATTTTTCTTTCTTATTTGTTTTGTGGGTTATTTGAATTGTACGTGGTGTATTTTCTTTATGTCCCAACTTCTAAGTACAACTAGCAATGAATTAGGCATGGGGCCAAAGGTCTTCTCTTTGCCACACAGTGCAGAGGAAAACAAAATGAAGCACAATAGTTCTGCTGCATGCAGTGAAAAGGAGTTACATATGCTGCATACATCTCCTTTTCCCATCAACTGTAGAAGCCTCCATGTTTTGGAGAGCAGCTGCCTCACATACCATACACCCCTTAATACTGTGACTTACATAGAAGAAACCTGCATAGGAATCAATGATCATTGAAGCAGCAATAATTGTCCTCCTGTCATCTACCCACCTCTCCCCATCAGGGAAGACTGTTGGGGGAGAAGACCCAGAGTATGTAACATATTGTAGAACATCTAAACGAGCCAAGCTGTTGTAGAGATGCAAAGCTGTATTTGAAGAGCAGTCGTTTTCAAAGAAAGGTCACAGATGGTACGCGGGGTTCCGGAGATTAGAATATCTACTTCATTTCATCATCACACCCCTTTCCTGTTAGTGTTGATTCAAGGACTTTGGGGTTTGGGTTTTATTGTGCAATGGTGTTTTTTGCAGCTGATGAGCATTTGGCACAGGTTTAGAGACAACCTGGTTTAATGCAGCGAACCAACTCTACTGTTACATTGGCTGTTATCTCACAACAAAAGAGTATTAACGATGAGATTCAGCCTTGGCATCCTTTCCCGTTACACTTCTATTGCTTGGTACACTTATAAAATTTGGAGTTGGTTAAGAATTGTTTGGGCTATAGGAGGTGGTGGGTGAGCTACTCAGTGCACCACAAACAGCTGCTCTAATCCCCAGCTAATTCAGACTCCAAGGTGAAAAATTAAAGCCCTATTCCAAATGCACCCAAGAGCCTAAATTCCCATATGGAAAGTTAATTGTCTAATAGATTCCAGGGCTCAGTGTATCAGATTCCAGAAAATAACTACTCCAAACATCCTCCTAGAAGACTGCTCTGAAAGAAGAATGCTTGTCTCATAGGTAAGGCACAAACTAAAAGAAATAGATATTTATGTTCTCAAGGATGATAGATCCAAGCCTTAACTATACAGTGGCAGCTTTTAAAACTTTTTAGTTTTAAATCTTGGTAAGAGCTCCCCTTACTGGCCTGCCTTCAAATTGTTAAATCTTTCAGTCCTGCACCTCTTTTGACTCAAGACATAAACAGGTAGTCTATTCCACGTTAAGTGCCCTTTTCTAATGCAGAAGTGCCTCATATTCCATTTTTATTCAACTGAACAGTCCATATTTCTCAAAATGTCCCCAATTTCAAGTCAAAATCTTGCCCTATTCAAGCTGATGACATTAGCTTAAGTCATGAAACTGAAGATAATTACTGTTATTTTTGGAAAGGAATTTGTTCTTACATTATTTTGAACTTCTCTGGCTTTTATTTTTCTTGTATTCTTCATTTTGTGTCTGTTCTGGACATATTGGCCTTTTCAGAGTTACAGAATTATGAAAAAGATGCCAAAACACATTCTGCCCCTCTTACTCATTAAGAAACACCTTAGTCCACAGTAGTTTGCCACAGGTACGTCTGTTGGACCACTCACGTACTAAGGGGATCAGTGAATAACCCCCTTAGCATGGAATTATGAAATGTTACAAGAAGAAGTAATGAGAGTGATACTACCTCCCACTAAATGCTTCCTTCCCCTGTGTGGCCACACATATATACCTTCTCCGGGAATGCAGGCAAGCAAAATGAGCCATCTTTGACCTCATATCTGGGGGTTCACTTCCTGAGTCCCTTTTGGTTGGATCTCTAGCCATCACATAACTTCAAGGCTATACCTACCGTTCTTTTTCCTCTCCTTCTGGTTGCAAACTTAACAAATGATGCAGTAGATGATTGGGAAAGGAAAGTTGTAGTCACCAACCCCACTGCAGGGTGGCACTACAAGAGCTGTGATATGGCAGCCTCCTCTGATAGCCTAATTAATGTATCACTTGGTCAGAGCTGAGTACTATACATTTTCCAAGGCTTAGGTACTAGTGGAGCCCTGATGAATCCCACAGATAGTCCCAATGAATTAACAAAGGATTTCTGTTCTAGGACTGCCAAAAATAGACAGTGTGAACCTACTTAATGGCTATACTGGAGTAATACAACAATAACTCCTAACTCAGGCTCTGAGAGATCCAGGACCAAAGTATGAAGGTAAAGCTCTGCAGCTCTGGTGCCAGGCTCCCTCCCTCCAGGTCACCTCTTTTCAGGGGTCAATTACGCACTTCAGTCTGCAGATCCCTGGCCTGAGCTCAGGTTGCCTCTGGATCCTCTGTGACCTGACACAGGCCAGTTCCTCAGCCTACCTACCTGCAGGCTGTTTCTGAATATCCCCCAGTGCAGGTATTGCCAGACTTAGATGACAGCAAGCAGCTTTCCAGGCTAGCTCTGTCCCAGCTCTCATGCCACCCAGTACCCCTTCCACAGTCAGCTCTGCAGGCTGCTGCTCCAGATGCCCCGCAACTTCCTGCTCCTTCTAGACCAGAGGTATTAAAAATACAGCCCACAGACTGGATCCAGCCCATACATCCATCTCACTTGAAGGCAGAGGCACTGAGTATGTGTGGGCCTGTGGGCCCAAGGGCCCTGGCCCCCCTTAGAAAGAAGGCTATCACCTGTAATGCGTACAACTTTCCATATGACCATCATCTGAGGCCCCCTGGCAAAAATGAAAAGTCGGTGCCTTTTCATGAGGGTGAATCGTGGGGCTGGGGCAAATGGGGGAGGGGTTTCCCACCAAATTCCAAATGATGTCACTTCTAAAAACAGTTAAAATCCCCTGAGTCCAGGAACTGAGTCTTGACAAAAAAACCACCAGATATAATTGCAAACATATTACAATTGCAAGAGCTGGCATTATTGCATCTATGCAGACAGCTATATTTGCTGTCTTTTCCCCTTTCTGCCTAAACGTTACCACAGGTGCGATGACTATTAGAAAATTATAGTCTTCCCCTTATTGCACCATGCACAGCAGAATGAATTGAGAAGTCTATCTAGAATTGGTAAATGTAATTAGCAATTAAAAGAAATGCAACTAAAATGCATGTTCTTTTTAGGTCCCAGTTTTACAGTGCACTTCTTCCAAGGTGTGGAGTGCCTTCAGCTCTGATGGAAACAACTATGAACTCCTACTGCTCAGCACCTTGCAGGAGCTGCTCATCACATGGCAGGATTCAGCTCTAAAGATAGAATTCATGCCTATGCAGAGGTCTAGCTAAAATGCCTATGCATCACTCAGGTCCTGTTTTCAAGATGTATGTGAAACTTGAGGGGTGTGTAGATTTTGTGCTGGGCTTCAGCATATGAGGGGGGTGGAATTTCATTTAATATGGACAAGATTGTAAAGTTAACTCTAAATGAAGAGTGTGCCACAAATACTAAAAGGTAGTGAGAACTGAAGTCCTTAAATTCAAAGAAAAGCTTCTTAAATTGCCAATATAAATATATAATTATGACTTACATTTAAAGATGTGACTATATGTAATCTCTTCTGCATGCTACCATCAATATTCATGCTATATAGAGAGACTTAATGTATTTTTAATTACCTTTCTTCCTACCTTAGCCTCTGTCTCTCACTAATGTGGATGCATTTCCTGACTCCTAAAAAAAAAAAAAATGTGTGGAAAGAAGGACAATGCAAACTCATAGCTTATCTTTGGCTACGGTGTCAATGTCATTTACTGAGCACATCTGATATAAAATTACCCTCATAGCTTCTCCCCAGGCACAAGATAGCAAAGATATACACAATCTATCAGTGGAAATGAAAGATGCAGATATAACTGTATTATAACAGGAAGTTTTTTGGCAACCTTTTCACAATTATATGCATTAGCATAAAGCTTTCAGAATTATAGACATTATCATAAAAATCAATCTTTTATTGGACCTGTAATTGGTCAGATTGCTCAGCTATAAATATATATGCTGACTCTTTGATTGATCTTTATTCAGAGAGTAATTTAATGGCCAAAATAAGAGTCTCTTTAGGTGAATTAACTCTGAGCATTACCAAAAATCTGGGTACAAGCCTTCCAGTGCTGTGACATTTTGTATGCAAAGTACTGAGAAAATTTCCTTGCAAGCCTGCTTCAGCTGCTAGCTACTGTGCCACATCAAAATACTTACGTAATCATACTTTTTTTTAAATTAAATTAACTGTCTTCTCCTTTCCAAAGATATTTCCATGTGGCCTGAATACAGAAATTGTCGAAAGAGTATGTGACAGAGGGAGAGAACGAGGGGGAAATAATGACTTTATCATTATAAATTTGAGATGAAGTCACAAATGAGTTACACAGGATTTCCCAAATGAGTGCTGACAAAAGCCTTTACAGTGTGCATTATCATGAGTTTCCTAGGTTTTAAGTATGTTACGAAAACTATTTTAGATTTGTTCTGAAGAGATTTAAAAATATTATTAGGACTCTTTTTTTTTTTTATATTGTTCAATCTGTATAATTAAGTGCTCTAGATCCTGATCCTGTACCCTTTAGAGTGAATAGAAATCTGTTCTATGGTCCTCAGTTACTACCATCCTTGCTGCTATGACTTATTTACCTAATTTCTGGCTTTGCCACTAGTGTCAAAAGTCTAAGTGTAGCAGCCCGTAAGGCTAACATGGTTCTACAGCCAACAGCATACAATGGAGTGATACAGACAGCATATATCTAGCTAGATATATGCCAGCCACTTTTGGTTCTCCCAAACTAGATTGGCAGTTGCCTATTTGCACCTGGGTCAACTCAGAACAACCTTTGACATGTGCAGAGGCTCAAACTCAAGCCTCTGTTGCTGGAGCTGTTCTGCCATCATGTTCCAGAAACAACTAACGTGCTCAGCCCAAACTAATGAATACCACTCCAACTATACCACACCATATTGTATTCATTATTTACCCTATTATTTAACCCTTATCTGCCAGATCTAGCTGTACAGGAACATGTGGTTTGTGGTACTGCAAACCTCTTTGCAGTGCCACAAACTGCACGTGTTGCACAAACTGCTTGCAGCTAATTAGAAGCCCTAGGGCAAAATCTGCTACCAGGATTTTGAAGTAGCAAAAAAACTCCCTAAAAAAAAAAAAGTGTAACAAAGCACACCAAAGTGCTGTGTGCCAGGACAAATGCTGAGACAAGTGAGCAGGTAACCCAGGGCTGCTTGCTCCCCCATCTCTGCATGCTGTGGAGCCCCCACACTGTGGTACCCTGAGCCCCAGTCAGTCACCCCCAACTGACTGAGGCAGTGTGCCTTGAGGTGGGGGAGCAGGCAGGCCTGGGCTGGCTGCTCCCCTGTCTCCATGTGCCTGAGTGTGGGGGCTCCATTGCAGAGCAGCTGGCTATGGCACAGTGTGCCTTGAGATGGGGGACCAGGCAGCTCCCTGTGTTCTGTGAGTTACATCTGGTCCATGGAGTGCATATTTGACACTGCTGATCTAGACCAGTGGTGGCCAACCTGAGGCACAAGTGCCACACGCAGGTTCTGCGTGTAGCATGCAACAGATCAGGGAGGAGACAGGCAGCACAGCAGCAGATAGAGCAGGAGATGATGCAGGGAGCAGAACTGGACAGGAAGCAGAAAGCAGAGCAGGAGTTTGGGCAGGGGGCACAGAGACAAGGAGAGCAGCAGATTGGGCAGAGGAAAGGATTCAGAATGGCACTCAGTGAGGATGTGAGGTTAATTTGTGGCATGCCTGCCACAAAGCTTGGCCCCCAGTGGTCTAGAAAATAATAAAATGCCTTCTTTGCTTCAACATCTTTTCCAGTCAGCCGATTTCCTGTGAAACTCAATGGTAAGCGTGCCAACCTACACAGAGGCTGATAACTTATTTTTGCGATCATTTACTCTGTCATCTCAAGTGCAGAGGTCTGTCTGATGGACCTAAATGTTCTAGCTCTGCTGATGAAGCATATTGGAGTGGTCCTTTGGAATGCAATATATTATATAGAATAATATATAATACAGTATATTGTTATTTACAAAATAGGACACATTGTTTAGCAGACAACATAGCCTTCACAGAACCCAACAGACCTTTAAAATGTTGCTCCCCTCTCTGATTTTTGGGACCAGTCAACAAGTTTGCCCTTAAGAAACTATTTCTGATCAAAGTACAGTCTGTAACACTTGTTGTCATACTGAATAGTTATATAAAAATGAGTGCTAGAATTTAATATTCAAAATGCATAGAACAGTGGAAGCCAACCATTATGATGCAAGAAAGGAAGAAAACTCACAACTGTGCACAGAAATCGGCCTTGCCAACAGGGAATGTTGCAGGAAAGCAAAATACTTTCAGTTTATCTAGCAGCTCATCAGATGGTTATTGGTTCAACAATTCCTCTGATTGATTCTGTGAAGAGTGATTTCTTTCTGATCTATGATATTTGAGTCTACCATTAATAGAAGTTTTAATTAAAGAACTTCCCTGATTTTGAGACATCAAGAGTCTAATGAGAATTGTTTTATCCTAATATATTGGGGGGAAATGATTTGACAGTTTTATGCTCCAGCACTTCACAAACACAAAGCCCATGAGAACTTATACTCAACATGTATAAATGTTTTTAGTAAGCAAACAATAACTTTATATTTAGGCTGCAATGATTAAGCAGAATTATGATGCTACTTGGTAGTTCTCAAGGTAACACAGCAGTGGATAATATAGTTGTACAGAAGCATATGAAATAATTCTCCCACAGGATCATGCAAAAATTGGGGTAACTCTCCTCTTCTGGGTGCTGGTAGTATAGCCTTGCCAGAGATTATTTTTATACTTAAGTGTCATACAGTATTTCCACATACTACCTCTTGTAGTTGAAATGCTCCAGGATAGATCAATCAGATGCTAGGGTTTTTTTAAAAAGTCTTTCTGGAGGAGAGTAGGACAGGAAAGACATCTTTCAAGGTACATATACAAACACATTTAGTTACAAAGATTGTACAGTGTGCCTTAGCATCAATATATTTCTAGAGAATATTTCCAGAAAAAGCATTACTCATTTGTTTTCTCAGGGATGCTGCCTCTCTCCTTGACTGTAAGATGTTTTAGATGAGGAAACACACAATTGGGTGCAACTGCTTACCCCTCTTTTCTGGAAGAATGCATAGCCTCAATGGCCGGGGAAATACTTTCCACAAAGTATTTTGTAGAAGCCCCTTACCAATGACACACCACCGAGTCAAGAGACATTAACTCACCACCACTATTATCAGCAACACCAAAGGGCACATAACTTCTACTATTGCTTGTATGCGGCTGTAGGAAACTCTATCCTGCTCTCTAGTGGGCAATATGACCTGGTAGGGATCACAGAGACCTGGTGGGACTCCTCACATGATTGGAGCGTAGTCATAGATGGCTACACCCTGCACAGAAGAGACCGAGCAGGGAGAAAAGGCGGAGAGGTAGCTGCGAAAGAGTGGTACACCTTGCTGGAGGCTGACATTGGCTCCAAAGATAAGTAGCTTGAAACCCTCTGGGTCAAGCTTTGGGGGGGGAGGCAGGGAAAGAAGGTGAGAGAAACCTAACTGTGGGTATTTACTACAGGCCACCAAACCAAGGGGAGGAGAGCTTGATCTGGAGTTCTCACAAGAACTGACAGAGGCTGCACGTGCAAGGGACTTGGTTGTCATGGGTGACTTCAATTACCTAGATTGGGAGGAATACTCGGTTAGGTCAGATCAGTCATGTAGCTTCTTAACTGTAATCAAGGAGCTCTTTCTGACCCAGGAAGTGCAAGGGCCAACCAGAGGTACTGCTCTCCTAGACTTGGTCTTGGCCAAAGGAGATGATCTGGTGTGTGGCTTGATCATTGAGGGTAGCCTGGGCAACAGCGACCATAAGCTCATCATGTTCACTGTCTGCTGCAAGGTTGACAAATCAACTAGCACGATTGAAGTCCTGGACTTAAAAAATACTGGCTTCAACAGGCTCAGGGCATTAATGATGTGGGACCAGGGATGGAAGGTGAATGGGGTGCACGAAGAGTGGTTGTTCCTCAAGGACATGATCCTCGAAGCACAAAAGAAAGCTGTTCCTGTGAAGTGGAAAGTAGCAGAAGGGCTGGCAAGCCCTCCTGACTCAATAGGGACATTGTGGTCATCTTGAAAAATAAAAAAGAGGCATACACACAGTGGAAGCTAAGGACAGTCCTCAAGGAGGACTATACAACAGTGGTCTGCACTTGTAGGGAAATGATTAGGAAAGCTAAGGAGGCAATTGAGTTTAAGTTAGCAAAGGGAGTCCAGGACAATAAGAAATCATCCTTTAGGTATGTAGAGAGCAGAAGAAAAACAAATTGAAGCATGGGGTCCCTGCTTAACACCTCAGGACAGCTGGTAACAGACACTCAGGAAAAAAAATGAACTCCTGAATGCCCACTTTGGTTCAGTATTTCACCAGACCAAGGGGAAAGACAAGCGAGACAAGAATTACAGGGGGCATGGTAGGAATGATAGCTTTCCCACTGTGGAGGCTAAGCTGGTGCAAAACGAACTAGAAATGCTAGACATTTATAAGTCAACAGGACCAGATGGACTTCACCTGAGAATGCTGGTGGAGCTGGCTGAAGTCATTTCAGAACACCTGGCGAAACTGTTTCAGAAATCGTAGCATGCAGGGGAGATCCCTGAGGATTGGAAGAGGACCAATGTTGTGCCCATCTTCAAGGAGGGGAAGAGGGAACACTGGGGCAACTATAGGCCAATCAGCCTAACCTCCATCCCAGGGAAAATCCTGGAAAAGAATTAAAGAATCTATGTGTGATACGCTTGTTGAGGGTAAGATTCTGAATGACAGCCAACATGGGTTCATCACAGGTAGGTCTTGTCTTACCAATCTCATCTCCTTCTATGATCAGGTCTCTCACCACCTGGACATGGGAGAGAAGGTCACCATTATATACCTAGACTTCCAGAAAGACTACGTAAAGGAAACCAACAGACAACTCTCTGACACCACCTACTACAAAGAACTACAAGAAGATCCTACTCCCCTTTTCACCAAGAAACTCAACGATACCATCAAATCATTTCCATGAGGACTACAAGAAAAACTAAAGACCTTGATCCTCCCACTATCTTACTCAGGGACTTTTTACATGCTCCCACAAACAAGGGAACCCCAGAAGAACTATCATATCCAACCATGGGACCCTAACTAAGGAAATGTCAGGTTTCATTGAATCAACCCTAAAACCGCTTGTCACCCACAGAGCAAGTTTTGTCCAAGACACTACAGACTTTCTATGGAAACTTAAAAACATAGACCACCTTTCCAGCAGCACCCTCCTAGCAACTGTGGACATTACCAGCCTACATACCAACATCCCACACCAGGATGGCATCCAAGCTTGCCTTACATATCTACAGGAAGATATGTAGATTACAACTCAGAATACAAGCCCAAAGATATTACTGACCTTATACACTTCATCCTCACACACAACAATTTCACTTTTAATAACCAACACTTCCTCCAGACGATGGGAACAGCTATGGGCACAAAAATGGCCCCACAGTATGCCAACCTTTTTATGAGCTACTTGGAAGAAGACTTCCTCAAGAACTGCACCATCAAATCCTTGTTATACTTAAGATATATTGATGACATCTTCATCATTTGGACTGAAAACCTACAATCTCTGATTGAGTTCCATCAGAAATTCAACAATCACCATCCCTCCATCCGACTTTCTCTAGAATACTCCAGCACCATCTCTTTTTTTAGATACGATGATCAGTATCCAGAATGACAACATACAGACCACATTATACAAGAAACCCACAGACCAACATACGTATCTGCACAAAACAGGCTATCACCCTAAACACACCAAAAAAGCTGTGATATACAGCCAAGCCCTCAGATACCAACCAATTTGCACTGAAAAGAACACCCAGGATTGCCACCTCACCAATCTTAAAAAGGCTTTCACCCAACAAGGACACTCCTCCAGAGAGGTAGATTGCACATTTGAAAGAGCCACCTGGATACCACAGGAAGAACTGCTGCAGCACAGAAGAAAAACCGCCACAAATCGCACACCGCTGGTTATGATATATCACCCCTCCCTTGAATCTATATGGAAAATCCTGAAACAATTGCAACCCATACTAGAAAAAGACCCTATTCTTAATTAAATCTTCCCAGAGCCACCCATCCTAGCTTTCAAACAAGCACTGAACCTTGCTAACCTCATCACCAGAAGCAAACTTCCTCAGACACAGAACACACCAAATGGATCCAGACCATGCCATGACAAGAAATGCAAAACCTGCTCACACATCTCCACAACCCCCACAATTACTACACCCCACAACAGAGCCATCAGCATTCTCAGATCTTACAGATGCACCTCCAGAAATGTAATGCATCTCATCCAATGCACCAAATGCCCTGATGGAAAATACGTAGGAGAGACCAAACAACAACTGCACGCCAGAATGAACGCACACCGGAAATCTATCAAAGACAGGAATACTCAGTTACCCAGAATACCCAATGGGGGCACATTTCTCACAAGAAAACCACTCTCTCTCCAATCTCTCAGTCTTGATCCTCAAAGGAAACTTACGAAACACTTCCCAGAGACGAGCCTATGAACTCCACTTCAACAACCTCCTGGATACTAAAAATCATGGACAATATAGACATTGGATTTATGATGCATTATAACCTGCCTGACATCTGACTCCTCAGGTACTTCTCTCCACTAGTCATCTCCCTTCTCTCCCCCACACCCACCCTGTCTCTCACACATTGACTCCTCAATCTACATCTTCACTGACTGCCTATCTTGCATGCATACTAGCCTGGCCTCTGGCTTTACTTTTCATTCCATCCAGGAAGAGCACACGCCAACTGCTGAAACTTCCTTAGCCTGATGAAGGGTTTTTGAACCTGAAAGCTTGCTTAAAAATTGTTTTCTAACTATTTAAGTTGGTCTAATAAAAAATATCAGATTCACCCAAAGAACCTTGTCTGCCTATGTCCTTAGACCAACACAGCTACAACCTACACCCCTGTAGACTTCCAAAAGGCTTTTCATCTAGTATCTCACAATATCCTTGTGGAAAAATTGGAAGACTGTGGGCTTAACTGCTTAGCAGTTCAGCAGGTGGAAAACTGGCCGCAGGGTAGGATCCAGAGAGTTCTCATGAACAGATCTGTCGTCCTGGTGAGAAGAGTCCAGTGGTGTCCCTCAGGGGTCCATGCTTGGACCGGTGCTTTTCAACATCTTTATCAATGATTTGGATGTGGGGGTGAAAAGCTTGCTGGCCGAGTTTGCGGACAACACCAAGTTATGAGGGAGCATGGTCATGCCAGAAGATAGGCTGCAGATACAGGTGGACCTGGACAGGCTGGAGAGTTGGGTAAACCAGAACCAGATGAAGTTCAACACTCAGAAGTGTAAGGTGCTCCATCTCGGGGCAAAAAATCCCCAACATACCTACGAGCTCAGTGGCAACAATTTGACTTGCACCACGGCTGAAAGGGACCTAGGGGTAGTGATCAACCATTGCATTAATGTGAGTTGGCAGTGCGATGCTGTGGCCAGCAGGGCAAACAACACGCTGGCATGCATTAACCATTGCATCTCATCCAAACCTAAGGATGTGATACTCCCACTGTACTCCGCACTGGTGAGACTGCAGCTGGAGTAGTGTGTCCAGTTCTGGGCGCCGCACTTCAACAAGGATGTGGAAAAACTTGAGAGGCTCCAGAAAAGAGCCCCCCGTATGATCAGGGACTTGAAAGACAAGCCATATGAGGAGAGGATGAGGGACTTGGGCCTCTTCAGCCTACAGAAGATAAGGCTTCACCCTACAGAGAGGGGACTTGGTAGTGGCTTACTGCTACATCAGGGGAGTACATCAAGAACCCAGTGATCAGCTATTCACTTGGGCACCCCTAGGTAAGACCAAGAGCAATGGATACTACAAACTTCTGGAAGGCCACTTCAGGCTCAATTTCAGGAAAAACTCCTTCACAGTCAGGGTGTCCAGATGGTGGAATAAACTCCCTCCAGTGGTGGTGCAGTCATCTACCCCACAAATCTTCAAAAGGAGACTGGACAGTCATCTCACTGGGGTCCCTTGATCTACAAGGTCTCTTCCAGCCCCTAACAATCTATGAATCTATGTGCTGGAGAAGATGGAAACATGATGGACCAGGAAGGACTAGGATTAGTGGAACTGTGGGAAAGAATATGGGACTGAAGATTTTTTGGTGGAAGAAGAGTATAGAATTGTTATAATTTCTTTTATTTGTATTAAGTAACACTTAGAAGCTCTTATCACGAACCAGGTTCTCCAGCACCCCATGTGTGAAATGCTATATAAACACAGAACAAAATGACAGTTTTTGCTTCGAACAGTATACAGGATAAGAAAAGACATCATATGGTACAAACAGACAGGGGAGTATAAGGAGACAGTACTGGTTGGCATTCTAGGCAACAATCTTGGCCAAAATAGTTACCTTCAACAAGTGGTTGAATGGAATTATTTTGGTAATTACTAAATGGTTTGATTTACCTTTCTAAAAATATTCTATAGTCATGGATCTATGTCTCATTCATAATATGCATCTCAAATGAGACTATTTATGTATAGGCCAAGGTCCATATCTTATCTATGGCTACAGTATGCCACTTTTAAATTGCCATGCTTCATTGCTGACTCAAGTGACAAACTGTTTTGCATAATCAGAGATTTCCAGAGACTGATGTTATAAAACTATCAATATTTGATTGCAAAGCATACCTCATGTCCTGTCAAAACTGTACAAAAGAACAAAATGGACTATCAACCATCCACAAAAAGGCCCAAGCTTCTTTATGTGAAATCAAACAACACTCCTGACTAACATTCAATAAAAAGCAGGCTTTCCTATGTGTACATTCAGCTTTGACTTGGCAGCAAATGTATACCACTGTGCTGATGAGAGACTAATGGATGATAATGCCACAAGACAAGAAAACAAAGCCAGGAACAGAGTCGTCCTGGAATATTTACACTATTATTGTTCAGTATATATGCCTTTGAATACATCATCACTGGGGAATCTCAGTTCAGCATTAACCCCATTAGGTACTAATATTATTTTTTCTTTTCTCTATAAGAAGATACTGTTCACCTTCTCCACCATGTACTGACATTTGATTACAAGTAGCTGTATGAATGCTAAGAATGGTATTCACATTAAGGGATTATGTTACCTTGATTCAGAAATTTAAAGACTGTTGTTTCTATGATTTTTTAGCACTGCTATTAAGTTTTTATTCCTAAAAATATCTCTCTTGGCAACTGATTGGCAGTATTTTTTCCTTCTCAAAGTACTTACAAGTGGTATTTCTCTTCTGTAGAAATTCACTTTCTAAATAGATAGTTTGTTGCTTATAATATACTTACAAGAACACAAGGATACAATGAAAGTGTAGAACATTTAAATGCTAGTAAATGTTGAGTTCCTGTTAGTCTTCATAGCCCCAAATACCATATATCAGGTTTACCATAAACATATATACTTTCACACTGAGAAGTAAAAGACATCTGATTATGATGAAAGAGTTTCAAGAAAGGAGTCTCATTCAAGTTTAAATGATAAAAATTTTTTTCCTATAAAATGTACATGCTATACATAACTGATATGATTCTCAAAACTAGAATTGTCCCACTGGTAGCATAATCAACTCAGCATGGGACTTTGTCCCCTTCTACCAGTGGCCGAGTCCGTAAGTATTTGTCTCATGCCTTGAGTTCCATTTCTTAAAGCATGTGCTCTCCTAACCTAGCTCTAACAGGGTCCTGACCATAGATTCGTGTAAGAAGGGACAATCATCTAAGCCTGTAAATGTTACCAAATTCAGTCTTTGAAGTAGGCTCGATAGTGATTCCAAGATACGGTGAGAGTACTTCTCTTCCTTACCAACTACGCACAACTTTGTTTCTTGGATCAGAGAGACAGCTGCAGATTTGACCTTTTGATCAGTTTAAATGTATTCTTTTTTTCCATTGTTTCAAGTACAGATGGTGAGCTTATGAAAGGGAAACCAACGTGAGGCTTGCTGGGAATAGGAAAGCCTCAGTCTTAAAGTCTGGATCCTGTTATAATTGCTATACAAAGAAAATGGGGCAAAGACCATAAAAGCTCAAATTCTACAAGCCAGGTAGCTAAGCATCTTCTTCCTTCTTGCCCCTCTATATTTCTTTGTTAACTCCTAAACACAAACAATAAACTAAAACTAAATGAATGTAACATGCTGATGTAACACAAAGTTAAACATCACAAAAAGACATAACCCTTTAGATCAAAAGTTCTTCACAGACAGAATATTATAGCCTGTAATTAGTAGGGAGGTGAATGGTTAAACAATTAATCATTTAACCGCTAAGCCCAGTGATAACCAATTATAACTTACCAGTTTAATGTTTAGCAAGGGGCAGGGCACAATCCAGCAGGGAGGAGAAGGAAGGGAAGCTGCTTAGTGCCCCAGTAGGATCTGGAAGGGGGCAGAACAGACAGGAGGAGCGAGGGGTGTGGAGAGGGGGGGGACTAGTACCTATAGCTAGGCTCCACAGACCTCAGTGCAGTCTCTTGCAGCTTCCCTGCTGCCTGCTGCGAGCAGCCTGGGCTCAGGCCTCCTGGCTGGATACACAACAGCTGCAGAGCCAGGCAGAGGTAAAGGGATACAGCTCAGCCTCACAGTGCCCCGTTCACCCTCCCGATCTGTGCCCAGAACCAGAGAGAACACATCTACCTGCCCAGCTCATCATGATGTGTGGGCATAAGCAGCCAGGGCTCAGGAAGCTGCTGACTCCCTGCTGTACTTCAGGAGGCTGGAAGCACCCTGCTGGTGCTGGGTCGAGCAGAGGCACCCCAGAGGGTGGGCTGAAGCAGCCTCACGTGGGCCAAGCCGGGGGTAGCTATACCAACTAATCATTTATCTGTTGTAATTACAGCAGATTAAACAGAATTTTTTTAAATGAGTGTTTACATCCCTACAAGCTAGGGAGGGGTTTAATGAGAGCCTAAAAAAAAAATAATTTGCTGAGGGTGCTCACCCTTTATCAAAACCTTGTTTGAAAATAGTTTAGGATTATAATGCAGTTCTTTGATACGACAAAATGGAAGATAAACTTCTGGAGTTTAAAGTTATGTCTAACACCTTTTACAAGCTAGATCAGGGCTGTTCAGCTTCCAGCTGGTGGACACTAGTGGGGTCCACACCAGAGTGAGCCGTAGGTCCCCAGATTTCACACACTGTGGATGTCCCCACCCTCTACAGCTGTACCGAGCACCGGTAACTTCCCCCCAACACAACCCATCTGGTGCACCGTGCACCTCCACCACTACACTGTGTGCCTATGACCCTCCCTCCTGCTGCACGGTGTGCCTGCAACCCCCCTACACTGCCCCCCACAAAGGCACCCCCTCCAATGCAAAGTGTACCTGCAATCCCACCCTCTGCATTGCACATTGGTGCCCCACCACTACATTGTGTGCTGCAATTCCCCAGACCCTACATACCAGGGCCACCCTCAGCATCCTGTGCTGTCACACAGCCCCACTATCTAGGCCAGAGGCACGAAGCAGCTCCAGAGGAGGAAGAGACAGCTCAGAGACTGAGCGGGCCTACACACGAGCATGTCGGAGCAGACTCAATTAATCGAGTCCACTGGAGAGTGGCAATTGCCGTGCTCCAGCAGACTCCAGTGTCTCATATATCAATGCCCCTGTGCTTAAAAATGGTGGTGGGGGCACTTTAACTAAAGTGCCTCTATCATATTTAAGCATGGGCTCTTGAAGCCACTCTAATTAAGGCTCCCCCCCCACCTCATGTGTATAAATGCCATCAGGCCACTATTGCAGCCACTCCCCACATCACTGCAGCTGGACAGGACCCTGGGGGGCCACAGTTTAACTCCTCACGAGCTGCACGTGGTCCACAGACTGCCAGTTGGACAGTTCTGAGCTAGGTTAAGACAGCAAATGCTTTAAAAGAATGAAACAAGGCAGAAGACAAAATAGGATTATTCACTTTACGTAGTTTGATATATCTGAAAACCATGGTCTTTTCATACATTTAATTGTCCTTAATAGAAGAGAGGATTTTCAGAAGCAACCAGCTAAAAGCAAATCATCTTTGGCAGCAATATCCCCATACTCCTGCATTCACAAATAATCACTTCTAAGTCTTACGGAAGGCACTATTTTGTTATTTTCTATCTTGGGTAGTGTGGTCGGGAAAATCACTGACAGACCTCTGTGCCATACAGTACTTTATATCATGGTAATTTCCTCTGTGTTTTAGATAGTCTCTATGTTTTTAATGAAAAATCTCAACAGATACCATTATGTATGCAATCTTAACTTGGTGGATAGGCCAAGTCTGGAAGGGGCCTTATTAATTCAAACTAATTTTTGCGCTCCAGGAGAATTTCTGGGAGGCTTTCCCTTGAGGGAAAAAAGAAAAAAGTTAGGAAAGCTTATTTTCCTTACAAGCTAAAACACCAATTTACTGTTTCCTCTTGTTTATGCAGCTCATCCTAGGTATGTAGTAACTACTCTTAGGACTTCTGCTGAATTTGCTTTATTTTTACAGGCTTATAGTATTGGTCCATCATTTGCAGGCATATTTCTCTATAATTACTGTTAGCCATATTCAGCTGAATAACCCTTTACATCTAAATTGCAATCTGTGTAGTCTTTCATTTAAATGTTAAATATAAAAAAATACAGAACACAACAATGATTTATGTACTACATTAGAGAAAAGCTATGCTAGAAAATGATTGATAGGTACATAAATGAGCTTAAACAGGAGAAAAAAATGTTTCATGTTGTTATATAAAAACTTTTAAAATAAGATCAAAGTATTTTATATTAACTTGCAAGGGATTTTTTTATCAGTCACAGACTGTAACATTTTAATAAAGAAGCTTTAGTTAAAAATCTATTACTCTGTAATCTGCTTAACTCGCTCCTGAGAGAAAATGAAGCCCACACAAAATTCTAAACACAACATGATAAATAAGAAACAGTACTCCTTTGTGTTTTAAAGTCAGATCATTTGAAAATAAAAAATGGAAATGGTTAAAGGAACATTAATGTTTCTAAACCAGAAGGTAAGCAGCAAAAATCATTTGGGCTAGCAAACTCTGAAGAGTGTATTTTTTATTCAAGAGCGTATCTCAAAATGAGAAAAATCAAATTCAGTTTAAGAGTGTTTAATAAGGAAAGAATCCATCTGAGTAACCACTTTTGTCCAGAACTTCCTCAGCCATGGATGTTGAAGAATAATAGAATCAATTCCACATCTACTGCTTGCAATTTTGGAGTGGCAAATTCCAGCCTCACTTTCCTAGACTCTTACTTCTGTGTAATAGGAAAAGAGTTCTGGTCCATTAACTCGCCCACTCTCTCCTGGAGGAAATTAACCAGCTCGGCCAATACAAAAACATGAGTTTCATCCAGGTCTTGTATGATGAACTTCTTTCCCAGGGCATTTGACTCATCTAAGTACAGCAGGAACTGCTTCATGGCTGGGTCACTGCAGAGACAAACATGCATTGAAATCCACCTAACTATCAAATGACACAGCAGAGTAACACATGAAGGTGAAAGCTTTACCATGCACAGAGATATTGCTTTTGTGCTGCCATAAAAATCCACCTCCACGGGGGATTCCCAGAGTATGCATGCACAAGGGGGGTAAGGCAGGGAGGGGGCAGCATGGGGGTTTCCCCCTTTGCAGACAAATGTCACAGATCAGGCCACAGCAACCAGAGCCATTGTCAGGCTCTGACAAGGTCTGTTTCTTTTTTTTGTAGCCTAAGAGTGCCAGAATTTTGATGCTGCTCAGAAAGCAATGTCTGTTCTTAGGGCTGCTTGTTATCTCCACCCATCACCACCAAAGGCTTTTCTAAAGAGTTGTTCTGATGGAACAGTGCTGTGTTTGCAACACTTTACGAAGGAAGCTAAGAACAACTTGAAAGACACAAGAGAAATAAAAGCTGGGTGCCTGACCTGAAAACAACAAGCCACTACACATTGCTGTTATAAAATGACAGTTTTATTAAAACACAAACAATGCAGTTTAAGCTTAAATTTGTTTATTTTCATGACTGTTGTGTATTAACAGGCTCAGTTTACATATTCCTTTTCTGGGCTACTCAAAACCAGGAAAAAACATATTTGACTAAAATTAGCGTAGCATAGCAGAAAAGGATTATTGAATATGAAGCAAAAAATGGGGCTTAAGAGCTTTTCTGGAAGTATCCCTTTATTTAATAATTTGAGTTTACTTTCCCAAGCTTCAATCTACATTTTTATTAGTGTTTGGAAGAATAAATGTTCAACATGTTATTTGGCAACCCCATTTTTGTCTAAGGTGGCAGCCTGCAGGTTTTATTTAAAAGCTAGCAGTAAAATGTTGGAAGAAACAAACAACATTTAATGAGCTGATGTTAATACAACATATAATAAGAAAAGCCATACTTACAAGATTGCGTGATACAAAGTAACAAAATGAAAAAAATTATAAGCAGTAAGCACTGTGTTCCATGAATATTTTTAGCAGTCTAAACTTCACACCATTCTAATGCTTTTACAAACATAGGAAAAGCACTGTTCAGTGACAGGCAGTTTCAAGAGTCTCTCTCACATTCTGGCAACTGGAACATCCTCAGGCCAGAGACATTGTTGGAAGTGTATGTATTAGAATGAAGTGGTTCAGAATCTTTTAACAGAAATATTTTCAATGTTAGTATTCGACTGAACAGGGTATGTCATATTTATAGAGTTCCTTGAGATATTATTGTTATCTACATGGCCCACTACTAAAAAGCTTAAGAATAAAAACTCCACACATTTGGGTGAAACATGGACCACAAAATGGAGGTAATTCTTTTAGACAGTGTAGAAATCATTTTAGATATTGGCCTCAAACATGTAGAAGCGTGACCTGGGTGAGGAAATAAGTTTGCAGGGTACAGAGAGAAAAGTGAAAAAACTTGTAAGCTAGAGCTTCTCTAAACAGGTTACACATAATTTGCCTTGACAAGTCTGGAGAGAAAATTAAAAGATGACATAAAAAAAGAGTGGAAAATTGAACATGATAAGCATGTGCATCTTAATTTACTATTCATCATTCTTCCACACCCAGCTGTCCTGCTTCTGAATCTTATCCAACTACAGGTTACTGACCCAAACTGATAGCACCAGGATGTTAGCATTTGCTTGCTGGTTAGTGGTTTGCGTGAAATTAATTAGCAAGTCTCAGGCCAGTTCCCATGACATAGATGTCAACACTACAAAAATCATCACAACTGGCATTAATTGGAGCATCATTTCAGTCTCAGCAGAAAGGCTTTGTTCACCTAGTTGTTGAAGACTTCAGTATATTCCAGTACTCAGTGCAGTCCCACAAAATGGGGCTTAGCATATGCATTAGAAGGGTGGAGAATCTTTCACTGCAATGTTTTCTAATGTATTTATTGCAGTATTATACAGTGAAAAATTCCAACCTTGGTTGTTTATTTCAACTGACAACTTCAGTCTCCATCTGGCACCTTTTATCAACTCTAAAAATTAATGCATGTGTGGGGAGAGGTGTATTTTCAACAGAACACAATACTTAGCATGCTCCCAAAAGTGCAAGTACTGGAAAGAGGGAACTGGTTTTAAAAAAGTATTCAGGAGTAATACTCCATACACTCATCCGAGAGAGGTGTGAGGTACTGGAAGCCTGGAAATGAGCATGTCGTGGGGTGGAGTACAGACCAATGTTACTCTCAACTGCAATGCTACTCTCAGTTCTAAGAGCACAGATGGAATCATACTAATATTAAGTTGACCCTGGAACAAAAGTGAGACTAAGGTAACTAGCAAATGTAAAGTGTCTCCCTTTTATCTGGGACTTTGAAAATTCTTGTCAAATCCTGTCAGTTGAGACTAAATATTTTGGCATAAATTATCATAATAGCTCGATATGACTTAATTATATGTGTCAGAAACTTCCACTTTCTCCCTCTGACATTTGCCTTATTTTTTACAAAAACTAGAACAGACTCTGCTTGACTTGCTTGAAAGCAAAAATAACTATACTATAGGGAGCATCATTGTATGTACATTGAAAGATCCTCCTCTACTAGATCTTCCAAACACCCACCCACATTTCTTTCCTTTCATTTTGCCCTTCCTATTTGTTTCTACTGCTCAGGCTTTTTTTACTCCTGAGGAAAATGATCAGTGGAGAGAACTGAAGCAAAGCTAATGATTTTATGCAAAACAAAAACAATGCTAAATGTCACCAAAAACTGTTAAAGTAAGAGCACAGCAATGACTGGAATAATTACATGAACTGGCCTAAAGGTATTCTTTAACATAGCATAGTAGGTTCGATGGTAGTTAAAGTATAAGCAAAGATTCTTCACACACGGCTACCCCAATTCTGATTACCATATTTAATTTAACAAAATATTACTATTTTTTCTCCCAAAGGCAGCATTTGGGCCAACTCTACACTTTTCTGGCTGATCTGCCAGAAAATCTTGGAGTGCACCAATACCCAAAGCACCTCTGCAGTAGTAAACCCCCACAGTTCCGTTGAGTGGATGAAGGACTCTGCCAGTGCCCAGCAGGAAATTTATGTAGAATCTCCTGTGCCTTTTTCTAAGGTCCCTTCAGCAACTGGTACCTTCCCAGAGTGCACCTTGCATTCTGTCAGGACAGCAGCTGAACCAAGCCATGTCGAGCCACCAAAAGTGCATGGATGGGCGCACACATACTGGTGGGCTGGGAGTGCAGGCAACTGTCTGATGATCAAGATTTGTAAAGAAGACAAGGCCTTCCCTGACTCAGAATCACAGCTAAATTGAGTGACCATCAAAGTGGTCACTTACAGTTCCGCTCAAGAGACTGCAAATTCTGGAAGTCTAAATCCACAAGAAGACCATGTCTATTTTAAATGATCCCAAGACAAATGTTTAAATGTGCTGTGGCCACTTCATACCTCATCGCTGTGGACTTGAGTCACAAAACCCTGGGGGCTCAGAATGGACCACACTAGAACGCTTCTGATTCTTGTGGCTGTTTCAGGCTGTTCTAGCAGAACACATGATAAAACATATGCCTGGCCACCACCAGGCTCATACAAGCTGATACCACAAAAATCTTGATTTGAGCTCAATGAATTTTGAGGACTTGAACCTTAATCACTAATTTAAGGGGAACTGTTTAGATTATGTGCAGCATACTGGCTGTTTACAAGCAACAATGTATTGTTTGCATACTAATTAAACCCATTTTTCTAGATTACAAGCTACAGTTAAAATTGCATACCACTATGGCTCGAGAAAGATGTCTACCTGGGGAAAGGAGGAGGGGAAGAAAAGAAGAAAGGGTAAACAAAGAGCACATATGGCCCGCAGACCCAGTGAACAGAATGTATCACCTAGATACAATCAATAAGACAACCAATCACCTCTAGTCTGTATTGTTATTTGCAAAGGGCATCGAGAACAAAAACAGAAAATAAGCAAGTGTAAGGAGAAGGCAAAGAGATGGAAAAGCAATGAAAACACTCTTGTGTAACATATGCTTTTCTTTCTCCGTCCCATGATTTTATATTTTCTTGCGTCTGCTTGTTATTCCACATCTTAATTATGATGGCATCCCTGGAGCAGGAACTGAAGTGTCCATGGGTTCTGAAATATTTTAAACTTTAGTGTTATTTCTACTAATAATAAAAGAAAAATAAGTACACCTGACAACTAACCATTCTATAAGAACGCCTTTCAGGACATTCACCATCTTCTCACCACTTTACAAAGGCCAGAAGGGGCAGGCGATGAAGGCAGGTCTGGCTCTGGAATCTGTGTGATATTGGTGAAAACCTAAACAGACCAAACCAAAAAAGTCAGGCTATAACATTTTCCAAAGGAATATCATGGAAAAAATACACCTTGAGCAGCTGTCTTTCACCCTCTCCCCACCTCCTCTCCTACCTTCTCAGTTGCAGATGGAAAACAGAGCAGAGAGCTAGGCAGTGTCTGTTGGCTTAGATATAGTATTTAAAGGTTTGTTTTTTGGGAATTGGCTTACAGGTATATTAGAAAGGTTCAAGATAGGCAGCAGGGGTTAACTGATTTCTAAGAATCTGGGTCACACAGCCTTGCAAGTAGACAGGCTGTCTAACACAACAAGGCCAACAAGAACCCATAGTTTGGAAAACAATCTGGGAACAGAGGGAGCATGTACTACACTTCCCATAACACAAGCTAAAGAGGCACCAGCTAACAATGCCCCAGAGCAGGGAAGCCTGGGTCCCAGTTTTGGGGAAACAAACCAAATTAGGAGAAGGCCCAGAAAGCTACGTGGATGTGTGACCACAGAGAGAGACCAGTCAGTGATACCCATGGATGAAGAGTCATCAGGAGGAAAGGAGAATATAAAAGCAGAGACTTGAGAGTAACAAAGGGTTTCCTTCCTGTCCTACCCCAGGTCCTTCCTCCCTGTCTCCCAGGAAGGGTCACCCAGGCCACCATGGACAGAGGGCACACCACCAGCCCGTCTCATCCACCCCACTAAAGGTGGGGCATAGGCCTCAGCATCCCACCTCCAGACTGCTGACATAGGACACCTAAGAGAGAGCATCAGAATGGAGGCTGCGTCTTGGCTATATGTACTTTGATGAAAGCACTAAGATTAGGCAGATGTATAGAATTCCTTGAATGCTGTATTGGTCCTTTTCCATTATCACTGTGTATCAATAAATTTTCTTATTATTGAAAGGTTGTGGTTGGTCTTAGGGTGCTCACCCCCTCTCCCCCGACCAAGGCCTCTGGGTCTTAAATTCAAAGCCAACAGTGTCACAGAGTACATGGTGTTCTGGGAATAACAGTTCTTCAGACTGGCAGTGGAGTTTGCTGCTCCCAGGAGAAACTTTCAGACCATTTTTTGCCTCCAAAGCCTATGTCCAGAGAGCAAGAAAGAAGGCTGAATTTGTCAGAAAAAAATGGAGATCAGCTCTACAAAACTATGATTCCCATTTCCAGCACTAGCAATGTATATCAGAGGCCGGAAATGAGGCCGGAAGCTGGCAGGCAGCAGAGACGGAGGCAAACAGTCCTTGTGGGCACAGGTGCCCTGCTTGTCCACTCCACGTTACACTACCGACTTCTTTACTGACCAAAGTGGGCATTCAGAGTTTGCACTGGCACATGCCCAGGCCATCCTGTGATGAACCATATACACAAAAAGCAAGCAAAGACCTAACTTAATTAAATCTAGCTCACACTGTTGGCTGAGAACTGCCAGGATCAAAAAAGGGCTGGAGCCTTACTGGAGCCACAATGATGCTCAGTAAACATGGAAAAAACCGTGGTGATGGCAGTTTTTGGTGACCACTTTTAGTACCCCAACAGGGCAGGTGGGAGAGATATGGCACAAGCTTTAGGGTACAAATGACACCCATCACTAGAAGCTAAATAAGCGTGTGCATGCATGTAGGTCTGCCTGTGAATAGATACATATGTACATGTGTGTATTTATCTGTGGATGTATACATACATGGTGCATCTATGTGAATATACACATGCATGCATGCATGCACCTGTGTTTCTGGATATACACACGCACGTGTATGCAGAGACGACTTGAGCAGGGTACAGGGCCCTGCCCCCAGACGCCAGGAAGCCAACAGAGGATTTGGCGGTGGGGGAGGGGGCATGGGGCCATGACGGGACGTGAAGCCGGTGACAGTGTGGAATCAGCATGGCCACTCCGCCCAGGTCCCCCAAAGCACAGGGCCTGGGGCAGTTGCCCCGATTCGCTCCCCACTAGGGACGGCCCTGCGCGTGCGTGTGCCTGTCTATACACAAGGATATACATCTGTATGTGTGCACGTATCTATCTATACACATGCAAGGCCATCCCTAGGGGGAGCAAATCGGGGCAACCACCCTGGGCCCTGCAGAGCCGGGAGGAGCAGCCACAGCAACTCCTCGCTGCCCCTGGCTTCATGTCTGGCCACTTGGCACCCCCTCCCCCAGAATCTGCCACCAGTTTTCTTGCATCCAGGGCCAGGGCCCTGCCCAGGCTGATTTGCCCTGGGTCCTGCACCCTGCTCAATCATCTCTGTACACATGCATATACAAATGCACACATGCGTGTGTCTATACATGTGCTTTGACATGTATGGGCACACACCAGCCTGTACATACAGCTACATTCATGTCTGTGTGCACACGTGTCCATCTACACACGGCTGCAGATATGCATGTGCGAGTGCACCTGTCTAGACATGAGGATACGCAGCAGTGTGCATGCACGTGCCTGCATTTGGCTTGAGCGCGTGTCTATGTATGGGGCTGTACACACGTGTGTACTGAAACCCCTGTGTCGCCAAGGGGACTAGGCCCCAGCCGGAACCAGGCTCCTCCGCGCCTGAGGAGAAGCAGGACTGGCACCACCCCCCTCCCTTCGCGCCCACCACGTGACGAGTGGCGGTTGCGGAGCCTGGCTCTGCCCTTCCCCCGCCTACCGGCCGTTGGTTCCCCTAACGACAACAGAACCCCGGCCGCCGCCTCCGCCGCTCGGCTCCCACATAGAAAGCAAATTCTCCCTGCGACCCACGCGCATGCGTAACCTCAACTCCTCCCCCACTCACTTCCTCCGCGCTCACCCCGGGTTGGATGAGACGCTCGGCTAACGTCATCGAACACGTCGACCTCCCGGAAGTAGGGCAAGAAAGAAGGCAGTGTTCGCGGCTGCGGCTTGCGGGGCAGGTACGGCGTGGGCACGGCCGGAGGGCGGAGCCTGAGGGGGAGGGGGAGGAGTCCGGGCAGGGCCTAGGGTTTCCAAGTCCCCCTTTAGGGATGAAACCCACCCCCGAGAGTGGACTCTGTCGTGAGTGACGCTATTTCTCTGCCTGCGCGAGTCCTCCTCCTCCCCGGCGCGTAACTTTGCGTCACGTGTCGCCGGCGTTCACCGGTCGTTTGAGTTCGTTAACCGCTGATTATTCTCACCTTGCCTTCTACCGTATCTCCTCGTACTACATGCGTGCAGTATATAAGACGCCCTTTGTTTTGGGAAGGCATCTTGAAAGGGGGTAAAATATATAATTTGCAGCCTTAGGTTGACTGGGCCTCCCCTTGCTTTCCTGCCTGCTTCCAAGCTGAAATAGGAGGCGAGCCCAGGAGCAGGCAGCAACCTTGCCCTTGATTAGTGGAGTGTCAAACAGCTTGTAATCCTGATGGAGTGAAGAGCAGTGAGCCATTGGAGCCAATGTCCCTTAGCTGCCAGAAAAGGGGGAGTACTGGCATGGAGGTGGAGCCGCAGGTGAAGTGGGGTGCTTCTATGCTGAACAGAAAGGTCACCTTACCTGCTAAATATATGCTCCCAGTTCTGAGGGGCTGATTTTTGCAGGAGAAGAGATGCGTTGTAGGGGAGAAAATATGTTAATTTTCAACATGTTATGGATTCCTTCATAAAAATACGAAGAAGCCTGGCTTGGGCTTTTTAAATCCCCTTTGACTCTTCAGAAGTCAGAGTGGACGGGGCTGTCCTCATCTTTTGGGCTGCTGCCTTGTGAGCAAGTTCAGCCCGAGATGAATGTAGCCCTATGCCACTTGTGTGGTGCTGTCATTTCCAGTTCCCCTGATGTCAATGGGAGGCTGGCAAGGTCAGGATAATGACACGACATCCTAAATTTTAACTGCTCTCTGAATCCGATGGTGGAAAAAATGCAGTATGCTAACAAGGAAAGGTGGTTTTGAATAGATGTGTTATCTTTTATTAGACCAACTGAGTAGTTCGAAAAAAGTTTTTAGCAAGCTTTCAGACTAGCGAAGAACTAGGAAGTCCTATGCCTGAAGAAGGGTGATTGCGCTCAAAAGCTTTCTAAGAACTGTTTTCCAACTACTCAGTTGGTCTAATAAAAGATACCACATCTACTCAAAAAACCTTAGATGCCTATGTCCTTAGACCTATACAGCTACAACCAAAAACCCAGCATGCTAACAATGCTTCTTGCAGGTGGAGGCAGAACTGGTCCCCTGCCCAGATTAACCTACCCATTCCTGCCCTGGATTTCCATGCAGTGCTGCTCCTCAGGGGTCTAATCCAAAGCCCATTAATTGCAGAGAAACACTAGTCACTTCGGCTTTGTGTTTCCAAATAAACCGTGTGAGGAGTGTAGGGAATTGCAGTGGCTTCTGTTGCACAGTCACAGATCTACTGTGCTTGCTGCAATTACACTCTGTGATTAAGTGGTATAAAAAAAAAACTTTCTGAAGCGAGGATTGTACCATTAACTGGGACGGTTCTCTAGAGATGAAAGGAAAGGCAACTGCTTTCAGGCTGCAGTGCATATTTTTTCTTAACTGCTCAAGTAGTGTGTTTTGCCTTTGGTTATTATGAATGTATGAAGGAAGGTGAAGAATCTGTCTTTGATTTGGGTGCTGCTTTTTCTTTCTTTATTTTAAACAAAAGAAAATGGAAAGCAAAAGTCCCTCAAAGGGACCAATTATTGACATGGTCAGCATTTTTCCTTGTGTTGTGTCCCTTTGTAGAGGAAGATGGGTGGTAAGAAGTGCATCATGTTGCTGAAATAGTGACCATTGCTAGCAAGCTGTCTACAGTAGCACCTAATTTGTTTTAGTCTTCTTTGGAAGAAGTGATCCTGATACCATAGAATTATCTTAAAGAAAGGAAGGAAGGACAGCAGAAAAACAAGGATGCTGGACTTCCAAAAGGTTCATTTGAACCATGTTTTAGAAGTAGTAGGTAAGCTACAATGAATAGGCAAATTAAAAGATAAAGGACATAATTTTGGAGGCTCAGCATTGGACTATTCCCATGCAAAAAGAAGATAACAAGAGCCATAAGCGACCAGTGTTGCTGCACTGGCTGCCACTGTAGATCTAAACTGATGCATATCGGCAATGGGAAGAAAAGCATGCCTCTGTAGAGGTGGACAGGTAATGACAAACATGGGGAAAATTGAAGGCAAAAAATGGCCAAAGTTTCTAACAACTGGCAAGAAATGTTAAAGACAACAAGAGAGATTTCTACACATACATCAGACAAGGAAAAACTAAAAAACAGAAAGACCAAGAAGCCTGTGGGTCTATTACTCAAAGAATGTAAACTATTAATTGAAAATTCAAAGACGGTGGAACTGTCCAATGCCTTCACAAGAGAAAAAACAAACAAAAATACCCCCACTCCAAAAACAACCAACCCGAAGAAAACCCCCCCAAATATGTGCCTATGACTAGCAGAATTAATATAATAAATGAAGAAAAGAGATGCAGGTCATGTTAAGCAAATAATATAGTAGAAGAATTTTTGACTAATTTGAATTTAAGTCAGGAGGCTGTGCAGTATTTAACCAAGGGTACTGAAGGATCTCACTGAAAAAATCTCAGAGCTATAGGCAATAATAGATCAAGATCATGGATGGCAGGCAAGGTCCCAGACAGCTGGTAAGGCTTACATACTGTACTGCCCATTTTTAAAAGGGGAAAGAAAAGGACCCAGCAAGGTATAAGATCAATCAGCCTGACATCAGTGCCAAAGAAGTTACTAACAAGTTGACTGTTTTATGCGCATATTGATCACTGACAGATGACATGGATTTGTTAAGAGCAAATCATGCCACATCTTTGCTCCTTTTACAGGATAACTTGATTTGGATCATAAGGTAAAAATGGTGAATGTAAATATTTGAACATGTCGGTCTTGTAAGTAACCTGGAAAGGTATGTCCTAGATCAGAGGTTCCCAACCACTGGACTGCAGCCCAGTACTGGGCTGGAAAGGATTGGCTGCTGGGCCGTGACTCCCACTTGTCTGCCCAGGCGAGCGGCTTCTGCTGCTGGCAGTCATGTGCGGGGATAAAGCTTGGCAATGGGGAGGCCCAGGAGGGAGGCAGCCAGCTCTGTGCATCCCATCCCACCCCCACTGGTCTGCAGTATAGAAAGGTTGGGAACCACTGTCCTAGACATAATTACCATGCATGCTAGTATTCATAGAATCATAAAAAGTTAGAGTTGGAAGGGATCTCAGAAGGTCTTCTACTCCAATCCCTTGCTCAAAGCAGGACCATCCTCACCTATATCATCCTAGCCAAGGTTTTGTCTAGCCAGGTCTTCAAAACCTTTAAGGATGGAGACTCCACAGCCTCTCTGGATAATCTGTTCCAGTGCTTTGCTACCCTCCTTGTGAGAGAGTTTTTCCTAACATCTCACCTAAACTTTCTTTGCTGAAACTTGAGACCATTGCTGCTTGTTCTGTCATCTGCCACTACTGAGAATAATCTAGCTCCATCCTCTTTGAAACTACCCTTTAGGTAGTTGAAGGCTGCTATTAAATCCCCCATCAGTCTTTTCCAGACTAAATAAGACCAGTTCCCTCAGCCTCTCCTCAAAGTCATGTGCCCCAGCCCCCTTGCTTTTTTTTGCCCTCCACTGGGCTCTCCAGTTTGTCCACATCCTTTCTGTAGTGGGGGGTCCAAAAACTGCACATAGTACTCCAGACGTGGTCTCACCAGTGCCCAATAGAATGGACTACTTACTTTCTTCAGTCTACTGGCAACATTCCTACCAATGCAGCCCATTATGCTGTCAGCTTTTTTTGCAACAAATGCACACAGTTGGCTCATATTCAGCTTATATTCAGCTGTAGCCCTCAAGTCCTTTTCTGCAAAGCTGCTGCTTAGCCAGTCAGTCCCCAGCCTGTACCAGTGCATGGAATTATTCTATTCTAAGTGCGGGACTTTGTACTTGCCCTTACTGAACCTCATGAGTTTTCTTCTGGTTTAGTCCTCCAATTTCTCAAGGTCTCTCTAAATCCTAGCCCTACCCTCCAATGCATCTTCCACTCCGCCCAGTTTGGTGTCATCTGTAAGCTTGCTGAAGTCGCCCTTGATCCCATCATCCAGGTCACTGATGAAAATATTGAACAAAAACGGCCCCAGGACCAACCCCTGGGACACTCCACATGATACTGGCTACCAGTTGGACGTAGAGCTGTTGATTACTACCCCCTGAGTCTAATGATCCAGCCAGTTTTCTATCCATCTTACCGTATATTCATCCAGCCCATACTTCCTTAGCTTGCTTGCGAGAATGTTGTGGGAGAACATATCAAAAGCCTTACTGAAGTCAAGGATATCACATTCACTGCTCTTCCTGCCTCCATAGAGCCAATTACCTCCTCATAGGAGGCAATCAGGTTGGTCAGGCATGATTTGCTCTTGGTGAATCTATGCCGACTGTCCCTAATTGCCGCTGCCTCCTTTAGATTATCATTTTGAGTTGTAGTTTTTGTGATATGGTGTCTTAATTTTACTTATATCTTCCTACCATAATTATATATTTGTTAAATATATGACATGGCTGAAGTGACTTGAGTTTTATAACTAATGTAATATCTTAAATGAATTGATAATGAAGTCTATGTAACTTATTCAGTGCAAGTATCTGATGATTTTGTTGCATCAGAAAAATAATACTTGCATATTATTACTGCAGCACGCACAGGGGCATATTTTTATACTTTTTTGTCTTTGTTTCTATTTTAAGATTATCATCAACATGTATTATCGATGTATCAATAGTTAAAGCCTGCCTAAAATATTCTCCTACGATCCATCCTTCTACCAGAAAAAATGTATTCAAAATATGCTGGAAACACTTTAAGCATGTTTTAAGATTTGCCATAAAGCTCTCCGTGTAATATATAAAATGTGATTACTGTTGCAGTAAAAAAAAAAAAATAGGAGTGTGTTTCCATTACTTGATGATGGCATCTTTTCTTATGTTGTTCACAGAGGAGTTTATGCCTGGTTATAATTCAAATTGTACATGCTATGTTAAGGCATGCAATGAGTGATGGTCACTTACCCTACAAGTATCTGTACCCTTCTGAGCAGCTCAGAAGACAAGTTGTGTGGTGCAGAGTCATAGATCCTTCTTTGGTTTCCCCTTTCTTCAAACAAGAAAGTAATCTGCATCAGCCCTGTCCCATGTGCAGAATAAATCTCCCTCTGTGTCAGAGCAGTCAAGGTGTGCTCTCCTTTCCTCTTCACTGTGACCTGCCTTCTTTCTAACTCAGAGCACGTCTACACATGCACTTTAATACACAGTAGACTATTTTACTGTGCATTAAGGCATCATGTAAAAAACCATGACGCTATGCTAATGAGTATTAAAATAGTCTACTGTGCACTAAAGTGTGCAAATGGGCTACTGCACCTAATGTGCATTAATTTAGAACCTCACACTGGAGGTACTATATTTAATGCACATTAGAAAAGATGCATTAATGCATGTGTGGACATGCCCATAGTCGAACAATGGTCCTGCGTACGTGAGAAAAGAGATTCAGTTAGACTCTTGATTTCCAAAATTCAGGCTTTCACAAATAGACATTCATGCTACCAGACAGTGCTGTATAATATACATATGTGACAATGCATTTTCTGTCCTAGACTTTAATCAATTTCTTCTAATCCTCGTTAAGAATATATGTCTTGTAGGAGGTTACCTGTAGTTTTTGCCTTTTAAGATTCATCCCAGGTGTTTCCCTCAAATAAGAATTTCTTAAGTCTTGTCAGTGGTTCTTGAAGTAAGATGTGCCATATCTTCATTTACATTTATACCTCTCATATGTGCATATAGAGTTCTCCCACAACAATTTTTGATTTTTGGTTAGAATTTTTAGATTGCATATCGTACAAAGGTAAACCATAAAACCCCCCAAGCCCTCATTTAACCTTCCACTTCTATTGCTTGAACTGTCTTCTTTGAAAACTCTAACCTTAGCTCAGTTTTCTGATATTGTGAATGTGTATTTGTTTAACTTTAATATTCCTGTTACATATTGGACAAGTATGATCTTAACTTTAGCTTTAAATACATTTTTTGACTACTACATTTATTTGTTCAGCCCCATTCAAAGCGGTCTCTCCTTGAATCTGTGTGTGAATATGACTAAGGACCAGATTCTATAAAGGTCTTAAGTGCCTCAAGCAGGTCTTAGGTCGGGGTGGGCAATATTTTACCTGGAGGGCAATTTTAATGAGTTTCGGTGACTTGTCAAGGGCCGCAAGGGTAGCTATGCCCCTTGAAAGGTGCCCTGCCCCCTGATCACCATCTTGGGACCAGAAATCCTGCCCCTGACCTCCATGATCTTTGCTTCCTGAAGTCCCTCCACTTGCCCCTGTAAGTACTCCTTTTGGGAGGGGAGCAGGGGATTGGGGGGCAGGGTAGGGGGAGTTACCATCTTGGAACTAGAAGAAAACCTAATCATATACTAAAACCCAAAAAATATTCTAATTTTATTTCAAAAAGTAGTTTTGTCTAGTTTAATATGTGTTTGAATAGTGTATGTAGAGGTGATTGCACAATAGCCCAAAATAAATTCTTACTCTTGTATATTTTTGGGGGGAGTGTGTGGGGTGTATGTGTGTTTTTGTAGGGTGTGGGGTGTGTGGAGCCAACGGCCTGGCTCCACTCCCTGCCACCACATGCAGGTCCTTGGCTCCCTGGCAGAGTCCTGGGAGCGGAGCTGAGCTGGCATGGCTCCACCACATGGGGCTCTCTTCCTGGGAGCTCCCCCCAGTGGCATGTGGTTCCAGCTGAGTCCTGGGAGCTGCATGTGAGCCACAGGAAGCCCTGCGCGATGAAACTGGGTTGGCCCTGCACTCCCACTAGCCCAGGCTCCACACTCTGGTCTCTCCACTCCCACCAGCCCTGACCCCGCACTCCAGGCTCCCACAACTGCACCTTCCCCCTGCCTGCCACCATTTCCCTACCTGCTGTCCAGAGTTTTGCAGCAGTGACAGGAGAAGGAGCTGCTGGAGGCCAGGGGAGCTGAGCAGTTCCCTGAACGGCTGCAGTAGTAGCAGCAGCAGCCCTATTTAGAAGCTACATGTGTTGGCAGGGGCCTCCTGTGGGCATGGGTGAAAGTGCAGCATGCTGTCTGGGTAGGAGTGGGCAGAGCTCAGCCCCATGTGGAGTACAGCAGGAGGAGCTGTGGGCCAGGCCAGGTGCGGTTAATTGGTGGGTGCCCCCCTGGTGGGCTGGATCTGGCCCAGGAGCCATATTTTACCCACCTGTCTTAAGTCGTTTGAGGTGCCTTAAGCTCTTGCCTAAAAAGGCCTTGCTTAAGTGACACCTAGCCATGCTGATGCTTCAAATCATTAGGGGCTTCCCTGCTTGATTAAAAAATTCCCAAGCTGCCTGGAATTGTTCCAGTCTGAGCAGGCCCAAGCCTGCTCAAGATCCAAGATCTAGGCATTCTTCCGCCCAAGTTCCTAAAGGGTCCTATAAAATATGTGTTCTCAGAACACACCTCACACTCTGACTGCCCACTCCTGAATAAGGGCGGTACCCCGCTGATTAGAGTCAAGTTCCTTCTTGCTTGTGCATGTGCACTCTTGCTTTCTGTCTTTCACTCTGTCTTGCTTTAGCCTCATAAATCCTCATGTTATTTGCTTCACAGTGGCACAGCTTCAGCAGGAGAAGTGGAGAGTGTTTACACCTTGCCAAGCCTGGCTGTTGCATGAAAGGTGAGTATCACTATGAATGGGAGAAGGAAGAAGAGGAGGGGGCTATCTATCTGCATTTTAAGAGACAACAGTGAACCTCATTTAGTTATTGGAAAGAGGTTGTGGGTGCTTGCCCTCCTGGGAAGTATTCAAGGCTCTTAGTCTCATGTAGGTAGAGATGACACAGCAGCCCTTTGTCAGGCACTTAAGCTCTGGAGAGGGATGAGAGTTTAGATGTACCTTACTCTTTGCATTTTTTGTTGGCAAGCTCCAGGTGGCTTTCCACTTAGTGTGTGGGTTTTTTTCAGTTGCTCTTCTGAAACACTTAACTATACCAGGTGTCCAACCTTTTTGATTGTGGGGCCAGATCATGAACTTTTTATCATTCAGTGGGCTGGCGAGTCATATTCAAAGACCTCACAGGAAGTGGTCACATCAGGAAGTGATGTCACGTGACCTTCGACACCAGTGAAGTTACAGGAAGTGACAAGGAAATGTGTCTGGAAATGTGCCTAGGGAAGTTGTGGTTTTTAGAAAGTATGTACGTTTGGTATAGCTTAGGAACAGGACATCATTTTTCTGTGCAGGGAGTTGGACTAGATTAGGGCTCCTCAGCTGACTACCTGCAGGCCACATGTGGCCCACAAAGGGCCAGGATGTCACCCACAGTTTACATGGGGTCTGCAAGCAGTTAATATATAGGGGCATGGGCCTGGGCAGCCACCTCTCCCACTGCTGTGCAAGGGGGAAAGGCCTGGGGGGGGTAGTGGTCCATGTCCTGCAAATGTAGCCTGCATGGCTGAGGATGGGGGTCTGCATGCTGCTGGAGCAGCCCGTGCAGTGAGGGGGTTTTAGGGGCCCACCCCCACAGCGTGCAGCCTGTGCAACACATGCTGGTGTTATCTGGGGCCCACAGCCTCACCAGATCTGAACAGCCCTGGACTAGCTCTGCAGCAGCTCTTTGCCTGGTGGCGGCTCCGCGACCGGTGGCGGCTCCGCAGTGGCTCCATGGCAGTGTTGCTGCAGGCTGCATAAAATGGCTTGGCGGGCCGTATGTTGAACAAGCCTACTCTATATAGTGCATGGGGAGAGAGCATAGGGACCTGACACAGAGCTCTGATACCTCTGTAGACCAGACACCTAAAAGTTAAATGTGATTCTTAATTGACATATGGAAATACTTTATTGGATATAGTCCTAAATCAGACTGTCTAGGACCCTAGTGTTACTCCATACTTACTCAAATAGTATCGTCTATTTTTTTTTTCTGGGGTATTGACATTTTGTAACTGTTGATGAACATCTTGGAGTTGTTTTCATTAGGGAGGTTAATTTTATCCTTCAAGTAAATGTCTGCTGAGACTGTGAAATCAAATTATGATCTCTCTCCTGACTTTAGGGTAATTTTTCTTACTTAACTTATGTGTAAAGGAAGTAGCATTTCTTAGAAAATAACATATTTAAGCCCTTTGTGACTTTCAAAGGGAAAGAAAACTGACTTCCTCCAGTATGTAGTATTTCTGACATATCTTGCTTCATGCTTTATCCTGGGATTTCCTCTTAAGCTTTAAGGTATGAAAAAGAATGTGAATATTTTTTTTTCTAATTCCATCAAATAAAGCCAGTTCTCTTTCACTGAAAGTACTCAGCCTAATTTGAGATGTTTCCCAGGATTGTTATAAGAACAGAAGAAACCCAAAGAGCAAACACCTCAAACACCTGTGGATTTTAGCGGATATTTAGTGAAGGTGTTAATCTTGCTAGCAGCCATGTCTCTTCTAACTCCTACATATAAAAGAAGAAGAGAAGCAAACAGCTACATGGAACCACTGAGGTGCTTCAGTGTTTGCTGCAGCTTTCAAAGGGCACCACTTCTCTCATCAACTGTGTGGGACCACTGATGAGCTCCAGCTGAGTGGAGAAACAGTGCCCTTTAAAATAAAAGCTGCAGCAAATATCAGAGTGGCACATCTTTAATACTGCTAACTAAGTGGGTTGTGAACCAACCAGATACAAACGATCCTTGGTTTACTGTATTTCTGTCAGATAGATTTTAGCATTCTTGGATTATAACTTCTAAACAGCAAGACAATAACTCTTAACAGTTTTTCCCTGAATTTGTATGACAAAACTTTCAAAGATACCTATTTGCTGTTAAAACCAAATCAATTAACCATTTTAAAAACATCAATCATGAATGTTATGAAAAAGCAGTCGGTTTATTGTGTACTTGTACAAATGCATCTATAATAGAGGGTAACAAATTGATATAAATGTCTGTAGAAATGTCTGTTGTTTAATGAAGGGCTACCAACATTTCAGAGAAGGAGATTTACTAGATGAGATTCTAGAAGTAATGGCTTAAAAATACAGTTTTATAAAATACTACTTGAAACTTTTATCATCATTGAAATATAAATTACTAAATGCAGCTGCATAGATTTGGCAAATTTAGTGTTCCATGTAAACGAGGGGTGGGCAATCATTTCAGGCAGAAGGTCGCTTATCCAGTTTTGGCAGGGTGTCGAGGGCCACATGGGTAGACCTGCCCCTTGACAGGTGCCCCACTCCCTGGTCACCATCTTGGGACCAATGTCTCAGGGCCAGCACCAGTGGGGCCCAAAGCAGGATGCAGGGTGGCAGGGGTCCGTGGAGCTGGGCTGGGCTGCACTAGCAGGGAGAGGGGGGAGCTGGCCTGGCTCCATAGAGCCCCTGCCAGCTGGGACCCTGTGCCACCCTGCTCTGGCCACCCTGCTCTGGGCCCCACCGGCACTAACCCCGGGGCACCAGTGCAGGCCCTGTGCTCCCACTGGCTCCATGCCCAGTCACGCCCAGTGCCTCCCAGGGGGCAGCGCACAGCCCTAAACCCCTGCTTGCCGGAAGGGAAGAAGCTGGTGCTGAGTGCAGGGAAAAGTGGCTCCTCACCCACCCCACGGCCGGCGCTCCCTGCTGCAGGCACTCGCAGCCCACTTGGGGCTGTCTGGAGCAGGCACAGGCAGTCCCAGGCAGTCTGTGAGTGGCTGCAGCGTGGGGCACCGGCCACATGGCGAGTGACGGGAAGCAGCTCCTCGCCTGCCTCATGCCTAGTGCCCCATGCTGCAGCCACTTGCAGCCTGCCTGGGACAGCTACTTTTCTCCGTGCAGGGAAGGAGCCCAGGGAAAAGCTGAGTGCGGGAGGAAAAGCAGTCCTCCCCTGCCCCATGGCTGGTGCTCCCTGCTGCAGCCGCTCGCAGCCTGCACAGGGCTGTCCAGAGCAGGCACAGGCAGCCCCATGCGGGCTTGGAGCAGCTGCAGCACAGGGTGCTGGTCATGAGGTGGGGAAGGGGAAGCTTCCCCCCTGCCCTTCTACTCCTTACCTGCGGCTCAGTCACAGGGAAGCCACGTGCTCCCAGGCCAGAAGCCCTGGCAGGGGCTTCTGTTGGGCTGGTTGGGCCCACTGTTGTTGGAGTCCACCGGGCTTCCCCTGGGTCCTACTGCCCTTGGTTCCTGTCATTTTTGACAGGAACCAAGGGCAGAGAAATATTAATTTTCTACATTTTGTTAGGGGCCCTGCGGGCCAGATAGAATGGCCTTGCGGGCCGGATCCAGCCTGCGGGCCATACTTTGCCCACCTCTGATGTAAACAAATAATGCTTGTCACCATGTTTAGTGGGGAAGAGATGGAAAAATTGCTACAAGCTTTCAGTTATATTATTTAAATTAATTACTTTTGTTTTTATACACAGCATGTCATTGTCTGCTTATTGTGTATTGTGCTGTAGAAGAATAGGAACCTCTGGTCCAACCACCAAAAATGACCTTCCGTGGAAAGATCTCAGTAAGTATAGTTCTGTAATCAACCTGATGAACCCCTAAAAACTAGTTTTGTCAGAGCAGGATGTATATTTAAATGATATACTAGACTTCAAAAGATGTTACCACAAATGTCTAAAGCCTAATACTTTGAGATGACTGGCAGCAAATATGGGTTTATCTCCTTCACACTGTCACTCTGTATGCTTACAACTAAACTTGCCAAGCAGTATTATATGTAAAATACCACTGTTATGTTTTAGTGTTAACGCTTCACTGATATGATTTGAGTAGCTAATGTTGCTCAAGCGGACAGCCCTGCATTGGTTTATGCTTGATTCACATTTTCAAGGTTAGTTTCACAATCATAGGGCCTTAATTTATTTGAAGAGAAATTATACATTTTAGAGCACAAGATGGCCATCTCCAAACGTTATCATCTCATGAAGATTTCAGATCTGGTCAAATTCAGTGTCTATTTCTTTTGTTTTTTTTTTTTTTTCCTTGAAACCATGGAACAAATTGATCCATTGGCTCTTAAAACTGGCAATAACAATTAAAGAAATGTTGGCTCTCAAGGCATTTTTAAACATGGAAGCACTGCAGCACTAGAGCCTTAAAAAGCACCCAGCACTGCAATACTTACAGTTGTATAAGTGGCGAAATGCACGTCAGCACTGAGAAAATGGCAGCAGTGCACTTTTGAACTAAAAGACACTTTTCCTTTAGTTCAAAAGTGCACTGCTGCCATTTTCTGCATGCTGACGTACATTTTGCTGCTTATACAACTGCATGCAGCGTAGTGCGGTTCTCCTTAGCTCGTGTTCGGAGCAGACTCAATTAATTGATTGAGTCTGCTCTGAAGTGGTAGATCTCCAGTGCGTCATGGGGCAGAAAAGTATGTGTTCCTCCATGTCTGTTCCTCTCTGCCTGCTGGTTATTGCCCTGACATTCTGCCTGTTCAGTTTACACTTTCCCTCTAACTTTGCCTCTGTATAATTGACATCCTCATGATTTCTTAAACTCTCTATGTTAGCATCAAAAGACAAGATGTTTCTATTTCTAACAGACAACAGACTGCACTTCTTGCCTTTTCTACTTTACCTGCCAGTTACTCTTCAGCATGTAGCTTTCCATGTCAGAAACCTGCCTAGTTGCAGTGGGAGCTAAGGAAAATCTCCAGTTCATACTGAAGGAAGGGTATTATTCTTGATGGTAATGCCTTGCTGAGAACATATTTATTCCTGTATGCAGTGAACCAAATTTCAATAAGCTTGCACTTTTAAAAGTTGCAGTTCCTTAAAGTAATTTACAGTAGGAGTTGAAAACTAATGACACTGAGTGCTAGTAGTTTTACTGTTGATTGTCTGCAACTGAAGTATGAATGTCACTGACATGAGAGAATGGTGTTGAAGAGAGGATAATTATTTCTGATGGTTTATCAGATTATTTACATGTGGAGCAGGGAATGTGCAATTTAAAGCTATAGAAAACAGTATTCATTTATATTTTATAGTTGCTGGCCACCAAGAGTCAGAAATGGAAAACTGAGTTTGAAAAGCCTACTTTCTTTCATTTTCAATTTTATTTTTACTGATACTGTATAAAGTTTCAGATTATATCAAGTGATTTAACTTTTTTATAACAATTTATATGCACACAATTTATTTGTTTATTTGTTTATTTTTAGGAAAAATTGCAAAGTTAACTGGATCACTTACTCTAGGGTAAGATTTAACTAAAGCTTAGTCTATACTAGAGTTCTCTAACTTTACAATTCCAAGTCTTCCAGCAAACTCTGAATGCATCCACACCCAAACCCCTCTACAATGGCGCAATCCTCTGCTTTGCCAGAAGTGTTACTCCACCTCTACCAAGTATAGTAAGGCCCCTGCCACCCTGTTGAATTCAATTGCTGGAGCCTTCCCAGAGTGCACTTCATGCTCTGGCAGCACAGCTGTACAGTGGAAGTACCAGAAGCGGGGCTGGGCCACTCAGGGCCTGGCTTAGCCCTGAGATGGCTGAGTGCATGGCTGGTTCAGCCCAGGGAGATACCACATTAGCAAACTTTGAATGCATTTGCACCCAAACCCCTCTGCAATTGCAGAATCCTCTGCTCTGCCAGAAGTATTGCTCTGCCTCTGCCAAGTGTAGTAAAGCCCCTGCCACCATGTTGCATGTGATATGGTGGCTGCTTTCTGGTGGCAGAAGCATCTAATATAGACAGTTTAAAGCAGGGGTAGGCAAAGCTTTTTGGCCAAAGTGTTGAAAAACACCACAATGCCTACCTTGGAAGGTGCCAGAGTGCCGGTATGCCAGAAAAACAAAATGAGGGCAAGGGGTACATGGCAGGATGCCCTGCTTGTGCCCCTGTCCCCCAGCTTGGGGTCTGTGTCTGTCAGCAGCTACCCTGGCTCTGGGTAGCTGCTGGAGCCCGGGCTGCTCCCAGCAGGGCTTGCAACATCCCAGCTGCCTGCTGGGAGCAGCCAGGGCTCCTGGCTGGCAGCGGCTACCCAAAGCTGGGGCCGGCTGCAGCTGGGAGGCTCCAAACAGCTGTGCCGGGCTCTGTCATCAGCTCCATACTGGCGTGTGCACCCATGCATTGGAGTGGGGGGTGGGGGAGGGGCCTGAGGCAGCACAGCTCCGGTCTCTCCCCTGCTTCCAGTACAGAGGTGATAGCAGGGTTCTCGAGCCCGGTGCAGCTGTTTGTAGCCAGCCCAGGTTTGGGCAGCTGCAGCAAGCAGCAGGCAGGCTGCAAGGAGCTGTGCTGGGCTCCACAGGAACGGCATCAGCTCTGTGCTGGCAGCGACTGCATGGGCACCTTTGGGGCAGGCTGCACTGCCCTGCTGTCCACCCTGAGGTGCACGTCCACCTTGAGCGAGAGAGAGACCAGAGCTGTGCTTCCTCAGGCCCCTCTGCCACTGCCCACTCCGAGGCGCGGGTGCATGCACTGGTAAGGTGCTGATGCCGGAGCCTGGCACAGGGGTTTGGAGCCTCCCGGCTGCAGCTGGCCCCAGCTCTGGTTAGCTGCTGCCAGTCGGGAGCCTGGGATGACCCCAGCAGGCAGCTGGGATGCTGCAAGCCCTGCTGGGAGCAGCCCAGGCTCCGTCGCTGTCTGCAGCTACCCAGAACCGGGGCTGGCTGTGGCATGCTGAGCAAAATGGCCTCGCGTGCCATGCTCAGCACACATGCTGGGGGTTGCCAACCCGTGGTCTAAAGTATATGTATAATTTTTATTTGATGTTTAAATCTGAAGTTCAGAAAAAGTGGTGTTAGTAAGAACATGAGATACCTTTAATTTTAAACAATCAATCTGAAAGTGTTTTTTCATTATATAGTACCATTTACTATGATTTTTCTTCCATTGGGCTGATTGAAAAAGTTGTATTAATCTGTGCAAAACATATACAATATGTGAATCTAAGACAACCCTGAATTTAAGATGACCCCCCAATAATTAGATTCTAGACACGTAACATTTATAAATGTCATAATTTTCCATGTCTAGAATCTAATTATTGCAGGGTTGTCTTTAATTCATCCCTCCCACTGCTGAAGGGGGTCAGGCAGTGGAGAGGCAGGTGGCATGGGGAGGTCAAGCAGCCTGCTCCCTGCTTGTGCCTGACTCTGTGCCACCTCTGTGCTTCCCCTCGCTTCTGCACTCCCTCTCTCCTCAGAGCCTTTGCTCCGTGCTAGCAGGCTTCATCGCTGTTCTTGTTGGGGCACTGAATATGGGCCCGGCTCAGACTAGCCCTTGTAACAGACTTGTGGGCTGTAGGTGGCGGGGAGAGACAGCAGGGTGCAGAGACAGTGGAGAGAGGAGAGAAGGCAGGCAGCAGCTCTGGCTACAGCCCCAACCCCAGGTAGGAGTTTTTCCATTGAAGCCCATCCATAGCAGCTGCCTGCCCCTCTGCACTGCCACTGTACTTGAGTCTAATACCAGGATCTTTTCTCACCTAGTTAAATGGGAGGCAGGGGGTCCTTGCCATAGAATTGAGTAAATACAGTATTTGCCAAAATAGTATTTTACCTTGAAATAGTTTTAATCTGTATTTGTCATCATTCTTTATATTTTTTTAAAATATTCATATTCCGTGTTCTTGTTTTAAGAGGTTTTGTATTCATTACATATGAAGTCCTGGCTCTAAAGAAGTTACTGAAAATTGATACCCAAGTAGTACAGCAAGAGAAACTGAAATCCTACATTTATGTTCATAGAGCTTCTCTAGATCCGAGTGAATGTCAAGGTAAGCAGCATAAGACTGTGTCTAAGAAGAAATTGAGAGAGCAGCTTTTCAAACAGTGCATGAAATGCTGGAATGATAAAAAGGCAGCCAAAAGAAATGGGTAAAACCTATGACTAGGGTGACCATAGTAATTTGAAGGAAATCCAGAGCAGGGGGTGCTCCAGGGGGTGGGGCCAGTCAGGATAGTGTGGCATGCACAAACATAGGCACCCCACCCCATGGCTCCCAAGAACACACCCACACACCCCTGAGCCTGTAGCTCCCAGGAGCAGGGCCAGGCAGGACACAGGCCACGGAACAGCATGTTACTTTATATAACCCACAAAAGCTCAATTGTCATTCTGGTTAAAACTGTATAGCTATTTTTTTAACTGTATAGCTAGCTAAATTAATGTACTAAATGTTGGTCGGGCCATGGCCTGGGTGGCCCACCCTGTTCCGTGGCCTATGCACACAGCCCCAAGCCCACAGCACCCAGGAGTGGGGCTGGGCAAGAAACACTCCTTTCCTCCCCCTCCTCCTCCCCCTGCAGCTCCCTCCCTCATTGCATGGATGCGTGTGCTTGTGCACACACAGACGCACACAAACCTCCCTCCACTCCTCCCTTCCCCCCTGTCTGCAGCTCCCAGGCACAGGGCCATGCAATGACTCTATGGCTCCATCACCCTCTCTACTGGGGAAGTGACTTTGCTCACAGCCCAGCAGGTCCAGGCCAGGGAGCAGCCCATTGGCTGGGCTTCCTGGAGAAAATTGAAACAAAATTCTTGGATTGGTTCAAACCCACCCACATGTGCCCAGCTCCTGACTCAGGCACATGTGGGCAAGTTCCCACCAATCTGGGACTTCACTTCAATTTTCTCCAATGGCTGGGTTGCTGAAACAGCTTCTGCAATTCAGGATTGTCCCAGCCAATCCAGGACATATGGTCATCCTACTTATGACAGGCATTGGTGGATCCTCTTCTATGCAATATGTATCCACATATACATATATTATTCTGTTTCTCAGATTGATGCATGAGTGGCATTTAACGCAAATTTTAGATCCTAAGTTGTCCTGTACTGGGTCAGTCAAGAGGGAAAGATATGTGGGGCAAGCAAGGGCAGTCTGACTCTGTGGATCAATGAGGTGGGTACTGCCACTGGAACAAGGGAACCCAGGGGCACTGGTCCCAGTTCCCACATTGTTTTTGCATTGTATCCAGTGACTGTTTAGAACAGGTTTGGGCAAAATGATGGATCCAGCCAGCGAGTAGACTCCATTTCCCAGCAGCTCCAGGGAGACTCTGGGAGTGGTGCTGGCAGGGTGTGTAACTGAGCGGGGAGCTGCTGTAGAGCTGGGGCCAGGATCTTATGGCAGTGACACTGTGGGGCTAGAGCCAGGGCAGAACCACAATCCACCGCCTGCATACCCCCGTCTGTGGAATTCCTGCTTGTTGCAGGGGCATGTGGACAGTAGATCATAGTTCTGCCATAACCCTGATCCCTCCAAGATCCTGGGGTCTCCCTGACCCCTCCCATCCATGTCGCTCTTAGCCAAGGCGTCATCCCAGCCACTCAAGCATGCTCCCTGCCTGCACAGGTCCCACCTCTGGTGGTGGGCAAGTGGTAGATGGGCTGAGGTACCCAGGCAGCAGGGTTGGGTCTGACAGCAGCAGTTGCCTCAAGGGTTTCTGGGAAATAGTCTGCTGCAGGCCTGATCCAGCCTGTGGGCTGGACTTTGTCCCCCCCGCTTTAGAACATAGTGCCAACATAATACAAATAGTGCATTATGCCTGAGGTGGCATAGAGACATTTGCATTACAGACTCCTGCTTTATTGCCGCAAGACCATTATTGTCCAAGCAGAACAGATAAGAATTTTATTGCATGTGTATATTTCAGATGAGAACCGTGAGAACTGAATTCTCTTATTTGTCTACCTTGAAAGGATAAAAGGCTAAGTTTAGCCGTAATCCAACTTAAATTTATGGCTTCATGAAGGTTGGTTAATTTTAAACCCCAGGCACAGACTGAAAGCCACATTTCTAGCTTATGAAAATTACCTAAGGTCTGTTTTTCCTTTCTGTATACAATACACACACAGAGTCACACCTACCTAAAAAACAAATACGATTCCCTGAGGTGTGAGAACACCAATAAGAATAAAATGGATGATTATTTTTTAAGCAGCAGTTACTAATGGAGAATTTTTTACATCATTTATTCCTTTATCATTACAATTGTTAGCTTCAGGGTGTAATTCTGTAAGAATTTTTTTACTAGCATTGAATACGTCTAAATACTTTCCTAGGAATCACATACCAGGCAAGAAAAGAACTTCATAAAGCAGTGAGGAAAGTATTAGAAGCTGAAGCTAAAATTCTCCGGAGACCTTTTAATGGTAGGTACTAAAATAATGGAAATGTTGGGTTGTCTGAGATTAATATTAATTTCATAGCAAAGTACAGATCTATTATTCTTTGAAAGTAGAAACCTCTTTCTTGTATACCTAGGTACTGTTTTACAGTTACATACTTTTACATGTTTCACAGCACTAGTAGGAATGTGATTTAATAGTGTTCCATGTCACTTTTACAAACAATTTGTTAAAATAGAAGGCAAAAGGCTTTCCATTAGAAAAATACTGGTTAAAATTTATTTTTTCGGTAGAGATTTGAATTGAAGCTTAAGTTATCTGATGCCAAAAGCAGGACTGGGATATGAAGTCCTGTAAACTTGTTCATTTTAGGAGTTAGGTGCAAGTGTGTGACACTTTGCAGCAGGATTACTGATTACAACTGAAAGTGACACAAATGTTGTCTCAGAGTCAGTACTTAGGAGTTTAGTGCCCTCCATCTGAGGTCACATCTTGGGCAAGTAGCGGTCTATCTGCTTTAATTTACCCATCTGATGAATGGATATAGTAATGTGTACCTTACAAAGTGCTGTGACTTAATTGATTGAGGTCACTTCCATCTTCCACCGAAGCTGATGTCAGTTATGGTTGGTAAACCCCATTCAAGATCTAGTCTATAATATTGATAAAGCATTTTGAGATCTTCAAATTAAAGATGCCATGTAAGTACAAAATCTGTACACAAGGATTGAAATCAAGGCACCATTAAAATTAACAGAGGAACTACTCTTGATTTCAATATGGCAAGCATTTTATCTAGGACCTTTGGAAGATTGTTACTTTAAAATTTTTAAAATTATTTATTATTCTATACATAGTTATCAATTTTATTATTATTTAAATAAAAATGTAAGAAATGTTTTCTGATATTGTTAACAGAATTATTTTTGTGTGGTATGTTTTTGTAAAGAACACTTTAGTACATTTGATGCAGAAGAGCATGAATGTGCCTTATGGCTGCTCCTGAAGAGAAGTCAATCAGAGGACAAAATGGTTAGACTGCAAGCTGTACAAGACTTGGCAAGGAACAGTCACTGGCATGGTAATGTCTGTTGGGGTAATCTGGTTAGCCTTGAAAATATAACAAGATCTTATTTAGCTGCTCTACATCCATTGACAAATCCTATATGAGAGAAGGATGATGGTTGAAGGGAGGTTAAATGCCTTATTTTTTCACATACACTGTGCAACTTTCCTTCCAAAATTGGCATGCGTATTTTAAGTGGGGAAGCTGTTTTCTTTGCTGAAAAAGAAGCAAGCCTGGAGAACCATGCATACCAAGATTGCAGGCTCCTGTGTTAATTCACTCAACCATAGCTGTTGGCTGAGCGCTGTAGCTTGTGCCTGCAGCAGCAGGTGAGCTGCTAGTAGTATTTTGCTGAGGTTGGTAATGTGGAACCTACTTGTGTAAATATTGTTGAAAAAAAAATGATCTGTTTAACTTCCTGTGACTGGTGAGGGAGTTCCCACCTGTCACAGTGCTACTGGTCTTCCACCTGTCTCTGGGTACCCAGCCCACCTATCTCTCCTGCCATGCCTTACTGTATCTTAATTATGTTGTTACATAGATGGGAGACTGCCCTTTGAGGGCCCTGATGTTTGAGGGCCAAAATACATGCTCCAGTCTCCCCTATGTGTCCCATGCCACACTGACGGTTCTCACGGCTGCGCAGCGTCCCAGCCTGAGTCCAGGTCCAACTCAGTACAGTGTTGAGCCTCTTCTATTCTGCCCTGTTACAGGCCACACACAACACCCCTCTCTCACTCTGCCAACTCTCACCTGGTCTCTATCACACTGCCCTCTTCAGGGCCACACTCATACCACCAGCACCCTACTCATAGAGTTCCTCGGGCTTCACTCTCCACCCTTTGGTCAGCCCTGGCGCAGTCTTTTGGACCTCTCCTGTGGTCCTCACCTGAATGGGACTGAGCGATTCACCAAAACACCAAGACAACTCTGCCCCTAGTCTCATGCCTGGTATTACACTCCAGCTGTTCCCAATCAGGGTCTGATGACTCACCCCTTTTCTTACTGGCAGCTCCCACTCTGCTGCTTCTATTGGTCTTAGGCCCACTTGTAGCCTCAGGCTCCCTACGGCTTACCTGGACCATGCTGGTCCTTCTCTGCAGGGCCTCAACTTTTTCGCCCCTGATCTCAGAGCCTCGACTTCCTCACCCCAGCACCCAGGCCCCTCATCTGGAGGCACACACCAGACCTATCTCCCTTGGCCTAGCACCCAGCCTTCTGTCTGGAGGCACACACTGGGCCTACCAACTCTCACCCCTCTTCTTACTCCTTCCTGGAACTCACAGGGTCTTCACCCAGACGGCTCAGGTGCCCCTTGCCCAGGTGTGCCTGGCCCCTACTACCCTCACTACAGGGTCTTACACCCCACTGGGCTCAGGTGCCCCTCATGGGTGTGCCTGGCCCCATTACCCACTGTCTGGGGTCTTGTACCCGTTGGGCTCAGTGGCCGTAACTGTGCCCTAGTTCACCTCCCAGAATCCCTGCTGTACCACCCCTCAAAAATTAAGAGTATCTCATGTTCTTTCTACAGCTATTTTTTTGGACTTCAGGTTTAAACAACAGATAAAAGTTATAGGCATACTTTTAGGTTCTACTCTACATTCACTACTTCTGCCACCAGGTAGCAGCCATCATAGCACATACATTCTATATGTTTCTGGTGCTTCTACTGAGCAGCTATGCTGCCAAAGCATGCAGTGCACTCTGAAAAGGCTCCAGCTATTGAATGTGACAAGGTGGCAGGGGCCTTACTGCACTTGGCACAGGAGGAGTAACACTTTTGGTAGAGCAGAGAATTCTGCCATTGCAGAGGGGTTTGTGTGAATGTATTCAGAGTTTGCTGTTGTGGCATCTTCCTGGGCCGAATCAGCTATGCACACAGCCCTGCTTCAGGGCTGGGCCAGGCCCTGCATGGCACCAGTGCCACTGGTAGGAGGGGGAAGGATGCTGTGTACCCAGTGAAGGCTACCCAGCTGGGACCAGACCCCTCCTTCCACCAGGATTGGCTAAGGGGGGCCTGGCTTAAAACACAGAAGAGCCTTCTGGCAGCACAAGCACAGTGGGAGACACAGGAGCCCATTGCCCTGCCCAAGACCCATCACTGCAGGAGGGGCTAGGCAGACCCACCACAGGGCTGAGAGTCTCACTGCTGCAGCAGAAAGGCCCCACCAGAGCTCTGTAGAAGGGCACAGCACTTCCCTCTCTCCCTGTGGTGGCAGGATCTGGCCACAGGACAGGTCTGCAGTCCTAGCTCCATCTGCAGCTCCAGCTCCTGCCTGTGGGGGTGAGGGGAAGACAGGCTCCACAGTTGGGCAGTGCCACGCCCCCTGCCCATTGTTCCCCACCAGCAGTCTAAAACCTGTGCAGCACCAGGCACATGGTGAAGACATAAGGGGCTGGGCCCAGGGCTGGGGCCTTTCCTGCCAGAGGTCACTAAACTAGGTAAGTGCTATTGATTAACCATTTAACTGATATAATTAGAGGAAGTGTGGCAGAGCACCAGTGAGGTGCGCATCACTGAAGGGCTATCACAGGCTCTAGGGGAGCCTGTTTGGGGGGAGCAGCAAGGAAAAGCCTTCTTTGGTAAGTATTTTAAGGGGGAATGTGGGTGCCAGAGCACCTAAAGTGTTCTGCCACTTTAAGACCTAGTTCAGGCAGCAGGCAGGTGCAGCACAGCCCTGATGAGCATCCATTTTAAGTCCTAGGCCAGCAGGGCTGGAGGTAGCAGTTGCTGCTTGATGCTGTGGAATTGCCATCTCCCAGCAGAGCTGCTGCTCTGGGGACAACCTGGAGGTAAGGGCAGGAGCTAGGGGGTTGGCAAGGAGGCTCCTGGTCCTGGGCACGACCTAAAACTTCACCCTGCTGGGGAAGGAAGGGCTGGTAGGACTGTTGCTGGTGCGGCAGCCCCTTTCAAATACCAGGACTGCTCACCTCCCCAGTGAAAGGCGGATAGGGGTGCTTTAATAACCACAGGCCCCGCCTTTGGGTGGGTCACTTAACATCGGACAGAAAGACAAGGCCAGGCAGTTACGGCCACTGAGCCCAACGGGTACAAGACCCCAGACAGTGGGTAATGGGGCCAGGCACACCCATGAGGGGCACCTGAGCCCAGTGGGGTGTAAGACCCTGTAGTGAGGGTAGTAGGGGCCAGGCACACCTGGGCAAGGGGCACCTGAGCCGTCTGGGTGAAGACCCTGTGAGTTCCAGGAAGGAGTAAGAAGAGGGGTGAGAGTTGGTAGGCCCAGTGTGTGCCTCCAGACAGAAGGCTGGGTGCTAGGCCAAGGGAGATAGGTCTGGTGTGTGCCTCCAGATGAGGGGCCTGGGTGCTGGGGTGAGGAAGTCGAGGCTCTGAGATCAGGGGCGAAAAAGTTGAGGCCCTGCAGAGAAGGACCAGCATGGTCCAGGTAAGCCGTAGGGAGCCTGAGGCTACAAGTGGGCCTAAGACCAATAGAAGCAGCAGAGTGGGAGCTGCCAGTAAGAAAAGGGGTGAGTCATCAGACCCTGATTGGGAACAGCTGGAGTGTAATACCAGGCATGAGACTAGGGGCAGAGTTGTCTTGGTGTTTTGGTGAATCGCTCAGTCCCATTCAGGTGAGGACCACAGGAGAGGTCCAAAAGACTGCGCCAGGGCTGACCAAAGGGTGGAGAGTGAAGCCCGAGGAACTCTATGAGTAGGGTGCTGGTGGTATGAGTGTGGCCCTGAAGAGGGCAGTGTGATAGAGACCAGGTGAGAGTTGG
>NW_017729034.1:72744314-72749885 GCF_001723915.1 Gavialis gangeticus
GTGGCCTCCCAGGCTGGAACTGCTGTGCCACCGCCCCTCAGGAACGTTCCATAGCCCTTCCTTTCCTACAGAATACTTTTGCCATCCATGAAATCCTTGGCATTTTTGGGGAGGGATTGTCAACAGTTTCACTGGTCATGATGGCAGTTTTGTGATGTCCACTAGGTATTGGATGGAGACATCTAACTTTGTTTTTCAAGACTACTTAACAATTGTTTAGTAACAACTACTGATCTGTGCTTGATTTGAAAGCTCAATCAAGGGGATTTAATGTACCATTATTCATAAGCCATTCATTCCATGGTGTTTCTATTTTATTTTTGTGTGAGCTAAGAGAAGAGGTAGAAACCTCCCCCACACTTGAAAAAAATGGAAGATTTATTTTAATTATGCCAGCTTGGCTTGTGTTCCTCTTATAAATTATAGCTCCCAGCAGTTTATTATAAATGCTGACATTCTCTGTGTGGAAGGAAGCTTTTTTTTGTGCTTACTCTTTTCAGAATGAGAACTAAGTTCTGTTATTTAGCTTCTTTATTATGAACTTACATTTAAAATGAGGATTTTGAAATACTCTGCCTTGACAAGGTTTATTTTTCTATTAATAGTGGTAGAATTGTGTGACAGCTACCAGTTTATTCTGTGCCACTACAGCAGTGCTAAATGAATACTTGCGTCCAGCAGTTCCACTCTGAAATTTTTTCTTCTGGGTGTAGAATTACAGTTGTACTGTTTTTTGTGGGGTTTTTTCTTGCAGTATGTCCTTAAAGACTAGGCCTGAACAGTCAGGCATGGAATAGCAAGGAAAGGGTATTAATTTTAAATTAAAAAAACTGATTAGGATTTTAAAAGATCTCTTTAAAATGAAAGATCTCACCTGTTTTTATTTATCTTGGTTGTGGAAGGATTAGGAGCCAGTCATAGAAACAGAGTTGGGTGCACTGAGATCAGATAAAGGGAGGGAAGAGTGTGGGTCTGGTTGGACAAAGAGTCTGAGAATAGGAATCAAAGAGTGCCTATACATAAGTGCAGAGGCTGCTCTGACGTGTTGGAGTGTGTTGGAGCTGACTCGAGTCTGCTGGAGTGTGGCAATTACTGTGCTCCAGCATCCTCCCGAATCTTGTGTATCAGCGTCTCCATGCTTAAAAATGGTGGTGGAGGCACTTGAACTAAAGCTTGTCGAATGAGGTTTAGTTCAAGCATCCCCGTTGCCATTTTTAAGTGCAGAGATGCTGACACGTGAGATGTGGCAGTGCTTTAATTAGAGTGGCTCTCAGAGCTGCTCTAATAAAAGTGCCTCCCCCTCCACCCTGGGAGCACATGTAAAAGTGCCCAGCCCAAAGCTAGGGGAACAACTCATGTGAAGGAAGAAGAACTGATTTGCTGAGAAACCAGGGCACTGGGTTAGAACTGGGGTTGGCTGAACAAAGAAACTAGGACAAGGAGAAAAGGTAATGGGAGACTGCCACAAACTGTTGGGAAGGGGTTTTGGGGAGACAGAAGCTGATGTATAGAAATTCATGGAGGAAGACTGGATCTGGAACCAGTGAAAGAAAAACTAGGGAAGGGTGCCAACTGCAGGTTTAAAGAAGGGGAGATACTACAGTTTCAGATGACAAACAAGGATGGGGCTCTGAGACTAGCTGGAAAGGAGATTGGAAAGGAGAGTGAAAACGGAGACTGAGATAAGACTACATTAGCTAGGCCAAGAGATTGGGGCTGGAATAAGAAGCCTAAGGTGAGAAGGCTGGAGCTGGGTAGATAAGGAGAATGGAGTAGGGAGGAAGAACTACAAGGGTGGAGAAGACAGAACTGGGACAGGAACAGGTTGAAGGGGATGTGGAAGGAAAGCAGGGGTGGGGCGAGGACAAGGAGAAGGGTTTGGGCACATTAAGGTACTCTTGCCTCCAGAGTCTTGAATAAAACCCATGATTTCTGAGGCTTATACTTCCTTTGCTGTCAGCAGATTTGTGTCAAACCCACTGGCCAAGTGTTTGTTTTCTCTTTGTCTGCAACTGGCACATATGGAGAATGATAGTCTATTTATTGCTGTCTGTTATCTCTGGTGGCAGAGGTCTGTGTGAAGATCTCAGATTTCAGTCCTGGCAACCAGGTAGTTGCCAATATGATGCCTTATGAGGAAATTTCTGTTCTCTCCAGTGTGTTTTTTTTCAAAATTGTAAGAAACTGCATAGAAATTGCACAATAAGTTTGGAAAGTGAAATGCTGAGGAGTTAGGAGGTATGTGCCAGAAGCAAGGATGCTTGTACCACCTTAATTTGCCCCCTGGCATGTATGACTTCAGACACTGTCTTTTAATTCAGTGATCTCATGCTGTTTTTCTCCAGGACTTCTGTCTCCTGGGATGATCACTGCTCAGTTAACAAGAAGCTGTTCAGAACTCGTTTCCTTTTCTTTTCCAGCATAGTGTTCAAATCCTGGTTCTCCCTTCCCTGCCCCCCCACCCATGGTGCCCATCACTGTAGTATCTTAGTGTCTCAGAAACATTAATGGTATTCACTGCCATTTCAGTGAAATATGAGGTTGGTATTAGCTCCCATTTTATCCCCACTTTACAGACGAGAAAACAAGAGTCCTACAAACAAAGTTCTGCATAATTTGCTATACAGCTCTGATTCATCTTCAAAAAAGATCATTCCTGTGCATTGAATGAGATGAGGGTCCTGAAGGGAAAAAAGTGTATGATCCTGTAAATAAGGACAGTAGCACATACAGCCAAGCTTAATTCTTTTATTTTCTTACAGCCTTAATAATCGTATTGAAGCATAGTTTCTGTGACATTTAAGATTAGGCATTGATATAAGACTTTAAAGCATGTGAATCTATAACACCATGGTTTTTTTAATATATATTCTCTGTAGCATAACATTGAAATATCTTTAAAAGCTTTGTCTGTATCTAGAGTACAGGGCTGGGTGTAGGCATAGTCTTGATTCATATTTTTTGTTTTCCTTTAACTCTAGACATCTGCTCTTGTACATGATTGACAGGTATCTAAAATCTTTTATTACAGTGACAAACATTGGCCTAAAAGATTAATTAATACCCTGCAGTTAAAATGTCATTTCAGTTTAATGTTGATTTGCCAACTATTTATTTTTCCCCTTTGGATTTTGTGACTCAGAGCCATTGAAACCTTATGGTTTATTTATGTGGATTACAGTAATGATTTTCTGTTGGTATGTATATTTCTGAAGTACCACAGCTAAAATTGACTAAAATTTTCAAGGCTAGATTTGACCCTAACATTGAGGTTCTCTTGCTGCAGATTATCAGTATAGAACAGCTGCCCAAGCCTGTGATCAGAGGACTGCTATTGGTTTGGCTCGGTCCAAGGATATTGATCTTCGTTTTTTCTTACCTCCACCTCCCTTACCAAAAGTAAAGGATGTAAGTAAATGAAAATGTGGGTATAACTTGAGTCTTCTGAACTGCCTTTGCTAGTCAAGACAGCAAAGTGGAGTTGTTTTAAAACAAAACAACTGATGGATAGTAAAATGAAGATAGATCTTGGAGTTCTGACATGCAAGAACACAATGATGTGATGGGATAAAACCTGTTGTTTTCACATGTTATGATATGGAACCCAAAATATTGCTGTCCTCTTTCTAGAATTTTTATCTAGTTGGTTTGCTGACTGAAAAGTCACAGAAGTATTTTGAGGTGAGATTTACTATTACTGCGATAAACTTAATTTGACTTATCTCTGTTCCCTATAACATTTGCAGCACTGCAAAATTAAAACTTGTACCAAAAGCTTCATTAAGATTGAATTTAGCTCACTGACATGTATTGCATGTCAGCAAAATCATAAAGAAGCAGGGAAATAACCGTTTCAGCAAATATTTTTTATCTACAATAACCTAGTCCCATGAGTTTAACTCCCTAAATGCCTTCAGAGATTTTTACAGGTCTTTAGCACGCTTTAGATGGAACTTTCCCACCCATAACAACCATCACCCTGTCAGCCTAGCTTTATCTGTGGGCATGTGGTAAAGCTCACCTTTCTCCTAGGCTTTTGGGTAAGCAATTAACTTAGGGTTGAATGGGTTTAACTTTATTTTAATTCCATATTAACTGGGAGTATTTGTGTGTCAAGGCAGGTTGAGTAGTCCTTGTACTCTTGTACTTCAGTGCAATACAGGATATCATTTAGCTTGAATCTTGTTCTAGCCAGTAAGAGGGATTGATTGAGAATATGAAGGTGATTAAAAACTTAGAGGAAGTGGTCTTGGTACAATATGACTCACCACAGCTTACGCCTTATCTAGAGAATTGTGTGCAGTTCTGGACTTCACATTTTAAGAAGGATGTGGAGAAGTTGGAGAGGGTCCAGAGGTTGGAAAAAAATATGGTATAGGATTTGGCAAACAAGCCATACAAGAAAAAGTTGAGAGGACAAGGCAAATTTACTTTGAGAAAAGGGGAGTAAGATTAGGGAGTGGGGGTACATGATAGCAGTTTTCAAATATTTGAAGAGTTGCCATAACAAACAAGGAGAACAATTGTGCTAAAGTTACAGAAATGAGAAAATACGTAATTTTTGTTTTCTTGAATAAAGTTGAACCATATAGTTCAGAGGCAGGCAAAATATGGCCTGTGGGCTGGATCTGGCCTGCCAGGCCATTCTATCCAGCCTTCGGGGCTCCTAAACATTTAGAAAATTAATATTTATCTGCTTCTGGCTGCCTATCAAAGATGACAGGAGCTAGGGGCAGTTGGACGCAGGGGAAGCCAGTAGGACCCAGCAGGCAGGCCCACCCAGCCCCGCCCCACCGCCCAGAAGCCTCTGCCTAGCAGAGCCTTCTGGCTTGGGACCCTGAAGCTGTTCCTGCCTCCCTGTGCCAGTGGGAAATTCAAGTAAGAGTCGGGGGGAGGGAGGCAGGGGAGGACCGCGGCAATCATTCCAGTCCTTGGGGCCAGACCAGGCTGGCTCCTGCTGAGTCCTGTGGTCTGGCCATGCAGTTGGGAGCCATATGGTACAGGAGCACCCAGTGGGCAGGCAGGGAAGCACTGAAAGTGGCCACAGGTGGGGGGTAGTAGCAGCAGGTGGGCAGGAGCACAGCAAGAGCTGGGCAAGAGTGCGGGGCCCACGCCAGTGTCCTGGGGCCAGCAGGAGTGTGGGGCAAGGCCAGCAGGGGCTCTGGAGCCGGGCTGGCTCCCTGCTCTCACTGGTGGTGCAACCCAGCCTGGCTCCGATGCTCCTGCTGCCCTGCCCTAGGCCCCACTGGCCCTGGGACATTGGCATGGGCCCCGTGCTCCCACCCAGCCTTCGTTGTGCTCACATGTGCCTGCTTACTCCCATCCCTGCCCCCACCACTGCTTTCATCACTTCTTTGCCCACCTGCTGGCCACTCCAACACCATGTGGCACCCAACTACATGGCCAGACCACAGGAGTATGGGGCCTGTGCTGATGCCCCAGGGCCAGGAACAGAAGGGTGTGTGCGTGTCCGCGTCCATGCAGTGAGGGAGGGAGGGAGAGCAATGAGGGAGGGACAGAGAGTGTGTGTGTGTGTGTGTGTGTGTGTGTGTGTGTGTGTGTGTGTGTGTG
>NW_017729034.1:72749956-72750185 GCF_001723915.1 Gavialis gangeticus
ATGAGGGAGAAACAGTGTATGTGTGTTTGTAGGGTGAGTCCCACACACCCCACCATACACGTACACCCACGCCCCCCCTCGCACTGCCATACACACAGACCCCCACATATCCACACACCCACATGCTCCCTCACCCTACAACCCCCAACTCTTAGTGTAATTATACTCTGTGCTGCCTGTGCTAAACTATACAGCAAGGAAAGGCAAAGGCAGTAATCCACTGATATAT
>NW_017729034.1:72755185-72767915 GCF_001723915.1 Gavialis gangeticus
CTCTGTGTACACTACACAAACGTACGTAAATCAGGACAAAAATGTTTTTGAAATCAAATTAATACATGTTGTAGATGTTAGATTTTTAGAATATAATTTGGTATTTTTCTGGTTCCAAGATGGTAAAACACCTTGCTGAAAGGAGTACTTCCAGGGGCATGGGGAGGGTTTTAGTGGCAAAGGTCAGCGGTTAGAGGGCGGGACTTCTATTCACAAAATGGCAGTCAGGGGGTGGGGCACCTGTCAAGGGGTGGGGCTACCTATGCGGCCCTCAACACCTTGCCAAAACTCAGTAAGCAGCCATCTGCCCAAAATAATTGCATGCCCCGGAGCTATTATATGGGTCTACCAGTACCCACATGTCTTACTCTTGAAGTATAGGACCTAGATTAATCAGGACACGTTACATCTTCTGATATGCTAGATTATAGATAAGGATTTTTCTTCTTCACAGTACTTCATAAGTAAATACAATGAGCCAGATACGCATGGAAGCAATATCAGGTATAGGCTTGGAACTCACTAGTCATAAACTCTAAATCTTGCGCCTTGCCCCTTAGCTTGCATTTGTTCTAATCCTTGCTGTGAGTTCCTGGCCAGGTAACTTCTCTTCACTGTAACTGTGTTTTCCCATCCATGGCCAGGGTGTTACGTAGATTTTTTTAAAGTTAATATTTGCACGAATACTTTGGTTAATACAATTGTACTTCCTTAATCTGCGGCATTAGTTACATGGGGATTACCATGTTAAATTTCAGGCTGTACCAAGCTTAATTTATCCAGTTTCTGTAACATGGGTCAATAAGAACTGCTCCTTTGTTTTTTTTTCTCTTGGAATAGAATAAGGCCTAAATCTAGAAATTTAAACCTGACTTTCATTGACTGACTTTTCCACCAATAATAATAAATTGGCTCTTTGTAGCACTCTTCACCCCCAAAGTGCTTTGCAAACATTAACTAATAATTCTAGGTTACAGAGCACATGAACCAGGCCTTTTATTTTATGTCATTGCTTAATGTAACAACTTCCATTGCTCCAGATTCTTATTTTTTTTCACATAATGTCCTGCTGCATATGGAGAGTATGTTGACAATTATTGGTGTGTGTTATCATAGGATTATGCTATAGAAGATGAGCTCCGATTGTTGCTGGTATCTTTACCTCAGACTGATCTTGACCAGTGTGTCCAGTACTTCACATCTCTGGCTTTACGAGAAAGCAGTCAGACTCTTGCTGCCCAAAGGGTGAGCTTTCAAATGCAGAATTGCATGACATAGGTTCTGTTCTTTAATATGGTTTATCAATATTTGAAAAAAAGCAAGTAGTGTCTGGAAAGTTCAAGGGCAATGGGAACATATTTCACACATCTGAGCTTTTTAGTTAAGAGAAATATGAAGAATCTTTGTAGTATTACTCTTGGAGGATGGGTGAAGTTAAACCTCTTCTAAGTAAATAGTTTAACAGTTTACATAGAAGCCTTACTTCCCTGTGTAGTGCTCTTAAAATTATTTCTATTCCATTTTATTTTATTGTTGTTTATTTTAGTGGTGTTTATTGCTGAGATTGTTAACCCTTATTAATCAAGTGAGAGAACAGCCTGGAGATACTTCTAAGGTTGTAAATTTTACGTAACTATCATCTGGAACTGACCATCCATATGGAAGTGTCCAGGTGATAGGAGTCAAGATGCTTCAGAGATCTGAGCCTGGACCTGGAAGCTAGGAATGCTTTGAATCTCAATCCACTAATTTACTAGTTGGGCTTAGAGAGGTCACTTAAAGCAATTATTGCTAGTGACTAAAAATGGTAGGTTGCTTGTCAAGACACTTGTCTATGTGTATGTGACTCATATCTCCCTGACTTTAACAAGAAAAGAAGTTTACTGTTTGTTATTTCTGTTAGCACTACAGAATTAAAGTCACTGAAGTAGAGCAAACTAGATTCTTTCCTGGCTTGCTTGATAGCAGTAGAAATGCTACAGTTGAGGAATTTTCATTGTTAAAGTTGTACAATCCAGAAGGGATCTGACCTGGCTCCTGCTTCCCTAGCTTTATTTTCAGGATTGGTATTGGCAGGAGGTGGAAGAGGAAATAAACACTTGTAAGATGAACATGCTTAATGTGGAATAAATTAGAGCAAGAGAATAACATTCAGCCCGTCAAGGCCATTTTTCAGAGAGAGTTTTCAGAATGAGAACCACACATTAACATGCATTTTTACTATTCATTCTTATCTATAAAACAGGATCATACTGTCTTGGATAATGGTGTCTTTAACATAAAGTGCAACCGCAGAATATTTTACCTACTCTGTCCTTATGGGCTGTAAACAGTGATTGTTATATTGAAGTGTAACAGAATGATCAAAGTCTTCTTTTTAATAACAATGTTTACCTTTTATGGGACATCTTTCTTCCATAGATTTAAAAAAGCAGAAGCTTTATTTCTCCTTACAGTTGTATGCTGCATTTTCACCAGTAGGAATGTTTTGTTATGGACAGTTTGAAAGGATGAAGCTCTCCCTGTCCTCACACCAGGCTGATCCTACCACCCTAGGAGTGACAGCCTTTTATAGATTATGGATAAGTGAGGGAGCGCACATGTTTATCTCCTCAAGTCTCTCTCAGTCAGTGGCCATTAGTCTCAATCAGTTGTTCTCAACCTTTCTCAGATTCAAAGTAGCTCTCAGGAAGATGCCAGATCTTAGTTTTCACTCATTTTTTTGACTATGGAAAAATAATAGAGCAATTTGTATTGCAGAAAAACTCAGACCACAACAGGTCAGCATTGTGAAAAGGAATCATTATAATCATACAAACGGAAATCCTGCTTGTTCTTTTATTCTGTTTTGTGGTTATTAGGATATAAATTGCTAATCTAACAGGATGTCTTTTTTTTTTCCTAGACAGTCCATTTTTTCAGTATGTATGGGTTGTTGTTTTTTAACATGATGCATACACACCAGTAACTGCTATACCAGTTTTAGAGGTCAATGCACACTTGAACATTTTCAAAAAGATCCTATGACCCCTGCTGACTTCCTGCCCCTGAGGCAGGGGGCTGGACTCGATGATCTTCCGAGGTCCCTTTCAGCCCTAATGTCTATGAAGTCTATGAAAAAGCAAATGAAAAGAACTTCTTATTTAACCATTTGAGATTGATGTAATGCTTATTGATTCTTATTTCAGGGGGGGTTGTGGTGTTTTGGAGGAAATGGACTTCCTTACTGCGAGACTCTGAGTAAAATCCCTTCAGAGACTGTTGAACTCTTCTGTTTACAAGCATTAGTTCAACATTCAAAGGTAATACATGGATAAAGTTTTATGTTAACAGAGTGGGATGCATGCTTTAGTGGGGCCGAAGTGGGAAACTTGTACGATTTTATGGACATTTCCCATTGGATGATATTTCCTCCCAAGAAGCTCCATAAAAATTCCCTGGTATTTAAATTGTGGAGCCTCTTTTAAGACTTTCTCCATGGCACCCATGGCCAGGAAGAACTGGGGCATGTGCTTGGCATCAGCATGGATCTTTCAGGTTTGTGACAGGCTCTAAGAGGTTGTTCCAGTGTGAGGCAGTTACCCAATAAAACTATAAGACAATCGGGGGCAGGCTTCCTGAGGAGATCCTTGTGCAGTATGTCTCTTCCAGAGCTTCAACCCTCAAGTTCTGATGGAGATAATCTTGCTACAGTTAGCCTTACATCACTGTCACTTAGATCAGTGTCCCTGTTTTGCTGAGTGGTAGCAGGTGTCCAAGGTTTTGTAAGACAGCTGCTCTGCAAAGGAGATAGTTGGTGATGTGAGTCTGGTTAAAAGTTTAAATTGTCCTGTGTATAAGCACATATCAGTCCTAAAACTAGGATGGTGAGGCAGCAAGCAGGCAGTTCCTTCTTTCAGGAGTCTGTCTTACACTAAAGCCTCCTTTCTGGAGGACAACTCTGTCTTATTAAGTGGCTTTAATTTAAGATTAAGGTGGGGAGCAAACTCTGGCTAATCACATGACTCCCTCTCCAAGAATTTCTACCTCTACAAAGAACCTTGCAATCAAAAACTAATGTCTTTATAACATGCCTCCCAAAAATGAATGTTTGCCTATATAAGAAAAACAAATGTGGAATGGTGTGTGACAGTAGTGCCCTGCAATGCCTGCCCTAATAATATGAGTTATAGAAGAAGAGCGCAGCAGAGCTCAGAGGTGTGTAAATCTGAAGCTGAGTGAATATATACTGAGCAGTATCTACTGAACTAGAATCTATTTTAGGAATTAGCCAAATGCAACTTGCCAGTGCTTCTACCACAGCTATAGCCCCAGTGCTCAGCACTATCATAAAAAGTTTAATATTGCTGGTGCCTGCACAGCAGCAGTTGTCTACAGTAGAGGTGATAAATGTGAGGTCATCTGCTTACATTGGCTTCTTTGCTGCCATGAAAATCAATGATGACAGAAGCATATTAGAAATAATGTCATCTCACTGAATGAAAAGGGGTAGTGTATGGAGAGCAGAGTAAGCAACCCCAGTGACATATTGCTTTAGTAAGAATGACCTGGGCTGTGGAGAATAATAGCCTAATGCTTGTTTGTGAAGGGCAGTGAGCGTTCTTGCTTTCTATTAAATGCAGTAGGCAGTTAAGGCATTGAGCACTTTCACAATATCAAGCTGTCCAAATGTAATGATTGTATAGTTTATGTATTAAAACATTTGCGTCTTTTCCAAGTTTGTGACATTCAAAAACTGAAATGATAAAAATTATGGAAGATATGTTTGTCATAAATTGTTAAACTGGAAGACTTGCACAAAACATAAGCCCTAATCTTAAGTGAAGGCAGAATTTCTGTGTAAGGTATATATGTAATGCATTGTTTCTGCTCTGCCTTCTGTGTATTGACAGCATCTCAGGGAACTTTTGCAGAGTTGGGTGCTTGCACAGCTTCCACTTACGGTTGCTGTATTTACTATATAATGCTAGGTTTCTACTCACTGTGATAAAATTGAAGCAAAAGGAGGCCTGCAGCTACTCCAGAGGATATACCAGCTCCGTAAAGATTCTGCAAAAATACAAAGGAACATAATTCGCATAATTGGAAATATGGCTTTGGATGAACGTCTTCATTCATCCATAGTGCGTGCAGGTAAAAGGAAAGCAAATGGAAGCAGACTGGATACCTTGCTTTTGTTTTGAATTTTTTAATGAATTTGGTGCTTCTGTAAAATGTTCAGTACAAGCCAATAAGTTGCATCTTTCCTTATTTGTTGTGTTCTCTTGTAAGTATGCCAAGTAGATCTGTTCTTCTACCATTGGGAGTGAACTGACAAGTACATCTCTTCCTTCATTTTGGAGCAGACCTAATGACTTCTGTTGGCTCTTTCTGCTTTCCTCCCACTCCCTTTAAAAAAGCACCCTCTAGAATTTATGTCCAGTCCTGCAATTATACTGAAGCAGTATCTGTCAGAATATTTTACTAATTTTAGAGACAGTACACCGATGCTCCATAGAAGAGCTGCTGGGTTCTGTTCATCTAGAACTGGAGAACAGATTACCTACTTGTCCTGGTAAGATGCTGATCAGAGTAGAAAGAGCCGGTGAGCCCTCCGTACCTTTCTTCTGTTGTAAGGGCTGCCAGTACAAGAAAAAATGGGGAGGAAATGGTAGAAAATGTATCCATGCTATGATCTCTGAGAGACAGCAGGCATTCTTAACTGACTGATTGTTTCTGACTCTCTAAATGTTTGAGTTCAAGGGATATACAGAAGCTTGGAGGTTCTTCCTGTTGTAATCCAACTATTTTGGTTATTTTCACTGTTGAGTTAAAAAGATCATCAAATAATATATGACTTCAGTTCTCTTTAAGAAGGATTTTCACATTTCACACCCCTTTGAAATGTGTCTGACTTTAAAAATTAACTTATGTTTCCATATGTCTTATGACATGTAATTTTTGCTTGTTTTCAGAGTTGTTTTCAAACAAATGTCATCCTTGCAGCCTTTCTTTCTCTCCTTCAATTTTACAATGCTTTAGTAATCCAGAATCTGTGAGGCTCCAGCCCTCAGTGAAATCACGGTCTCCGGGATGATGACTTCATTGCAGAATCCAGCAGAAGGGAGAAGCTGGTTCCGACAGATAAAAGCTCTTATTCAGATTCCAGTAGCTGTACCTGAGTGGCAATTAGAATGATGATGGCCAAGTAAATTGCAATTTGATCTCCTTTTCAAGTGGGGTCCCCACTTGACTATCTCTCTTCAAAGTGTTTTCAGATTTTCTTTGCAAAATTAGCTTAAAATAGTTGGGATAAAAAAAAATCCTTTAGCTAACATCAACCAGGGTCTTACAAGCTATGATTTAACCAACACAGTTATGGCCTCCTGATTTGACTGCTTCCACATTTCCTTGTTCTTTGTTTATCTTCCTCTTCCACTGAAATTATTTTTTCCTTGGCTTCAAAGATCTGAGAAATCAGTGAGTCCATTGATGCAAGCATTTTTTGTGAAATTCAGTGATCTATCTGCAAAAAGTGGACAATTGTTAAAGGAGAAAAATTGCTTTAAAAATTAATCTTTTAAGTGCAAAACTGTATTGGAGAAATTTCTTCTTTGGTTGCTTGATTACAGTGTTTGTTCTGAATGTCTTGTTTCCAAAGTGTTTGCCTGTAATGGGCTCAGTTCTGGGTTTAATCTCAGCCTCTTTTTTTTTCTTTTTTAAGCCTTCAGTCCCTTTTTTTTTTTTTTCTTGTGACAAAGGTGGGATTCATATTTTTATTTTGAGGCTTTAATATTCATAAACCTTTCCCTTGCCATTCATTCTTAATAGTCCAAACTGATTGATAACTATTATACCAGTGATTCTCGATCAGCATGCTTTACGGTCCTTTTAAGGGACCTATGGAATGCTATACAATATTAGTACTTTTAGGTGTGTAAAGATGAGTCACAAGATAAACCCAGAGATTTCAAATAATTATCCATGGTGTTGAAAATATTTTGACCTGTTGTGGTCTTTCTGAGCTTTTTTGCAACAGAGAAAATGTTCTATTATTTTTCTGTAATAAATAGGATGAAAAGTAAGACTTGCCATTTTCTGTGGGGTAGCTTGAGAACCACTATATTAGATATGAATGTGAGTTATATTGTAAACAGCAGTGAACAATGAGATTTTATGAAGTTTCTGCCTTGGGGGTGGGGCGGGCAGTTGAGACTGTGTTAGGGTGTTGTACAACATTTTGCATTATGCATGCAGTTGTTTTGGTACAAGCAATGTGTAAGTAGCATGGTTATGCTTGGGATCATAAAGATTGAAAATGTTCTTAATGTATACTTCTTACACCCATGGGTTTTAAAGTCAGAAATGGTTGTAGTCCCTTAACAAGCATTGGTTTTCTTTCCCATTGTGTCATTCCTGACTGGCAAGCAGAGGCAGCTTTCTCCTTCTACCCAGTCCCAACATGACAGACCCTCTTCTTCCTGAATGGCTTCTGGAAGAAAGTTTCTGTGGGCGCATCTACACGTCTATGGCGCTGTTGTTACTGTGCTGTCATTTAGCACTTCCTTTTGGGAGTAATAAATGATGGCGTGGTAACAGCCTGTACTGTGACATGCCAGCAGCGCACAATTATTTTTAGTTCCTATGTCGCCATAGCAATGCACTATACTGAGGGAGTACGTTGCTATGGTGATGTAGTAGCAGCATCATGGTTTTTGCCAGTGCAGACACTACATTGCCATAGTGCATTGCTATGGTGATGTAGTGTCACTTGTAGATGTGCCCAGTCTCTCTCTGTCTGTCTTCTCCTCTCTTCCTTCTAAATGTAGGAGGGAAAGTTTTCTTTGCCCTACTTTTCCTTGTGGTTTCATTATTTGTGGAGACCTGGGATCTTTGTACCCTTCCTTCCTCCCTCTTTTTTGCAGGTGCTGGGAAGAACTGAAGGATGCATTATCTCCTCCCCAGGAGAAAGAAGGCTCTAGTTTCAGATTATAAATTACCAGTTGGAGTTGGAAAGTAATTGTCTACCACATCATTGTGGGATATTTTTTATACAATTCCACGTATTAGAGATATTTTACTGTGCAGCACTGGCTCCTGTCAGAGACCGGAAAGCTAGATTGAAATTGATTGTGGGTTTTTTCCCCCTGGTATTACAGTCCTTATGCTCTTACGTTTATTTTGGAAAACTTCCTTTTTTCAAATAGGAGATAAACCAATGACATTTCTACTATCTTTCTTCCAAATGAGAGGTTTTAGTAATTTACAACTAATGTTAGATGTCTGTGTGTTTTAAACTAGGTTGGGTTTCTGTACTCGCTGAAGTAATGAAGTCACCTCATGTCATTCAGTTTTCACATGCAGCCAGAGCTCTGGCTAATCTGGACAGGGATACAGTGCAAGAAAAGTATTCAGATGGAGTATATGTTTTACATCCACAGTATCGTAGCAGGTAAAAAGAAAGGGCTATGATCTATCACATAATATTTCTCTTATAAAGTACTTCATAATGCTGGAGATAGGGTTGTTGCTGCACAACAGTAACATCTCTTTTTTCCTGTCATTCCGGAGTGGGGAACTTCAGTACCTCAAAATTAAAACTAGGAAATTCTGAGAGAAGCCTCTTTCATGCCCATAAATAAGTGTTGTTACAGCAAGAAAACTCAGGAAATGTACAGTTAAAGAATTTCTTGACTCTCAGTGCAGTAATGCAACTTTGACTCTGCCCTTCTGCAGTGGCAGCACCTTCTTGTAACCAGTCTTTTGGAACCAAGGAATATTTGCCTCCACTGTAGGAAACTAATTGTCATATTTGAAGGTCCTATTGACATTTATTAATGGAAGTCCTCAGTACTATTGTAGTGGACAGAGAGGACTGCATGTATTAGTAAGCAGGATTCTGTACAGTGGTGTTCCCATTTCCTGTTGCCATCCCTGCAGGGACAAACTTGCATTTGTGCTGTGTGCAAGTAGCACTTGCACTGTGCAGTTCCTGTTTTCTGCTGCTCTTGCAAAATCTTAAGGGACTTGCTGTCTGGCATACCTGGTTTATTGGCACATGCCCCCTCCACCCCCCAACTTTCTTTCCATTGTTTCTCCTGTACACTAGTAATATATTCTTCTGTCCATTAAATGAGCAACTTTTTCAGGGTATCTGGAGGTGAGGCATTTCCTTTGTCACATTAATAGTGGCAAGAACTCTTGGTGTAGTATCAGGGACACATTTCTCCCCAGATTTGATGCAAATTTGCCTGGGTATTAAATGCAGAGAGGGAAAAGAAATTATCTCTCAGTAGAAAGATTCAAAATGGGACACAGGGTACAGGCTGCAAGTTAGCACAGGTGAATCTAGAAGGGGTGCAGTGGTATGATCTCACCCCCCTTTTTGGACCATGCTGCAGAAGCAGCAGCCAGGAACTTTTGAGTCCCGAAGCAGGTAACAATTCCCCACCCCTTCAGAATCCCATCCCTTCTTCTCCATGTTCAGCAGCACCTCTCCCCTCCCATTCCTCTTTCCCCCTACCTGCCTCTGCCATTGCCCCCCAACCAGCCTGAGGGTGGGGAGAGCTGCAAAGCCACCTCTGTCCCACCCCACCTGGGTGGCATGGGGAACTGGGCTTGGCTGGGGGCTGTGGCAGCAGCACGTGAGTTCCTTCTCCCTGCCCAGTCTGCACAGGTGTTTCCCACCAAACTGGGAGCAGGCACTAGCAGGGAGCACCTGCCTGTTACCTCCACTGTCCCCAGATGAGCCCAGCTCCCCATGCAACCTCCCTATAGGCCTGGCTGGAATGAGGCAGGAGCAGTTGGGCCAGTGTGGCAGTGGACAGATCTCCCCTTCTTGCATTCAGAAGCCTAAGTAGAGAGGGCGAGGGAGGGAAGAAATGCTAAGAGCAGGGGAGTGCAGCCATACTTGCAACACCAGTCACTGCTCCCACACCCCCTCTTTTTAAAATCCTGGATCTGCCTAAGTTTGTTAGTACTCCTTAATGTAGGCTAAATGATACTGCCAAGAGATTGTGGGGTGTCCCCTTCTTTCACTCTGTCCCTTAAATCACATCATCAGTTTACTCAGTGGCCTGGTATGGCTAATGTCCCATAAGAATTACAATTTTCTTTTGGAGCTGTGGGAGGTATTGGTTCAATTTTCCAGGCATTTTATGAGTTGAAAATGTATCTGTTTGGGCTCACAGTGACTCACCAGCCTCTTCCCTGTTTTGCATATCTCCAATTGTAGCAAGCTGACTGCAGAAAGCTGGGATGAGTTTAATGTCATCTGTACTGGATCTTTTTCATGTCCTCCTCTTTCCCTAGCCTGATGTGTTCTGTGCAGTTCATCAGTTTAGATCTTGTTCTGTGTACCCTTTGTGAAGTGTGTTCTCTGTAACATACAAGATATTATACACAATTAAAAACAGCACTTTGGGATCCTTTAGGGTACAAGTTTTTGTGCAAATGTGTTGTAATTTATTAAAATAATATGTATCCTACTTTTTATTTTTTTCCTTAATATCAGCCAGCCCATTAAAGCAGACATACTTTTTGTTCATGGTCTTATGGGAGCAGCATTTAAAACCTGGAGACAGCAAGACATAGACCCATCTTTGGATGAAAAGGCTTCTGAAGGGGAAGAGGATTATAGTGAATGCTGGCCAAAGGTAGGGAGACTATAACTAATTCCTAACAGATTACTGTTTGTTCTTCAGTGAGTCAGGTGGAGAGGAAAATGAAAGAGACAGCCTTGAGTCACTGCTTGGCAATTGCCTGTCTTGAATCTAAGTTACTTCTAATCAGAATTCATAAGTGGCTCTTTCTTATTTGTCAGATGAATTTTTGAACAAATTGTTCTTAAAATGGAATATCTGCTAATTTTAGACCTCTGTTATCATTGTTATCTGCAGTTAAAGGGGAAGAAATATCCTCTACACCCCTTTCCCTCTCTCTTGCCAATTTCCTGCTGAGCTAGGTCAAAATGATGACCTTGAAAAGCCACAGAAATCAGCTTGCAGGGGCCAGCTCCGATAATGCTCTTCTATTTCTTGGGGTGGGCAAAATGTCTTATTTGAGTTAGGACACTTCACTTTACAACCAAATGTTAGACCAGTTTGTGTAGCACTGAGCCATTGAGGGTTTGCTCCATGAAGAAGAAGATAGCTAATCCTAAATGTGTAACCCTGGGGTGGGCAAAATATGGCCTATGGGCTCAATTCGGTTTGCCAGCTGATTAGATCTGGCCCATGGGGGAGAATGGGTCAGTTGATTGGATCTAGTCCATGTTGCTTCCATGGCATTCCATATGGTGCTGAGTCCCACCTGGGGCAGCCTGTGCCAGCTGGCCCAGGTCCCAGCCATGCACAGCTTCTGGATGGGCTGCTCCCGATGTGGTTGCAGTTGCCCTGGTGCTACTCAGCTCCCTTGTCTCCAGTGGCAGCTCCTCCTCTTGCAGCCAGTCAAAGGGTAGAAGGCAGTCAGGAGCTGAAGCCAGAGCCCCACACACTGGGGCAGGAGCCACCTGGTTGAAGCTTCCTCCCCACCCAGAGCGGTGCAGCAGGGGCAGGGGAAGGAGGAGGAGCTACTGCTGGAGGCAAGGGGAGCTGAGCAGCACCCAAGTGGCTGCAGCTGCACAGGGAGCAACCCTGCTGGTAGGCTGTGCACTCTGGCTGGGGCCAAGCTGGCAGGTGTGAGCAGGAGCACAGAACCGGGTGTCTTAGGCAGGAGCAGTTGAAGCTCAACCCCATGTGGAGTGCCATGGACTGCACTGTTTGGGCCAGTTCCTGTCCCCCCCATACTCCCCACCCCACAGGGCCCCATGCTGTTTCTTCCCTGCGATCCTGGGCTGTAAATGGAAACCGGCTGGGAGACATGTGGCTGGGTAAGGAGCTGCCCCCCGGGCTGGGATCTTGGAGTGGTGACAGCACTGGGCCAGGGCCCAGGGTAGAGCTGAGATCCACTCCTGGCACGCCCCTGCCTGTAGAACTAGTGTCCGTTGCCTCAAACACTGCTCCCTGCCTGCCTGGAGCCCCATACTACATAGGGAGATTTGGTGAGTTGTTGCAGGGGGTAGGTGTGCTAATGTGGCCCACAGTATCTCATGAAAACTCCCTATGTGACTCTCTGGGCTCAAACATTTGTGCACCCCTGGTTTATCACATGAAGGATGCTAGGGAAAGAGGATTTCAGTCTCTGGTTATCTGAGTGCTTTTTGTTAATGACAAGTATTTCATGTTCCTGGGACTGTCACATACTTGCGCTTTGACTTTTTGTTTTTAATATTTTTAAAATAAAGGTTTTAAAGAGTCAAAAGGTCAGTCTCTCTTCCCCCTCTCTCTCTTCATGGATGAGCTAGGTTTTGGTCACTTGGCAGATACCCATCTAACATTCTCTCTAGAGTTGCACTGATATATCGGTCCATATCGGATCAGCACCAATAAAAGGAAAATTAACATTATCAGCAATCGGCTTTTTTTGGTCAGTCTAGCTGATAATGTCACTGATAAATGCCATGTACATGTGCACAGGCACAGTATGCATGTGGCTAGGAATGCAGCCTGGTAGCGTGGAGAGCAGCATCCAGCCAGTAAGACCTGGAGGGACAGATTGAGGCCTGCACGGTGAGGGAAGGAATGGGGCTGGGGCAGGGGCAAGGGCTGGTGCTGCCCAGCCAGGGTGGAGCACAAGACAGACCCATGGGCAGTTTGTCCGGAGGGTGCGGGGGGGGGGGGGGGGGGCCCCCGCCCTTCGCGCGCGGTACGGG
>NW_017729034.1:72772915-72787996 GCF_001723915.1 Gavialis gangeticus
TGTGCGCACTTCTGGGGGAGGCATGGGGGGGCCAGATTTGTGCATGGGGTGAGGGCAGGGTGCCTTCTGTGGGCTCGGGGCCAGGGGCTGTGCTTGAGGCACGTAGCAGTGGTGGTACTAAGGGGGTGCTCTGGGGTGGGTTATGGCCACCCCACAATTTGCCATAGACACCCTGTAGTCCTCCATCCCAGCGCTGCCACTGCTTGCCTCGCTCCTACCTACAGAGTGCAGCCTGGCCTAGCCCCCACTCCGGGAAGAGGCCAGTGCTCCTGGCCCTTAGTCTGCAGCGGGGAGCCCACCTTTGCCCCATGCACAAATCCAGGGGGGCACATGCCCCCCACGCCTCCCTCAGGGGTGTAGACAGTGACAGGGAGCCACCCCCCCCAGGGGTCCCAACCCCCTACATCTCCTAGACAAGCCGCCTGCAGCTCTGCCTCATGCCCTGTCCCTGCCCCCACCCCATTCCCTCCTTCATCATGGGAGCCTTGATCTGCCTCTGTCCATACCCCTTCCCTCCATCCCTTCCCCCTCACAGACTTCCAGTAGGATACTTCTCTCCAAGTTGCCAGGCTGCATATCAACTCGGTATTGGCTGATATGGCTGGTTAATAATCGGCCATTGGTATTGGCCAAAAGAATCTTTATCGGTGCACCCTAATTCTCTCTTTTTAGTATGCCACTCGCATCTTGAGAAATTGTCTGTAAAACCACAGACTTTTTAATAAGTGCATACTGTATTTTTATAAATAAACATGCTGTTAATTAGCTGAGGCTTACAGTTTGATAGTTATCTTTATCAGTCCATGCTTCCATCTAATTTATTGTTGTTCCTTTTGCATAGTGTAATCAGAAAAGTAGCTCTGTAAAAATTGATAGTGTGAGGTTCCATTCTCAGTGATTTCCAGCAATTATACAGGAGAGCACCACGAATACCAGAATTGTGAAGCCATCTGACAATTACTCCCTTCAGGGCTTTGCACTACTTCCTTCACCTACCTGCCTGTAATACAATAATAATATTCTGCCACAAAGAGGTGTTAGGAGCATCATTGACTGGCAGAAATCATCCCTGATATCACCCCAGCACTAAAAATAATCTCTGATGTTCCACTGAAGTCAGCTTTGTGTCATTTGTTTATAAAGCACTTACACGATTTTTAAGAAGTGCTCCAATTTGAAACTCAAAAAGTGGTTTCTGTTCCTTCCTGTTCTACAAATGCAGCCTCAGATCTTTAAAATCTGGGTATCTTTTAGGCTATTTCAAGTAATTGCTTCTGCAATCAGAACTTGGTAGATCCTTCTATCAATAATGTAAGAGTCAAATAGAATCCAGCTCATTCTCCACTAGCCTTGTTGGCTGTGATGTGCTAACAGTAGCAAAACTTATTTTTGTCGTTGTAAATAATCAGCTGTGAAGAGGCACACTAGTAGCAAATATTTTCAGAAAGAAGTCATTTTACACAGTTTCCTAAACATAACTCTGTATTTTCCTTTTCTTTTCCTTCAAAGTAACTGTCAGGTTTCAATGGATTGCTAGCCTTGATTTGTTGTTTGGGAACCAGTTGCTGGATTTTGAATGCATTAATTTTCCTTTATTTGCTTTTTGTATCTAATTTAGACATGGCTGGCTTCAGACTGCCCTGCCCTAAGAATTGTGTCTGTGGAGTATGACACCCATGTGAGCGACTGGAAAGCAAAATGCCCTGTTGAGGCACACAGGTAACAAATGGAGCGCATATAATTTGGGGAGAAGGGGAGAAGCTATGAAAGTGATGCTATGAAAGGGGAGAAGCTATGAAAGCTATGGGATCATCCAGTCAGGAGTGGTCTTATTTGTTTTCAAACTCCACATAGTTGACAACATATTATCTAGATATAATATGTGGGGGGGAGAATTAAAGAGGAGGGGGTGTTCCATTAACTTAAACAGTCCTCCAGAAGTACTGTGGAAGACTGTGTTCTACTTAGACTATCTGCCGACTGAAAATAGGAATACAATTTTTTTCAAGAGCTGTAAATCCCTGGAAAGAGATCACTATGGTGAATAAAATACATAGCAGCTTTGGACATAAAGTAGAAAATACCACATCCTACTGTAATGTAGGTATGTACTCCTGCCAGAAGTATTTCTGACCACGAGCATTGAGAATCTCTGGCATACACCTTATTTGGAACATCACCTCCAATTTGACTGCTTGTTTTCTAAAAGAAAAAAAAATCTTAACACAGACTCAGGCTAAGGATTCTGGTGGACTGAAAGTTAACTTGAATCTGGAGGGGATCTGGGATAGAAGTTCAGTAAACCAATTTAAACTAAAACAGTTCATTCTGATACTAGATCCATCCAGGTTTATCTTAAAACAGTTTTGGCCACTTTTAAAGTAGTTTATGTGTACTGAACTTGTTATGTTGCAGATTTTGAACTGGTTTCCAATCAGTTTTACTGGTTTATGTCTAACTTTTGTCCCTAGCCTCAAAATTTCTTTTCTTTCTATAGAGATGACTGGGCTCTGGATCAGGTCCTTGTCCTAATCCTTTAAGCCAGTTATGTATGTACAGAACTTTAAGTAGGTGCACAGTTCCATATCCTTAGCTGGGAGTGCTTGGGTGTTTTTATAGATAAACATCTGTATAAGTGTTTATTTGTGTTTATGTTTCTGAAGTTTTTATGTTCAGGAAAGTGTTTGCAGGATCAGAGCTTAAGGGAGAATTTTGCTTTACATACATCATGGAAAAAAATTCAGCCCATTGTGTAAGAAGTTAGGGAAGTAAGTAAAAGGAAATAAAATGTCTATTTGTGTAGTAATTTCTGTTGCTTTGATAAAATGCAGCAAACTGAGTTCAGAAAGATCACTAGAGTATGCAGTATTTGAATATTTAACAGCTCCATGTGAATGTTAAAAAACAAAAGGGATGAAAGGGGTTGCTAAAGTGTATCAACAGTCAAAACCTAGCCCTTCCATTACCCTTCATAGCTATGCTAGCTGACTTTTTAAAAAAGAATTTACAAAGCTGTCATAGAAGTGTTGTGGACTCATAGGACAATATTTCGAGTCCCCATAGAGTTGTTAATTCCCAAATGCCCTTTTGAATTTGCTTTTCAAAAAGATCCAGTCCCCACAGCAATCTTAAAGCTTTGTGTTCAGCTAAAAAGGCATATTTGGGTATCCTTTCATGTGTGCTGTACCAATGTGAACTTTACTGTCCATGCTGAGAATTGATGGGATAGGACTTTTTAAATGTAGCTGTAATTTAGATCTTTGTGCACAGCAGCATCTCCAGTATCCTGATGTTACCATTGCTTATTTAATACTCCAAACTCTCACCTTATCTTGTCTTCTGTGTTTAACCTGCCTCTACTGTAAGGAAAATGGATGTTATGCTGTAAAGTACAGTACTGGGAATTGGAAAACACAGGTTTTTTTCCTGCTTTGTCACAGTCTTGTTAATATTAAGCAAGTAGTTCACCATTTCTGTACCTCAGTTTATCCATGTTTAAAATGGAGTTGATGCTTTGGCATTCTTGTAAAGTATTATTCTTTGAAAAGGACAAAGTATCATTTATTTTATTTTTTTTAATAACTCTAGGTAAATTATGCAGAGGGCCTGGACAGACCAACATTTACACTGTTTTAATGTGGGGGGGGATTTACATTTTATCTGCTCTGTTTTATCTGTTTGCTCCTGTCCTTCAGTGAATGAAGCTAAACCATAGTAACTTACCCAACTGTTTAATTCTAGAACACGCTGCCCAAGTTTGGTTTCTTCTTAGGTGAGTTAGAAGTAGAGAAACAAAACAGAGCAGATTCAGCTGAAATGTAGTAAATCATTCCTTTAAAACAGTGTAATTGTTTATCTGTTCACACCTTGACTGACTTTTGTCATTGCATTGCCCCAAACTTCATGCACACTTAGCAAAGTATTACCTTGTCTCACATTTATGTATATTTTCCTTCTAGAGAGGGTAGCATTTCTTATGCTCTGTCACTTTCATAAAGTGAATAAGGAATTATTTTTATTATTATAAAGTGAACAAAAATGTTTGAAGTCCTAACACCTAACAAGACGTTTACCGCTAAACTAAAGCTGAAAGAAAATTTTTGTAAGGCAAAATCAAAATGTAGTTATTGCTAGAAAATTATCTCAGTTCCAGTTCCTTGGAAACAGTCCTGCATGGTTTTCATTGTACAGTACTCAATTCCCAGTGAGGATGATGGCAGTTGAGTGAGGCCAGTAGCTGACATAAGTTGTGCCTAACTCCCTTTATCACAGTACTGATGCACTGAAACTTCATTCCAGTCTGAAGTTGCCCTTTATTATGTTCACTTTCCTCCTGCTTATACTATATTTATACTTCCATCCTATTTTTCTGCAGGAAATCTATTGCTTATAGAAGCAATGAGCTTATCAAAAAGCTTAGAGCTGCTGGTATTGGAGAAAGACCTTTGGTATGGGTGTCCCATAGCATGGGAGGTAAGTACATTGGCATAGATCAGCTATTTATTATCCATGATTATTTTTTAAAATGAGCAGTTAAATTAGTCAGATAGCCACATTTGAAACAAGTTTGGTTGCCCTAGATCAGGTGTGGCAAGGCCTTGTGGGCTGTGTGAGTGGCATGGAGCCAGTCTACAGGCCAAATTGGACCCAGAGACCATCCTCCACATGTTTGATCCATACATGTCCTGGAGTGGATACTGCATGTAGCGTGGTCCTGCTCCAGCTTCTCCAGAGCTCCCCACTCCAGGATGTGCTGCTGGATCTAGCATGGAGCTGATACAGTCTGGAGTGGGCAGCACATGGGGCTATCTAGCATGCCCCATGTACTGCCTATGGGTCAACTTTGACAGCTGAATGAGAGGGCTCTGTGGGCCAGATTCAGCCTATGGGATGCATTTTTGACACCCCTGCCCTAGATATTTGCAACTGCTCATTTGAAAATGGAGAACTGAGCTGATATTTTCGTAATGTCTTATACTGCATAACGCACACACTTCATTAATGAGCTCTGGTGTTTACTTGTATTGGTTAACAGCACAAATAATCGCCAAACAATTTAGCTGAAACGATAAATTAATCATGAAATTGAGAACTGACAGGCAAATTCCCCTTGTATCAGTTTTATAACATGTCTCTAGTGCCATTTAAAGCTCAGTGAGTAAGTCTGGAGTACAGGATTGACACAATATATTGACATTTTACTTTTTCTGCTTTCTTACAGCTTGCTGCATATTCTTACAGACTTTACAAACTAGAAAGCTAATTAACTGAGGCAGGAATATTGTTGCCTGCCTCATATTTAATATATGTTCATTATTCTAACAGTGATTTACTTCCCTGCATGAGTGAATTTCTTTTGTTGCTAGGTCTTCTAGTCAAAAAGATGCTGGTAGATGCTTCCAAGAACCCAGAAATGGATAAAATTGTAAACAATACCCGAGGCATTATATTTTATAGTGTACCTCATCATGGGTCTCGACTGGCTGAATACTCAATAAATGCTAGATACCTTCTCTTTCCTTCTGCAGAGGTTAAGGAACTCAGTAAAGGTATGTTTACTTTCTTAACTCTTACCAGCAGCATGACATGTTGCTGATTTTTGTTATCTCTGAAAGTTCATAGATAAAAACAGCAACATCTCTTCTTATCTTTAGGACTGTCTGTTACATGGATTAAACATCTGCTGCATCTGATTGGGGGAAGGGAGAACTAAGGTCAAATTTACAGAAGAGTAGGCTAAACTGTTTAGACATGTAACGGTGGAGTATGTTACTCCTGTGTAGTATACCTCACCAAGATGAAGGAACTAGTTGAGAATCTGAGTGTGGAAGGTAACTTAGGTGACAGAGATGGCAAAATGAATCTTGAGGGGGGAAAAAAAGGAGGGAGAACAGAAGAATAAAGGCAGTGGACTTCAAGAAATCAGACTTCAGTAAACTAAAATAATTGGTAGATAAGATTCCCTTGGAAACAGTGGTAAGTGAATGAAGAATTCACGAGCATTGTCAGTTTCTTAAGAGAATAATAATTAGGAGATATGCACAAGCTTTTCCAATGTGAAGGAAAGGTAGAAAAAGTAGGAAGAGACCAAGGTGGTTAAATCACAAGTTATTCAAGGACCTGGAACTCAAGGAGGAATTGAACAAAAACTAAAATCTAGGTCAAATTACTAAGTCTGAATATAAAGGGGTAAGGCCAAAATCAGAAAGGCCAAAGCAGGAAATAAGATACAAATAGCAGGAGACATGAAGAGAAACAAGAAAAGATTTTATATTTACATTGGTAGTAAGGAGAAGTACAAGGACAAATTGGTCAACTACACAATAAGGAAAAGATGCTAAGAACAGGTGATACCTAGAAAGCCAAAATGTTCAAGGTTTTTTTTCTTAAACCTTCACTTGAAAGGTTAACTGTAATCAGATGGTTAACACAATTAGCATCACTGAAGAGGGGTAAGAACTCAGACTAGTGTAGAATAGAGAATGTGGAATATGGCTGGAAAAGATAGGAAAAGGGCAAACTTAACCCCAACTTTTTAAAAGGAGGAAAAGAGAGAATCAAGGAGTTATAGATCGCTCAGTTCCATTCTGTTTAAAGATATGAGAATAACCAAACATTAAATCTATTGATAAATAGATAAATATCTAAAAGATAACAAGGGTATAAATAACAGCCAGATTGGATTTGTCATGTCAACTCAGTTTCTTTCTGTGGCAGGGTAACAGGTCTTGTGGATAGTGGAGAAACAGTAGATGTGATGCATCTGTCTCACATTTGTCTCTGTGACATCCTTTAAAGCAGTTTAGAAAATATAGTCTAACTCCAGATGGAAAAAAGGGAGAGGTTACTATGTGACTGGTCGACATATTCAAAGAGTAGATGTCAGTGTCTCACTTTCAATGGGAAGGATGTATCAAGTGGGGTTCATCTGGGCCTGGTACTAGTCGGTGTTTTCATTAGTGACTTGGATAATGAAATAAAGAGGACACTCATTAAATTTGCAGATGATACCAAGTCAAGAAAGGTTGCAGGCACTTGGAGAACAGGATTGGAATTCAAAATGAGCTTGACAAATTGTAGGGAGAAAAAAAAAATCCTTGAAGTAGATGGAATGAAATTCAATATGGACAAGTGCAAAGTATGACAGTTAGGTAGAAATAAGTGACTGCACAAATAAATGCCAGTCATTCTCAACTGTGTTAGGCAGCAGTTCTCCAGAAAAAGATCTCAGTGTTGTAGTGCCACACAAAGTATATGAGGTACTGTGCTTGCAGTGGGTCATACTTATGCAAAAAAGGACAACATCATGCTAGGATATATAAACAGTAGGCTCATATGTAAGATACATGAAACAGTTCTTCCATTCTCACACTAAGGACTTGGGTGGACTACTGTTTCTAGTTTTGTCATGGAGTGTCATAACAGCCTTAAAATATATGAAAGGTTGCTGCAAAGAGGAAAGTTATGAATGACTCACTATGTTCACTAGCAATAAGACAAGAAGTAAATTAAATTTAATTTAAAAAGTGAGATTTAGGTTAAGTGGTACGGAAAAAAATTCTAATTAAGCACTGGAATCATTAGGGAGTTGGGGAATGTCCATCGCTGGAAGAAGAATATAAAGATCTGTTAGGAATGATTTGGGCAGGAACTTTCCTTAGGACAAAGGCACAAACCAGATTAACCTCCTGAGGTCCCTTCCTGTCCTATTCTGATGATTCTCTGATACTTTATCTGCTATGGAAGTGTAGGATCAAATGATAGAGTTGCATAAGCCAGTTTCCTGTTAAATTGAACACAGGGTCTTACAACAGATGTGCTGCTCTTTTTATTTGAGGTTATAATTTTGCCAAAAATTATTCCTTACATGATTAGTGTAGATAAGTTTCAGTTCTGAGACTGAGTTCACACATACTGCGATATTTATTTTCCATTTTTCTTCAGACTCTCCTGCCCTTAAAGAACTGAATGATGACTTTCTCTCATTTGCCAAGGATAAAAAGTTTCCAGTGTTGAGTTTTGCAGAAACTTTACCTACACACATAGGGAGCATGATAAAACTACACGTGGTACCAGTGGAATCAGCAAGTATGTCAAATAACTATTTGCTGTTTTGTGTTTTGCTGTAGGGAAGGATGCTATCATAGTAGTAGTTGGAAAGATATTTAATAGGATATTATGTGAAAAGTTGTTGATGGTGGCTTTTCCAAAGTTTTCACAAGTTTTTTAACTTGGTTACATTCCTGTATCTATACATGTGTGCCCCTCCTGTTGAAGTCGAAGGGAATTATGCATGTATCTGAAGGCATCTCTCTTACATTTTTCACATTTGAACAGTGCATACTTACTAAAGGAAAACAGGCCTTGCTCTTATATTTCTCATCTGTTCTTCTGATTAAAGCTCCTACAGCCTAATATGGACATGTGAATATTTTCACTAGCCAACAGAAAAGCCCAGCTGTAGCCACCCTAAAAACAGGAAAGAAAATTGGCAAATACTGACCAAAGTAATTGTACACAAATATATTTTTCTACCTGTTCTACATCCGCGTCCTTCGTCAGTCAGAAGATGTATGCTGAAGCAGTTGTGTGTTGAAAATTAATTCATAATCCTGAAATCTTGACTTGCATATTTTTGCTGGTGTGTGAAAAGGCAAAAAATGCAGGGTTTGTGTATATATAAACCCTCTATATAATTTATGATCAGCATATAGAACTTGTTGTAGTCCAGAGTTGGAGATTTCAAATGTTACTTCATGGCTTGGGGGTTTCCCATACACGATTGACTTGCCTAGTGAGATTTTTTGCAAGGATTGATTCTTACCTGTTTACTTGCCAAAATATTATTGATATATATATTTTAAATGAAGCCTGAAAATTAGAGTGTTAAACCAGAAAAAAACAAAATACAGAAACAATCAGGGCATGAGGAGTTGTGTAGAGCAGGATGGCAAGAGTTGTATATATGATGCTAGCAGAGTGCTCTCCTTTTTTTGAAGTAGCACTTAGAAATTTCAGCACTCCTTACACTGTTCCCACACGTAGTGGTACTCAGTTTGTTCAGTGGTTATGCTGACAAGCAATGCTTGCTTTCTCACACACCCACTCTACCACTCTAGTGGCCTTTCATGTACAAGAAGAAGCTTCAGGCACAATGAAGAATTTCTCTGAAAATTCAAGCACTTGCAAATAGAATTAAATTGCCAACCTCAGCATGACCTAGAAGTGAGAGCTGTGAGGAAACCTATGTGTCTTAACTAGTTTCAGTGTAAATAAGGAATTGGAAATGGAGCACCATTTATAGGAGTTTATGCCATCATAGGGAACGTGCCTTTATGCTGTTTTGAATATTTAAGTGTAAATCACCCTAGTTTTAATCTTCATATCAAAATATTTTTATAAAGATTTTATTTGATTATGGTAAAGTTGAACAAGTTTGACAATTGGTGAAGCCTTCCACATTCCATTAGATACTTTTGAAATGCAGATACTGGGTGCATCTATATGCTCATTTAATGTGCTTTAGTTAATGAGCATTAAATATAGTACCTCCGGGCATTTATACACATACCCTTCTGTCCTGCAATGTGCTGAGATCCACTGCTTCGGAGCAGACTTGATTAATTAAGTCTGCTCTGCACACGAGCTGATGTGAACTGTGCTGCGCCGAGTGCAGTTGTATAAAAAGTGAAATGTGTGTCAGTGTGCAGAAAATGGCAGTGGTGCACTTTTGAACCAAAACATCTTTTTATGTGTTTTAGTTCAAAAGCACGCTACACCATTTTCACAGCACTGATGCGTATTTTGCCACTTTTACAACTGCAAGCAATGAAAAGCATCCAGTGCTGCAAAGTGCCAGGCGCTGTGACGCTTGTGTGTGTAAAAATGCCCTCCATCATGAGGAACTAGAAGAAGGTTCATCAGTCTATTTTCATGTGCATTAGCTAAAGAGCACAGTTTTTGTGACATTTTAACGCCCATTAAAATGGGCATTAAATCACATGTGTAGACACACCCACTGTGGGTTACATCCTGGGCTGCTTTGAAACCAATGGTGAAACTCCCATTCACTTCAGTACAGCCCTGATTACATTGTAAAGTGGGTACTGCTAACTGGCTCAGTAGAGAAGCAGAAGTTGTGATCCTTCAGCAGGTCCTAGCAATAGTGTTTGCCTACACAGATCCTTGATCCCTTTGAAGTCATACTTGGTTAATATGGCAGCATGTTTAAAATGTTTTTGGTCCATTAAAAACATAACCTATTCTCAGGAAAAATAATTAAACAACAGAGAAGAGCTGACTGCTTCTGGAAAAGCAACCACTAGTGCAAGAGGTTTTTTTTTTAAATCTAGATGCTCTCTTTTGTTGAACTCTGAGTGTTTTTTCTTTTTCTTGGTCCAGATTTAGGTATAGGAGATCTAATTCCAGTGGCTGTCAATCATCTAAACATTTGTAAGCCAAAGAAGAAGGATGCTTTCCTGTACCAGCGGACTTTAAAGTTCATTCAGGATGCACTTGCAAGAGAACTTGGAAGCTAATTCTTTGCCATGTGTGCACACATAGCAAAATCTTTTCTCTGAAACTTCTGAGAAGCTGAGAATTGCAAAGACATTATATTATTAATAAAATATGATCTCAGTGTGGCTTTCAGCATATCTGCATAGGTCTGCACTACTTATGGCTGAAATTTGTTCCAAATAAATGTGCACCAATCCACAGTCCTGTAAGTCTGGCATTAAAAGGTGAGAATCAGCTTTGATTCATTTTGCTTGTCAACATGCCTCTATATAATTTTATATAATTGTTTGGCCAGCGGAGGATGGAGATACAGTGGAAGAGGAAGTTTCAAGTATTTTGTAGCTATTTCTGTGGAACATGATTTGGTGAGCTGTGAAGGATGTATCTTCCCAGCTGGAGAGGTTGTTATGAGGGTCCTGGCTCTTTTGACTGAAATAACTATACTTCCTGGATAAAAATCCTGTACAGAGAATCAAAAACAGTTAACCCAGAAGATGATTATTGGGTTGGCAAACAAGCAGCTATCTTGAAGTACACATCTTCTGTTCATGGTTAGGTATTAAAACAAAATGTAGAGGGAATATCCCTGATTGCTTGATTCAGAATATTTTTTAAACTTTCTTTTTTAATAAATCCCACTTATCAAATAACAGATTTAACATTTATAGCTGCATCCAATTGCCTAAATTATGTAAATTATATGTAATTATATGTAAAGACAGATATTTATTTTCCCTCAACTGTGTTCCCTTAAGTCAATGTCCACAGGAGCCTTGTGTTCTTCAAGATAGTATTTTGATTGATAACCAGTTACAATATGGTTGTTCTACTTGCCTTTTTGTTTCATGGGCTGAGAAGTGTTAGCAAGTCCAGTACTGTTTCCTGCCTGAGGAGGAGATATCATCACCTAATCTGATCTTTGGCATGGTATCCTGTGGGAAGGAGACAATGGGAGCTTAATCTAGTTTTGTTTAAAAAAAAAAAAAAAAAAAAAAGTCTTGCACAGTTCTATTTTAATCATATCCGCTGTTGAACTTCTAGATAATAGAAAAATTGACCTAATGTGAGACTGTTTTATTTCAGCTTAGTTTGTGTTGGCTGGGTCAAGGGGAGGCCTTTTGCTCTTTCAAATAAAAGATCTAGGATAGGAGATGCACGTGTTAACTTCTGGCTGCCTAATTTAGGGACGCTGAGAAAGCAGTGTACTTAATCCCTGGAGGCATTGGCTCGGATGTTCAGTAGGGAGCTTTTTAGCTGATTTAAAGAATAGTGCTGGAAAAGCTCTATTGGAGCAAGACATTTATGCAGTCCTTGACAAGATGGTAGCTATGACAGGAGACTTTGTGGAGGAGGGAGAGCATATCAGTAAGGCAGGAAAAAATACGGACATTCCCAGAGCTCTAATCAGAAACACTGAGGACTTCAAAGCAAAATATTTTGCACTTGTGGAGGCCTGTGTGAAGTTATTTACTTCATGTAGAAAACCAGCAGCATTGTCTTGTATATATTGTGTGGACTGTTTTTGCCCTGAGTGTTTTGGATCAATGTCATGATGACACAGTTAATATCACTGATGAGAAATAAATGTAATTAAGAACAAGACTGCCAGTATTCAGCCACCTATCTTTAAGCCATAAAAGAATCCAAACAAAATTAAGAGCAGCCTGGCTATGGCCTTGATTTAACAAAGCTGTGTTGAAGTTTGCAGCCACAGATCTTCCACTAACCCTTCTGATCTTCAGCCTCTCCCAAACCAAACACCTGAGTAGGCTGCAGGCTTCTAGGCAGCCCTTTGCTAACGGAATCCTTGGCTGATGTTGGTAAGGGAACCACCAGAGACTGTTTAGGGAATCACTTAATAGCTCTCTTTTGTGGGACGAATCTTCCTGATCATACAGTTACGATGGTAAAAAGCCACAAAATCAAAACAAGTTGAAATGCACCTCAGAAGTCCCATGGGAGCTTAGTATAAAAATTCTGTCTGCTGAAACCACCTTTGACATTCCCATATTAGAACATCCTGATCTAGGAGGACACAGAGCTGGGAAGAGCAGTTTCTGAAGCTTAGCCTCAGCCAGCCAGACTTGCACTGTCAGGTTCAGGATCCAGAGCAGCACAGAAGGCCTGGCACCATTTTTGACCTGAAGCCCTATGTGTTTTCAGGGGAGCATTTCAGACTGAAACAGGCCCAAAACAATGTTTAAAGAAACATATTCTGCTGATGCTGTCTCTTAAACTTCAGAATATAAATACAGTAGAGTTCTTATTTGTTAAGAACAGACCTGGGCCATATGGAATTAGTTTGGATACCCAAGATTTGGACAGACTTGAGAACTGAACATTGTAAAACATGTGGAGTATAACATTATCCATTTCTGAGAAGTAAACTTTTTTAGCTAAGAGGGATTCGGATCAATGAGATTCTATGGTAATGCTTTGTACGGTAAATCCTTTTGTATTGGCTATTGTAACTGGAATTCTTGAAGAACTCTCATTTTTCTATAACTGCTGAATGAATAAATATATAACCTTTTAACTTAATAATAGGCTTGAGTTATTCAGTAATGTTGTATTTGGGAGATGGTAATAACATGTTTTTTTAAAGAAAGTAATTTACTATATATATAGTGAAAATATGTATTAAATAAATTGCAAGTGACCTGCTGAGTGGGAACATTTGTTTGCTAAATTTTGATAAGTGTCTTGTGTTCAGTAATTAGCTGTTTTATTATTATTGCCCTTTGTTTGTGGTGTATAAGGTGAGAACAGGAGTGCTAAGAGCTCCAAAGGCATAAAGGTGTGGAACTCGACCAAATCTTAAATGTTTTGGAAAGCTGTATTATTTTCCAATGTCAGTTTTGGACTGGGTTTTGATTTTGTCAGGACTAGTGGAGCTGCTCTGTATTAAATCCAGTCTTGTGCTTCTCTTCTCTCACCCTCTTACCAACTAAGAATTTAAAAACATAAGTGGACTGGGTCAGGCCAGTGGTCCATCTAGCCTGGTATCCTGTTTTTGACAGTGGCAGGAGTACATGCTGTACGGGGAAAGCACCAAACTGGGTCTCTCTAGAATAATCTATTCCTTACTCAGTACTCTACCAGGCATCCACCATTTTTGGTTTAGAGATGCCAGAGGAAGTATCCCCAACTGTTCTATTCAACAGCCATTTATAGATCTATCATCCATGCATTTATTCAGTTGCTTTTTGAACCTGGCTGTGCTGTCTGCATCCACCACCTCCTGCAGCAATGAATTCTACAAGTTAACTATATGTTACATAAAAAAATTCTTTAAACTTGTCACTTAGTCATTTCAGTGTGTGCCCAATAATTGTAGTATTCTGGGACTTGGTGAACAACTGTTCCCTATTCATTTGGTCCACACCTGTCATTCTAAAGGCCTCTGTCATATCCCCCCTCAACCACCTTCTTTCCAAACTGAAGAGTAAGAAACTGTGCTTTACTGTTAACTTTAGAAGTGGCCACTGTATTTCATGCCAATCTAAAATAGTGACTTATTTTTTCTGAGCTGCACAGGACTCAAACTTGGCCTTTACCCAAAACACCTGCACTTTTCCGCCGGTGGGAATTCAGCAGATGTGTGGCTAGTTGACAGATGCTTTTTGCCTGCTTGCTGACTGCTGGACAATCTCTTCCCTATTTACAACTTTGGCACTTACTTACAAAAATACTTTATTTTAATGCAGTTTTGAATTTCTTCTCTGAATGGGGCTTTTAAGCATGTTTGCAGGTCTCCTCCTGAGACTGCAATTTGGGTAGTTTATCTAGCTTAAATGGAACTGTCAATATGCTTGTTTTATGGCTTTATGATTCTTTATGTCATTTAGTTTATAATTTCATAGTTACCACAGCATTCACAAAATGTCAGCAGGGAATCCTGTACATTAGAGGAAGAAGTATTCAACTCAGCCTATGTGCTGACTTGGCCATTTGTTGATCCCTGGGTTGCAACTTGGAATTAGTTCTCATTGTTGACCTAACATGCACAGTAAATAGCTGTAGTACTACATGTAAGAATTCCAGTTGTGCTAGCCCGTAGTTATGTTAAACTATAGTAAGTTATGGTGCTGAAAAGCAGTAGGAGAGAAAAGGGCCTCCTGACCACTGGGTGACCCAGTAAGAAAGATAAAAAAAAAAACTAAAATGGAATAACGGGCAAAAAGACACTGAAGGGAATATGAAAACAGTAGATACAAATGTAAAAGTTAGTACTTACTAATGAGAGTGCAGGTTTAATTATTATAGAATCATAGAAGTAGGGTCGGAAGGGACCTTGTAGGTCTTCAAATCCAACCCCCTGCCTGGGCAGGAGAAAAACTGGACTCAAGTGAGTCCAGCCAGGTAGGCATCAAGCCTCTTCTTAAAGACCCCCAGGGTAGGAGCCAGCACCACTTCCCTTGGAAGTTGGTTCCAGCTCCTAGCTGCCCTAACTGTGAAGTAGTTCTTGCGGACGTCTAATCTAAACCTACTCTCCAATAATTTGTGTCCATTATTCCTTGTTATGCCAGGGGGCGCTAGGGGAAACAGTGTCTCCCCCAAACC
>NW_017729034.1:72788006-72789976 GCF_001723915.1 Gavialis gangeticus
ATCTTGGAGTCAATAATGACTCCAAGATCCCTTTCTGCCTCCATGCTCTCAAGAAAGGAGTTTCCCATTCTGTAAGTGTGCTGCTGGTTTCTACTGCCTAATATTGAAACGCAACCTGTTTATGTTAGCCCACTCCTGTAACCTATCCAGATCTTGCTGCAATCTTTCCCTCCCTACTAGTGTGCTCACCTCACCCCAAATTTTGGTATCATCAGTGAATTTAAACAGGTTGCTTTTCACCCCGTCGTCCAAATTGCTGATGAACAGTGCAGGCCCAAGGACCGAGGCCTGGGGGACTCCGCTGCCCGCTTCCCCCCAGGTTGAATATGACCTGTCCACCACCACCCTCTGAGTACGACCCTTGAGCCAATCTGCAATCCATCTGACTGTGTAGGCATCAATGCCACAGTCGCCTAGTTTTTTAATGAGGATGGGGTGGGAGACGGTGTCAAAGGCCTTGCTGAAGTCTAGAAAAACTACGTCCACGGCGACACCTGCATCCATTGCCTTTGTCACCTGATCATAAAAGGCAGTCAGGTTGGTCTGACATGACCTGCCCCTAACGAAACTGTGCTGGTTGCCCTTGAGTGTCATCCCTGAAGCCGGCCCATCACAGATGTGCTCCTTGAGGATCTTCTCAAAGAGTTTCCCTAGGATTGAGGTAAGACTGATGGGCCTATAGTTGCCTGGGTCCTCTCTCTTCCCTTTTTTGAAGATGGGGACCACGTTAGCTATCTTCCAAGGTGCATGAACTTGGCAAACCAAACAAACAAAGATGAACATCTTGACAGAGAGATATGAGTGGGCATGAGATAGGGTGATACACAAGAATAAATATAGGATTTGGGAGACCTGTCCCTCATAAAGACCTAGGGGAATGTGAATAACGTACTGTGTCTGTACCAGTGAAGAACAAGGTTCTTCAAGTTGGGCTAACTGTTAATTAGGGTCATGTGCCATGGCCTATTGTAGGCACATCCCTGCGACCATGCATCGCTGCCTACCCTCATGGAGAATGGGCCCGGCCCAACATGACCCAGCCTGGCCCGGCCACCTAGCACGCACCTTTGGACAGGAGCTGTGAGTTCCAGTCCTGTCCAAAGTCATGCTAGTGGGCTGTCGGGCCAGGTCAAGTCATAGATTTCATAGACATTAGGGCTGGAAGGGACCTCAGAAAATCATTGAGTCCAGCCTCCTGCCCCTGGGGCAGGAAGTCAGCTGGGGTCATAGGATCCCAGCGAGATAGGCATCCAATTTTCTCTTAACGATGTTCAAAGTAGGTGCTTGAACCACTTTCCTTATGCCCAGCCTGAAGCGGTTATGGAGGAGTTTGTGACCGTTTGATCTTGTCATCCCTTGGGGCACTCTGGTGAACAGACGTTCCCCCAGATCCTGGTGAACACCTCTTATAAACTTACAGGCAGCCACCAGATCACCCCTGAGCCTGCACGTTTCCAGGCTGAAGAGTCCCATAGCTCTCAGCCTCTCATAAGGTCTGTTTTCCTGGTCATGTGCATGGCTCTTTGCTGGACTCTCTCAAGCTTCTCCACAACCTTTTTGAATTGCGGAACCCAAAACTGGACGCAGTACTCCAGCTGTGGCCTCACCAAGGCCAAGTACAAAGGGAGAATGACGTCCTAGGATTTGCTTGAGAAGCATCTATGGATGCAAGCCAGCGTTTTGCTCGCTTTATTAGATGCAGCATCACATTGATGGCTCTTGTTCATCTTGTGGTCAATCATGACCTCCAAGTCCCTTTCTTCCACAGTGCCAGCCAGTGTAGCACTGCTAAGCCTATACGCATGCTGCAGGTTTTTCTTCCCAACGTGGAGAACCTTGCATTTTTCGCTGTTAAACACCATCAGGTTCTCGTCTGCCCATTTCCTGAGCCTGTCAAGGTCAGTCTGGATAACCCTCCTGTTCTTAGGTGTGGACGCTTTACCCCAAAGTTTAGTGTCATCGGCAAACTT
>NW_017729034.1:72790939-72791157 GCF_001723915.1 Gavialis gangeticus
ACTGTCAGGGCTGGCTGAATTGAAGGTATCCAGCCTCTCAAGGTGTTCCTTGACAAGGTCAGCATTGATGGAGAGTAAAGAATCACCCTCACCCTGGCCTTCCCAACCCGTAATGGGCCAGGGCTGTCCCTTGGGACTGGTGAAAAAAATGATGCAAAATACCCATTGAGCAAGTTGGCTTTTTCCTGGGTGTTGGTTATCAGTTGTCCCATCTGGTT
>NW_017729034.1:72796157-72796435 GCF_001723915.1 Gavialis gangeticus
TTAGATGCAGCATCACATTGATGGCTCTTGTTCATCTTGTGGTCAATCATGACCTCCAAGTCCCTTTCTTCCACAGTGCCAGCCAGTGTAGCACTGCTAAGCCTATACGCATGCTGCAGGTTTTTCTTCCCAACGTGGAGAACCTTGCATTTTTCGCTGTTAAACACCATCAGGTTCTCGTCTGCCCATTTCCTGAGCCTGTCAAGGTCAGTCTGGATAACCCTCCTGTTCTTAGGTGTGGACGCTTTACCCCAAAGTTTAGTGTCATCGGCAAACTT
>NW_017729034.1:72801684-72836663 GCF_001723915.1 Gavialis gangeticus
TGACTGGCTTGCCAGCTTTACGGCGGATGGTGAAGGTGATCAGCTCATGGTCACTGTCACCCAGTTTCCCTTCAATCATGAGGTCACTGATTAGGTCATCCCCCGTTCCCAGTACCAGGTCGAGCAGTGCTTTACCTCTCGTTGGCCCTGTAGACTTCTTGAGTCAGAGCTCATCCACGCACAAGAGAAAGCTTTGCGACTTCGGATTTGGCCGAGCGCTCTTCCCACAAGATGTCTGGGTAGTTGAAGGTCTCCCATAACAACCATGCACTGGGAGTGTGTGGCCTCAGCCAATTCCCTGGTGAACTCCTGGTCAAGCTCTTGATCCTGGGTAGGAGGTCTGTAGTAGACTCCCACAATTGTGTCCCCTGTGCCGTGTTCCCCACGGATTTTAACCCAGAGGGTCTCCAGTCATCCACCCTGGGTGCCAGTGTCGGCTTGCAAGGACGCGTAGCTTTCCTTGACATAGAGAGCTACACCCCCACCCCTTTTGTCCACTTGATCCCTCCTGTACAGGGTATAGCTGTCTATACCTGTGGCCCAGTCATGGGTGGAGTCCCACTAGGTCTCCGTTATCCCTATGACATTGTAATTATTTGTGTTAAGCAGGAGGACAAGTTCCTCCTGTTTATTCCCCAAGCTCCTGGCATCTGTATACAGGTGCTCAAGTGTCCCTTTGGGGCTCTTGCCTTGCCCACAGATTGTTCCAGGGCTGGGGCAGGCGTGAGCTCGCTTAAGTGCCTTGACCTGCTGACTTTGCAAGGGTTGCTCAGTGGACCAGCAGTGGTGGTAGTTCCCCCATCCCCCAGCAGGTTTAATCATCTCCCTATACAGACAAAATTCTTAGCTCTAAGAGCCCTGTGGTCTTTCAGGTGAGTACTCTGAGTGGATAGTGATATGTGGTATTTGGAAAGCAGGACAGAGTCGGGCCAAGTAGGAGCCTGCCTATTCCCAGAACCTGTAGCTCAACTAATGACAAAAAAGAATCTTTAGTGCAACTGAATCAATATTTTCAGCATCTATAACCTTTTAATTTTCAGTTAATATTACATACAACCTAAAGGTCTATTGTGCTGGCTGTTACAGCTGGCTAAAACCCAGAAGGTTCACCTCACAGAGAATTGTGGGGTGAAGAGGACCTAAATTGAGATGGAAAAAAATCAAACTTTTTTTCATGGGAAAATCATTTCCTTTGTTGGCCTGGCACCTGCCTGCCAGTGATGACGCTTGTCAATTTTGGTTTCTCCCCTGCAGGCAGAAAATGAAATTGCTGAGCCTCCGAGGCAGGCAGCTGGTGAGCCATCAGTTTGATTTTCCCCATGGAAAGTTTGAAAGAAATGTTTTCATCAGATTATTCTGGTGGAAAATTCCCAACCAGTTCTAGTAGGCCTTGTACAAACACAAGGGAAGGGACAGCTCCTCTCCAAGTAATTAATAAAGTTAAAATTATTAGTGAATGTTAAAAATCATAATAATTAATATGGCTTTTTAGAGCTGGAACAGAATATAGGACCTCACACATGGTAACTACATGGATAAATAGGTGTCATACACTGACAGATAAAGGGGAGTTATTGTTCCCCTCTATTCAGCACTGGTGGAGCCACATCTGGAGTACTTTGCTGAGTTTTGGGCCCCCACTACAGAAAGGATGTGCACAAAGTGGAGAGAGTCCAGTGGAGGGTAATGAAAATGGTGAGGGTGAGGCACATGACTTCTGAGGAGAGGCTGAGGGAACTGGGCATATTTACTCTGGAGAAAAGACAAAGAGGGGATTTAATAGCACCCTGCTATAAAATGTGTTATGTCTATTTAATATAGAACGAATATTATCAAACCAAAAGACTTCAACAATGAATCCTTGTTTCTTAACACTCCCCTCATGCATCAGAAATCCCTAGCCTGACAACAGTTTTCTTACAGAAGTGATTGTCCAGCTTCTTCATTCTTTTGCACCACTCAGCGAGAGGAGGAAGCCAAGACTTTGACATAGACCATCATCCTTTTTATGATCACCCAAGATTCCTCACTGCACAAAATACTTTATGTTGAGGACTTGTATGTACATTTGTGTACATTTACATTTTGTGGCCCACCACTGGTCCAGGGAACATACTTTTAAGAATCACTGGGCCAGAGTGACAAACGAGACCAAACAGTCACCCTCCCACTTTAGTCGACCACACCGCCACACAGACAGCCTGTCAGTTCTTTGTAACGATTTCCTCATCAAATGTGGACCCAGTCTGACTTTGCTTTGCTTGTCCAGTCCTGTAAGATCAGACCCCAGGCTGCAGTGGCTCCATATCAGGAACACTGCCTGAATTTTACACAAGTAGGGAGGATAAAAAACTTTGCTTTCTCAAGTCTCTCTTCTTAGCCTTACCTTTCCAGCTGGCATGTTGCTTTTCCCTCACCTTGATTTTTTGCAACTGAATGGTACCTGCTTTTGCTGACTGTATAAACCAGACTGAATCCCTGTTGAATGGGTGGCTCACCACTTACAAGCATAAGATGTAAAGGCCAGTTACTGCATTTATTCAAGTGGAGTAAAAGAAGCAGGTTTTATTTGACATGTATAAATCTACTTTAATTGGCTTTCCCAATAACTCTTTCATTAACGTGTTAATTAGCCATCTCAGGGCTGTTAAATTATCTTTGTTGCACCTGCATATTGAATATGATAATGTAACATCTTCTATTTTTTCAATGCCCTTAATATTTTCTGCTGAGATACGTCCATAAATATCTAGTGCCACCTTTAAAAAAACAAAACCGAAAAGTAGGCCAGGATGTTTTGATGTACCAGGGAAGAAAGCAGCCATCCTACTTCAGAGTGACTCACCTGCCTTTCAGTTTGTTGAATTGAGCACTTTAATAACAGACAGGCTTTTAAAGAAATGTGCTTGGAAAAGGAAGGGGGAGGGGAGAGAAATGATTAGATAAAGGAAGCATTGCTTTGTCTACCGAATGTCTTTGCTTAGAATTCAGCCCCAGAGATGAGAAGACTTGAGCAAGTCAGGCTATTCATAGCAATGAAGCAGTCGATTTTACAGTTCCCTAGACAGCCAAGAATGGACTAAACCAATTCACATTTCTTAGAAAAGAAATTTAATTGACATAATTTACAACAAAAATAAAGTTTAAACACAAGCCACAGATTTCTCAATTTTGCCAGCTGTTTGAAATTATTACTACCCCGAAAGGGTCTCCGTCCCTCTTTCAGTTAAATTACTCTGCCTGAATTGAAACAAGCCTGGTGTCGCCTGTAATTGCCGACTTGTAACAGGCAGTGTAAACACTTCACAGATTTGTCCCCGGTTGAATTTCTGTTTTGGGATCGGAAGACCATATTTGACATTGTGGCTGTAATCTCAGGTGTTTTGAGAAGCCTGAATGTTGGATTGGCTCCAAATCAGAAATGACGTTGCTGCAATGACCTTTTCTCCCTTGATGTAACATATAGCCTCTGGTGGGCTCTCCACAGTAACTCATGTCCAAGCGGAGCATTGGATAAATATAAGGAAAAAAAGCAACATCTAGAGGAAGATCTAGGACAATGGGGAAGATCTGGGAATGATGCTTTTCCTAGGCTGATTATTTCTGCAGCTAGACCTATGGTATTCTATTTTTATTCCCTCACTTTTTCAAGTGTTGCAAGAATTTTTAGGTAAAGGGCAGGCTTGTGGAATGTGCATTATCCAGCCTGGCTGGTCTGTGCTGTCACACAGCATCAATCACTAGGAAAACACTAATTAAGAGAGGAATCAGATGAATTCTGAATTTCCTTTCACAAACTATGCCATTAATACCACTCATAAGATGGGAATCAGTTGTCCATAAACTCTTGTTTTACAGCCAATCTTATGCAATGTGGCAACATATGAGCAATAACTGCATTTGAGCATATGAGCAATAACAGGCACTCTTATTCTTCCGCACTGACATCTTGCTCACTGCACCAATACTCTGCCTTTACGTTGGAGAGACAAGTCTGGTAGAACTTGACTCCCAAGCCCGTTCCTAGCTTTATGTTCTGGTCCCTGATTATTTCCCCACTTGGGATCTCACTGAAATGTAGTTCTTGGTTCATGTTTATCAGATTTGCCTGTTCATTTGATGCAGCTACCAACGTCTCTCTTCTCAAAATGGCTGAGAGGAATTTTAGGCTGCAAAATACCTGATGATATTAAGGACAGTTGGAAAGCTAGCTCTTTGCATGCCACTGGCTGCTCTACCAGTGATCAGCTGAAGTGAATATGGAGGGCAGTAGGAGGCTGACAACCGACATACAACTCCCTCTATCAGTTTTGTTTGCGAGACGACAGTCCCCTCCAACTTCTCAGCATCAGTACTAATCTTTACCATCAGTAGCAGAAGTAAAATTAATGAGCTGTAAGGCATGGTCTGCCCCCATTACTTGTGCCCTGCCTCTCAGAACTGAGGGTCTCAGTGAATACTCAACACAGCAGTCATGTACATGTACAAAGCCAATTCTTTACTTATCAGTGTTTATTATATCATTAGTAGTGAAAAATGAAGATGACACTTCCTTGTCACAGGGAGCAAGACTGTGACTAGTGGATAACCTTTCAGGATAAGAAGTTACATGCTTACGTCCTTTGTAATCAGCTGGGCCCTGCCCCTTCTCTCACCAGTGACTCTGTGCACAGTAAGTAAAGGCCACTGGAATGCACCTGCTAGCCCTTCACATGCGTGGTCCTTCCCAAAGTGCCAACCACTTGTCCTCTGTGCTGTTTGGTTCCTTAGCTATTTAGAATATGAAGGGGCTGAACAGAACCAGTTCAGAATGGGTGTTTTCCAAATGGAAAAGGAAATAACCGGAGGTCGCTTTTAAATATGAACATGCCTCACATTAAAAGAAACTATGCCCTTGCAGAATAGCTGCCTGAGGTCTAACTATTAGTATTTCACACACTTGCATGGGATTCTTCCTAATCCCCTGTAGGTGCATTTGGATGTTTTAGATTAAGAACGAGACTTTCCTTCAAAAGAGGGCATCTACTCTGCAACCTCCTGACCACTTACCTTTAACACAAAAGGGTGGAGGAGTTTGGCTAGTGGGATAAATACTAAGAGATTCCAAACCTTGTATTCAGTTAAAGACCATAAGAAAGATGCAGTTTAGGGCATATCTATGCAGGATCATATATTACTCTGATATGAATATATTCCTATAGTTACATCAGTGAAGCTCTCCATGAGGCTACGCTTGCTCTGTAATAACTATAGCAATATCGTTATTTATACTAAGGCTTACTTAAATGATAGAAATTGTGTGGATTATAAATTACACCTGTAAATGTTTTTCTTGAGGGCTTTTCATGCCTCATTTGCCTCATTGCATGCTCTTAAATATTATCTGTACCTGATATAATAATTTTTCAGCTGAATAAAAAAATAATTTAGGATAAAGTATTTTAGCAAGCTGTACAGTATTGCTAGATGTTTTGCACTTGGTTTATTTCCTGGGGGAGTATTCTTTCTTTAAATGCAAAATTCATTTAAAAAGTGGTTTTGCCACACTTGAGAATTCTTAAAGTAGAGCTCTGTATGCAAAGAGATTTGTATTTGTATCTAAGGTTTCTATAAGAGGAAAAAAATCTCAACTCTCAATTTGTATTCCTGTTCTTCAACGTATTTCCATTTTGTTCTAAGACAAGCAGTGTGTTCAGCGTCTCTGTTAATGTGCCCTTATCTTCATCATCACTAAACGTAACCCAGTGACTGAAATCTGAGCCAGGGAGTTTCAGATCTTTGGGAGTGTGGACTAGAGGAGTACTTGGTACAGGCGGTGTTGGACGAGGACAGGGCAAATCAGTGTCCAAGTCCAGAAGACTGGTGTCCTCTGTAAGGAAGCTGGTGTCTAAGAGTGGCAGCTGCGGACTGCTTGTGGCAGGAGGGCCCTGAAGGTCAGCAATCAAGTCTGAAGGTGTTGGTGTCACACACTTGGCGCCATCATTTTGAGGGCTGGCCATGGCCATCAGGGCTGAAAAATCGGACTGCCTGGGAGAGAGAGAGAGGATGTCTGAATCCTGGATGGCAGAAGGACTGTTGTTGTTGTTGAAATTGAGTGATAAGCCCCTGAGAAGAGGACTGTTACTACTCTGGAGCATGTGCAGGTGGAGAGCAGCAGGGGCAGACTTCTTCCTTCTTGGTGGGATTTTCGGGGCAAAGGAGGAGTTGGGCGGATCCAGCATGTCTGCCTCCAGACTGTCTGGTGAGGGAGGTGGCCTCTCACTGCTCTTCCTTCTCTGAAGAACTTTCCCAGGCTGTGTTGTTCTTGGCTTAGGGACTGGGGCGATTCTGGTGGGGCTTGTGATGGTGCTGGCTTCGAGATAAGGATCTAGCAAGCCAAAGGGAGGGTGGTTTGTCTGCTGGTCAGACTGCTCCTCTGGAGACATGGTCTGAGAATGGAGAACAAAAGAAAGAGTGGTGTTTTAAATTCAGGCTTGGTGACAGCATGAGACCTGCCCTGGGGTTGGGAGGTTAATCCAACAGGGAGTGCGGTAGGAAAGACCTGAGTTCTACTGAGTGACTTACTGGGGGAAGCAGGGGAGGTTGAAGACACTGAAAAAGATATGGACCCAGAGCAGGCAAAAGAGCGACCGCTTTAGAACAGATGCTGCTCTGTTCTCTTCTTCAGCGTCACTCTAGCATACTGGTATTTAATGTGTTATGTGGGGAATTAGGAACGTATGTCCTGTTCACTCCGTGTTAAAAATACATCCCTTTGTGACCGTTCTCTTTCATGTTAAGTTTTGCTTGGGGGCCAGATCTTTAGTCTCCACAATTCTGATGCACTCTAAATGTCAGATCCTTTTACTGGCTCTCCTATTGAAGTGCTAAGTCATAAGGAAGGCTGAATTAATGGGCATTAGCACAGGCCCTCATGGGTCTCATGATATGTGAGGCTTAAGGGCAATTAGTTTCATCTAACCCAGAGAGTGCATCAGCAGCTCCTCGTAATTCTGATGCTAAGGTCTAAATCTAAAAATACATTCTCGATGTGGTGTTTATCACTTTTTTCAATACCACATATCCCTCTTAGATAAAACCTCAAGCCCAGATTACTTTAGTTCCAGCTAATTACATCAGGATAGCTATTATTTCAGACTTCCCAGTCTCGATGTTGCTAAGTGAAACCACTTTAACTCTTAACTAGTCTCCTGCTGCTTAGAAGGGCATGAACTCAGATGTTGTAATGATTAGAAATACATCTTACATTGAATTCAGGATAGTTCTCCTTTGCTATTACATTGCTGTATTTGACTCGATGCCTTTCCTAGGAGAAATGGGGAAGGGGGGAGATCCCTTTATAGTAGTGTAGGTGCTTTCACATAACTGACCTTGAAATACCGGCAGCTTCTCTCTGTGCTCTTTCAACAACACTTAGTTGATAGGGACATGGGGAAACAAGACTGTTCCTTAAAATGTATGCATAAGGGAAAGGGGATGCCTGTTTTGTTTCCACTTCTGCTTTTTTTTTTCTGCAGCTGTGTGCAGTGGAAAGCTGTTTGAATTCCATTAGGGGACGCGGTAAGGTATCCTTCAGTGTGAGGTGAAATAGCAGCTAGCAGTGGGCCAGAGAAAAGATTGTGAAGGAATCTACCAGTCCAGGGGTTGGCAGCACTTTTGGCTGGATTGGCCAAAAACACCCCAGCCTTGACCCACCTAAACTTGATGTGCCAGAGGCAGACGGTGGGAGAGCTGTGAGGGGCCTGATTCTCAATGCTGTCTGTGGGTGCACACGTGCCTCCAGGTGGATGGCACGGGAGAAGCCAGGGTTGTACTGCCCCAGCCCCTTCGCTGCCATGCACCCCGAGTCATGTGTGCATCTTCTACCACTATGGAGCTGGTGCTTGGGCTCTGGACCCTGGTGTGGGCGTTTGCAGCCTGCCTGCCACCTGCTGCAGCTGCCCAGAGCCCATGCCGACTGTGGCAGGCAGCTAGGAGGCTGCAAATAATTGCACCAGGCTCTAGAGCCCTGGCACCAGCTCTGTGGTGGCAATGGCTGCACACGTGCCTTGGAGCAGATGGTGGGGGAGGGACTGGGGTTGTGCAGCCCAGGGCCTCTCTCAGCTGCGTATCCCAAGGCACGCATGCAGCTGCAGTCACCACACAGCTTGGTTGGGGTTCTGGAGCCTGGTGTAGCTGTTTGCAGCCTCGCAGCTGCCTGCCACAGAGCCTGGACTGCTTGCAGCAGGGCTTGCAGCCTCCCACCTGCCTGCTGCGAACAGCCTGAGCTCTGTGGCTAGCGACAGCTGCCTGGAGCCCAGGTCAGCTGTGGTGTGTCAGGCAAAATGACCTCATGTACCAGTTCTGGCACACGTCCCACAGGTTGCTGACCCCTGTACCAACCTATGGTATTTGTACTGTCTTTATTAGTGTGGCATTAGGGCACACTCTCATGCTTTAATAGTCCTCTCAACAAGGCTGTGAGTTGAGGGGGCATGTTTTATCCCCTTTTATGCTATTTTACAGGTGCAGGTCTGGGGTACAGCTAGCCTATGCACCAGCTCCAATAAACACTGGAGCCCAGGCTCCTTGTATGGTGCATGGGGACAGTTAGATCCAGAATGGCCAATACGCGAGGCAGAGAAGAGCTTCAGGGCAGCATAGTCTGCAAGTGGGTCCCTACAACTAGTTAACAGGGAAATAACCAGGGATAGGGATAAGTGTTTACATCCCATCTCTTAGGCACCTCACTCAGGGTTTCTAGGAGGTGCTGCCATCCACAGGGGACCCACAGCTCAGAGGGCAAACCCACCCTTTCAAAAGACTAGGAGCAACTTCCTTTTAAAAAAGGGTTGGCTGGGGAACCTGCCGCTTGTATAAAAGCCTCATAGCTGCTAGAGCACTTGCTGGGAAACTCTAGCCTTGTTGTTTAGGGTATTTGCCATGGGGTAGTAGCCCTGGTTTCCCATCCCGTTGTTCAGGGTTCAAACCCAACCCACAGAGTCTTGTTTTAAAGGGGACCCTTTTCCTTACACAAGAACAAAATTAGTTCTGAGAGCTTTATTTTGAAAGCATCTTCCGTCAAAAATCCTCCAAAGATTTCCAGGCACCTTTGTCTTCACTTTATATACAGGTGGGAACTATTAAGATAAAATTCTTCATATGCCTCAAAACCCCCCTAAATCTCACTATTTTAACAGAGAATTTCCTCATGCACTTATGGGGGTGTTTCGAGATGTGGTGTGATCAGTAAAGCAAAATCTAGAAATGAACACAGGAATGAGGAGTCACCACCTTGGGAGCTGGATCATAATGGATTACCTCTGAAAATAAAATAGGGAAATGCAGAGGAGATGTAATGTCAGAGGGGACAGCAACAAAAAGAGGGGGATGGACTGAGGAAGAGCTTAATAAGGGTAGCTCAGTTTAGTGACAGCTTGTCGAAGTGCCTGATGCTGGTCTATGAATATCTCTTTTATATGGGGTTCATTTATTGTGTATCTAGGTCACAGTGACTGCAATATGCAATGACAGTTTGGCGACATCTGGCAAGAATCAGTTTGAGCTCAAATGACAGGACTTCATGCAAACTGTTAAACAGCCTGCCTCTCCTGTGCATAACAAAGAGCAGGATGAGCTCTGCTGCAGCTGTCTTACATTTTCCAACTTGACTCCTGTCCTTTGCAGAGGCACTGGCTTCTTAGCAGTTGGAACTTTGGGTGGCGGGCGATGGGGCACCAGTGCTGGTCCTGGTTGTGACCCCTGAAAGGATGCTGACTTTGTAATGCTGGGACGGGGTTCTGGTTTAGCGACTGTTTGGGTTCTTAGTGAAACAGGCTTCAGTGCTTCCTCTTGTACTCCTGAAATGGAAAAAAAGACAGCCAGTTGTTTGAGTCCATCTGGAGTGTAGTATGAAGAGCTTTTTCTTTGATACGTGTGTAGGTGTGTGTGTCCCCTCACTATTAAAGGCTTGCTCTTCAGTCTGAAGATGAAGGTTTTGGACATTAATATGTCATTTCACCATGCACATCAATAGGAGGTTTAAATTCATGAAACCAGTTAGCAAAAAGCTTGTGTGTCCCTGCCCACAGTACTTCAAGCCCACACAGTGTTATGCTGGTGTGTGTTGTAGCACTTAAGATGCTGCAGCTCAGGAGAGCTGGGCTCAATGCCAGACTGCCCCAAACTTGGTAGGTGACACTGAGCAAACAGCTTCCCCTTGTGCCTTAGCTTCTGCAGGAGATAATTCTAAAGCATGTGGAGATCTATGGATGAAAAGCCCTGTGTAAGAGGTAAGTGGTTGTAGAGCATGAAAATCCTGAAGTGAAGCCAGGCAATTTAGTTCTCTTATCCAAGCCCAGGCAAAATAAAAAAGACTTCTTTTAACTTAAATGACAACTCTGCTCTGACCAGTCCACATGCCAGCAGCATCACAAGGTTCTACGGTAGCTGTCTCTCAGTGACTGCAGATTACATTTGCTCAGTTTTACAAATGGGGAGATTCTCACTGCCAGCAATGCATATGGAGGACAGGATCTGGGAGTCATGCTGGAATCCTTCTGGTTTATGCTTCCTCAGCAATGGAAGCCCTTCACTTGCAAAGGACTTAGTTAATACTTTAGCTGCTGCGTGAGCTCCCTTAAGGGTGTGCTGACTTTGCACTGCTGCCTGGCACAGTGAATAATCCTGTGATTTAAACCCCTCTGTGAATTCCAAGCTGCAGGTAATGCAGCTGTTGAGGAGAAAGGTGCCACTGGTACTCAGCCATTTCTCTGAGGACAGCTGGACTTAAAGACAGTGAACATGAAACAACCGTGTCCCAATCAATCACACGTTGTTTCTACAGTGCAGTTTCTTTCCAGGCATCAAAAGGGAATGGGGAGTATAACAACTCGGGAGTGCATATTAGTTGTGACTGTTACCTATAGGATCATGTAGAGGTCACAGTTAGAGCATACAGTTATTGATTGCCTAGAATAATAAAGAAGTAAGGCTGGGAGAGATCTGAGGCAGTCACTTGCTCAAGGCAAGATCATTCCTATCCACTTCCCTATCCAAACCTCCCCACACAAGTGCTTGTCTATCCTACACCTAAAACTACATAACCTTGCTTTGCAACTACTAGGCATGTTGCCAAAAACATCAAGAACACCCTCCCTGCCACAGGGTAATGCAGGGGAAACAAGGGCATTGCCAGTGTCCCACTGCTGCAATGGCTGTTAAAATACACTTGAGAGATCCAAGGAAGAGGACCATGCCCCCTATGTCACCCTTACAGGAAGGAAAAACCCTTGCAGTCCAACCCAATCTGATCATGGGATAAAATTCTTCCTGACCCCAAGATGTGGTGATTGGTCTGAACTGGGCAGGGCGAAACGCTGACCAGGAATATTGGGGTTTTAGTCCCAGCAGAGGCATTGGCAGAAAATCCCCAGCCTTGGCTGCAGCCGACACCCCATGTTTCTGATGAACTTGAACAAAATACCCCTGACACCTGTACTAACAGGAGGGGGGGGAAAAATTCCTTCCTGGCCCCATCTGGCAACCAGCAAGACCTCCACATCTTCCTAACCACAAAAGGGTTTGGCTCATTGGCATTCAACCATACATATTTAAGGTGTTCTTATCTACAGATACTGCAAGAAGATATTTTAAAAAGGAGTAGATCAGGTCACTTTATATAGAAATAACTAAATCACCTTGAAACAAAAAGACTGGTGTTATTGAAACAGCCAATAACCCTTCCAAGGGAAATCTTGCTATAACCCAAAGGCAGGGTTTTGTTTGATTCCAGCTTTTGAAAGGAAATGAGTCTCTTATCTGGGTGGTGGTTGAGGGAGGATGGAATGAGCCTGGAGTTTTTGTTCTTTGGTGATTTTAAATTCCTGTTGGATAGCTCTGCTCACCTCCTTTCGCTTCCATTAGACATCTAATAGCTTCTTCTGCTTCCTGAGCTGTGGTGGTTTTGATCTGCTTGACATTATAAGGCTTGCTTATTCCAGTCCGGACTTTGGGCTTATGAAAATAAAGAGAGGAAAACGAATTAGAGTCATCCTGTTGGAAAACTATGGTTCTGGGGCAGCCCTCAGATCTGCAAGCCATGTGCTGTAGTGTGCCGTGGACCAGGGATCAAAGCAGGGTGTTTTTCTTTTTGGCACAGAAAATCAGCTTCCCTGCTTGATACATGCACCCCAGTTTTGGGAGTCTGATGGGGAGGTGGGTGGGGAGCATGTTGTATGTGAAAAATACAGTATTGCAGTGCAACTTCATCATGCCAAACTCAGGCTGCATCAGTTGTAAGTGATATAAAACTTACCTGTCCTGTATGGGTTTTAACCATGCTCACCCTCTACTTCCCCAGCCATCTGAACCATTGGGATTACAGTACAATATCAAGTTAGTTTGGGCCAGCTGGCCTCACAGTCCCCACCTGCTGTGGCCTCTCTGTTGGATGTTTTGCAGGGGTGCTGTGTCTTGTCTATAGAGGCTAAGTGTCTGCACAAAAGAGAAGCCACTGGCAAAAGGTTGCAGTGACTAAATCCAGCTAGTAGCAGGTAGTTTAAACATTTTAAGGACAGGAATGTATGTTTTTTGTAATGTATGAATCTTCAAGTTGTGAAGGAACCCATCACTTTAACAGCATGTGGTGTGCATGTGCAACATGCTTTCTTTGGGTTCTCTGATTCTGTCTCAGAGTTACTGCATCATCCCAACACTCCACCTTTGCTGCTCTGCTCAGGCCACCTGCCTTGAGTTACATCACCTGCTGGCTGGTGTGATCAGACTATCTTTAGCAGATCATCCCCTTCTAACTGAGGTGTTTGGACCTGTGATGATGGAGGACTCACTGGTTGCTGAGGTGCCCCTGGGAGAAGTTTTGCTGTTGCCAAGATGGAGCATAGGGAATGTCCTCCTGAAGAGGTGGGACTGTCAGATGGTGATATTTTGACAGATGTTCCAGCTGCAAGGAGAACACGAATAAATTTTCAAACTTGGGAGCCAGTGTGGTGCCTTCTCTGCAACGGGATGAAGTGTGTACCTTGTTTTAAACAGAATGAAAGAACGTCTCACCCTAGAATGACCTAACCTAACAGCAAGCAAAGAAGAAAAGCTCTGTTTCATTCAGTTTTATTCCAAACATGGAGAAGGGGGCAAAAACGTTCCCTGCCAAGTGGAAAAGGGTAAGATCAGACAGCACAAAATCCTTTTTAAATATCCAATAGGAATAGTGCACACTAAAGTTAAAACTAGTAAATGCCATGGGAAATGCCCAACAGAGCATTTTCTTAAAACACTAATCACTGAGAATAAATATGAGTATACCTAATAAATACAACCCCCCAGGAAGCCAATGCATTGGTAAGGAACTTTTGTATGCCATTAGGACTTGATTAAAGCTAAGAAAGGACTTTCATTCCAGCCTATTTCACCTGTCACCATCCTAGAGCCACCTCCAGGGGGGAAATGCAGAGAGTGAAGGTGAATACACCGCTTGTCTTAAAAAAAAATATGGGTCTGGGTATTTACTGGTTTGACACTGGCAGCAACAGTGTGGCCACTGGGTTGTGCTGACAGAGGGGTGACTTTAAAAAAGAATGTGAAATCTTACCAGGAGGGGGGGTGCGCGGAGGGGGCGGTGGTGGGCGAAGCCTGTTTGGAACAGACAGAGATCTGCTGGGAGAACGATGCTGGAAATCCCCACCCGCTTCCAACTCCTGCTTTAATTCAGCCAAGTTGGCATCGTCTAGGGGACAGTTCACAACAAGAAAAGGCTGTTTTTTAACCATCTGAAAAACTATGGTAGAGATGACCTAACCTGGAGGGTCAGGAAAAAGAGAACTGTGATTCAGATGCAAGACATGGTTACCCAACTAGAAGGCTCCACCTTAACAAGCCAGTGTGACGCCCCTCTTTCATCTCTCTGTTTCTTTTTGTGATGCTTGCCCCAGGCAGCACACTCTCCACCTTAGAAAACCCCCCACTCCTCTTCTCAAATATGTTCCTGTCACTGTAACTAGTGCCATTAATAGCTCAAGCTGAAACAACCCACCTCTGACTTCAGGGCTGTTCCCCTACTAGCCTGGGTGCCCTCCAGGCAAAGCCTTTAGTGCCACTATAGCACACTGCCAGCTCCCAAGAGCCAGCCACACTGATATGTTGTGATTCGCACACTGATGAGCCGTTAGTGATGACTGCAGGGATCCTGGTCTTCTCTGATAAAAAAAAAAAAATCCCCAATTTTCGGGTTAAAAAAGTAACCCAAAATCCACATTTTTCTGTGATTAAAATGAAACACCACTAATAGATAGATAGATAGATAGATAGATAGATAGAGGTGTTTCATTTTAATCATGGAAAAATGTGGATTTTGGATTACTTTTTTAAACCAAAAATTGGGGATTTTTTATTTATTTTTTTAATCAGAGAAAACCAGGATCCCTGGTAATGAGGGCTAGTCATGGGCCAGTTCCTACGGCCTTTCCAAAGCACCTGAGGGCAGTCATACTCTCAGGAAAGGCAAACTTGCCCCACTCGCTAAGTGGTGACAGAGCTTTCTCTGGCACAGAAGCAGGCCAGTCTCGTGGCTAACATGGAAGAGAACAACTGTCTGTTTTCTGGCTCTGTGGTTTTTCGCAGTGCTTTGGGCCTAGCATGTCTGCCTCTGCTTTATGTCCTTGGACTCTGCTATCAACGCCTGGCCTATTAGACCATCTTTCATCCTGCCTTCGCCTCTCTTTGACAGCTAGAGAGGTCAGAAGCAGAAACTGACTTTGTCCTGCAGGGATCAGCTGCAGAAGTAGGAGCTTTCATTTCACTTTCCCTGTTTTTCTTCCTTGCCCAGTCAGGCAGCCAGTCCCAAAAGCTTTTGGTCTCCAGGGGCATCTGGTTCAGTTTTGCCTTTGCTGGCTGCAGATGTGGTGGGAGGAGGGGAGGGGAAGGAACAAAGCAGAAAGTGCTCTCTCTTCAGGCATTTCTGCACAAACCTAACCTCCTTTTGTTTTACAGAGCCCTGCTCTGCAGGGAATATTGAGCTTCCTTATGATTTCTTGTACCCATGCAATACCAGAGAGCAGCCTCAGCAACATGGCTGGGAAGCTGCACTATCTTGCCAGACGTTCAGAGCCAAGACCTGAATAAGGAAGGACTTGCCTAGGGAAGGCAGAGGTTTGTACCAGTACCGTGACTGAGGACAAAAGGCATGGTGGGGAATTTTGGCAATAATCTTCAGGCAAGACAATCACTCAGCAAAAATAAGATGATGGCCAATACTTTTTATTGGGCAGGCTTAAGTGAGATCAGGCTGTGCCTTTGCTGACCTCAAAAACACAGACTGCACTGGTGCTTCCATTGTTGCTTTGGTTTCCATCTGTCTCCATAGTACTTGTATACTGTTGGCATCCACTGCATTAGGAGTAGCACAAACATACTTGGGAGACCTTTGAAATGTCAGAGGCTCTCAACCCACGTGGAATGTGTAGCTGGCCTGGATTTGGAGAGTTGGGACCTACTAAGTACCAGCTGCAACCACCTTCCCATCAAACTGTGTTTTGTTTACTTCGTGAATTAGTCAAATGTGCATTTGTATAGTTGAAAAGAATTACTGTGGTTCCCTGTGGTTTAATGAATCATCTGCAAGCTGAGCAGAGGTGTGCTCAGGACAACTCCCCGTGCAACATGAAATGTCTGGTTTGGTGGCATTTAATAAGTTGAGGCTATTTCTTGGCTCTAGGTTAGGTCACTAGGACTGACCAAGCTGCACTCAAGGCAAGTGAAGAGAGCTATAAATCACTGAGCACTTAGAGCCCTGGTCAGCATGAAGTTACAAATTTCATTTGATTTTTATGAACTCTTTCCGACTGTCTTTAGCATAGATTAAAACTCCCATTTTATACTGGAAGACAGCCCATGCCTGTGTAGCTGAAAGATCATCCACTGCAAATAAATAGTAAACAGGGGGAAAGAAGAGAGGCTATGACCAGACTGTTTACTGCTGTACTGAAGTGTTCAACTTCTAGCCCCGTCTTACTGTGCTTTGCCACTAAAGTGAAGCCAGATCACAATCCAGGAGAGCAGCGTTACCAGCGAGACTAGCTCTGGATGTAATTGAGACCAGTGTTTTCATAGCTTCATATGGTTCATTTTAAAGACTCATCGCATTATAACATTACAACAAAACAGATGGACAGGAAGAAAAATACTGCACATTTGTGACGCTGCCTGAGGTGATCACTCCAAAAGCAAACAGACACAGCATCTGTAATTTTACATCAGGATGGTTACCCTTTAAATCAGTCACTAAGATAAATTTACCAAGTTACGTCAATAGCTTTAGGATACCGACACTACGAAGGAAGAATACTGAACATATCCAAGGTAACACTGTAGTTATCTTGGGCAATGTACAGGATTTTAAAGCTCACCATGCTTGATGTCAGAGGGTGACTGAGCCTCAAAATTGCCCCAAATAAGTAAAATGGGAGTGAAGCAGGGCAAAGAGGTTGGCTAGTCATTGAGGGGACTAGAACTCCTTTGCAAGAGTTCATTGACTGTATTTCCATTTTTTCTGGAAAGTGCAGATTCTCTTGGCTGTTGTGGGGTACGTAGGTCTTTGTAGAGATGGAGAAAAATCTTGAGGTTCCCCCTTGCCCTGGATGTGGGACACATGAGTAGGTACATATTTGATGGTCCCAGAGCAAATGGTGACCTGGGGCAATCACATTTCCTGCCCATTGTGGATCTGCCCTGACTGTCAACCACGCCTATTGCATTAGGGCCTCTTCTAAAGCCCACTGAAGTCAAAGGAAACCTGTCAAATGCCTCCCAGATCAGGCCACCATTAAACAAGAACATAAAGGACAATAGGGACAATTCTGTGGAGTATGCTTTAGTTCTATGTGATACAAGACCAACTTAAAAATGGCAGTAAGTCTACCTCTGTCTAATATGTAATACAGATAGCCAGGCACCCCTTTGAGGCACAGCTACCCTGTCCCAAACAGGACAGAGCAAAGGTGGCTAAACTTCCTAACCCCTTCTCGGCACAAACTAAAACTCTGACACAGCCAAGAGCTGCAGGACATATAACTTGTGAGATAAATGCCCCAGAGTCAATAACATGAGTACAGTGCTGAAATTTACATAATTTGTCATTAAATTACTTTTTTTAGGAGCCACATACATATAAACTGCCCAGGAGCTACCTTGCAGCTTGCAATCTGCAGGTTGGCCACTCCTGGCATATAGAAAAGTTCAGACTAAAGTTTTATTGGCTACTACTTGTATTGCCATAGTGCTTGGGAGTCTCAGTCAAGGACCATGGCTCCATTGTCCCTGACACTGTTTGAACACACAACAGAAAGGTGGTCTCCACCCTGGAGGGCTTACAGGTTAAGCACAAGAGATGATGTAACAGGTCAACAGGGAAATGCCCATAGGGAGAAACAAGAAAATAATCTTTCAGGCCTGCTTTAAAGAAGCCATGTGAGTTACCTTTACACAGACGTGAATTCCTTCCCGTCAGCATCTGAGATTTGTTTGAAAGTACTACAGAGGCAAAATGTTCAGGGCCCTCAGGAAAGTCTTCTGATATCTCTGTTACTAGATGCTGAGGCAGCACATCATCCAAATACTCCTCCTCATCATCTAATATATCACCTGAAAAAGATTTGGCCATAGATATTATGAAAGGCACAGTCTCTCTTTCTTTTGACTTCAATTAAAATGCTTTTACTATGCAGGAGAGTTAAAGCTGAGCAGACTTCTGACTGATTACACATGTTTTCACTGTTCTTTGTTTTGTATAGGGATCCTTCTAATGTACAGTGACTTTGATAGTTTATATTATAACACTGAGCACATGTAGCCAGGTGATATCCTCTCTCATCATGAAGGCTCTGTGTGGATACAATGCAGGCTGAGGGTTTTAGCTAGGAATGTGTTGTTTAGAGTTACTGTTTCATTAGAAATCATACAGGTCTGTGCCCCCTCCCACAAAATGAGAAAGGTGAATTCTCTTAACCCAGCCTATAATTGTGCTGCTGACCTTCTGATTCGTAGTCTAGACTTGAGAAGTCAAAGTTTTCCTCTAACAGACAGGAGTTTGCTGTAGGTGACATGGGCACAAGACTGTCTCGTTTTCGTGTGATTTCCTCCTGAAGACCCTTCAGCCAATCTTTAGTCTTGGGCCGGATCTTCACAGCTCTACCTTTAACCTAAAGCCAAGAAGGAATTTTTTCGTTTTTAAGGAAATAAGAATAATGCAGAAATCTAGATGGCCTCACATTTACTTCAGAAGCTCAATGAAAAGAAAGCATTTCCCCTAGCATCATCAGGAAAAAGACCATCCTCTAGTCATACGAATTAACCCTCCATGTATTGACTGAAGAACTCTGGTTTTTATTGGGCACACACATTGTGGCTGCCTTTCTTCAAAGCGTTTGTGTTGACATAAACCTTGCAATTTCTAGTGGTTCAGCACATTATTTATCATTTGCGAGTAAAATATAAACTATCAGAGAAATGATACTATACAGCTTTTAAAATGACTACAGAGATGGAATTTTCAAAACTGCCACAGTGTCTTGAAGCACAAAGCATGTGTGTTCATGCAAACATTTTGAAAATCTCACCCGAGACCTTTTAGTCCGATAACTTATGATACAGGAGCACCCCAACTACTAGGAAAAAAACAAAGCAAACCAAATGAAAACTAAATGCCCATCTCACAAAGAAATGCAGATAGAGTCTTTAAGGAAATATGTCATGAAGTAGAACAGAATTGTTGCTACTGATCCATTTCATACTTAAATCACAGTGGCACCATGACACTTGATGCCAAAGAGGTTTTGTGCTATATTAAAGAACCATAAAGAGGACTTGGCAATGGTGTTCCCCACAGCACTACTTCAAATGACTAAATAGTCATAAAGTCCACATGTTCTGTAGCGATACCGCAGACTGGTTCCAGAACTTTGTTTGAGGGAGCTCCAAAAGAAGCAATGTCCTGTCTTCCTAATAAGGAAGGGCAATCTGCAAAACGCTAAGCCTCATGGCTACAGGATCCATGAGCACTGTGAGTTTTCAGTTTCCTTGAAAATAAAACTACTGATTTATAGTGCCTCAGTATAATCTTAGAAACCCACCTTTAGATGCAATGCATGCAAATTCATTAAAACAAACATGATATAGTTGTACCTTGATGCCATCTATATCCAAAACATTAAGAGCTGACTTGCTGTCTGCAAATGTTATCAGCATCTGACCTCCATTTATCCTAACAGGAACAGAGAGAGAAAACAACAGTATAGACTGTGTTCCAGAAATACATCGTAGGCTTCACAGTGATGCCAATACTTTTACATAGACTATTTTCTTTTGCATTTAGCTCTTACTTACAAGTGTGTTTTCTTTGTAGCAGGTAACACTATGTTGCCCAGCATTGTCTCTGTCTCTATACCCCCACCTCCCTCATAAAGACCCAGAGTGCATTTTAATGGTACACTGTTCCTGAGACAAAGGTTCATTGGCATGAGCAGAGGTTTAGCAAATATTGCATCCATCCTTTCATCTGCACCATTTCCCCCTTCTCTCTGTATCTGGGTTAACACTGCATCAGAAAAAGCATGCATTCTCCTCAAACATTACTACAATGTCCTAAAGGTAAGGATTTTCTGTGATATCTTTTATGGGATGAGTTGGATAGTTGGGAGAGCTGGTGAACAAGCTTTAGGGCATAAAGTGCCTTTCCTGTGGCCTGATAGTCTACAGTGTTTTGTGAGCTACACAGAGGTGTGAAAAAGAGAAGCCTGCTGCTTTCTCACTCTTTGCTTCAGCTGTGTAACGCATCAAGCCTTCACAGGCCATGTGGTCCTGAGGTCCTAAGACCACTCCAGAATCCTTTTATCCCTCTGGGGAATGTGTGAAGCTACAAAGCAGTGTCAAGCTGATAGATAATGTTTACCAAAAATATCCCCAATCACAAATAGCTCAAATGCCAGGCAACTTATTTCCTGGACCTGGTGTCAAACCATGAGCACTGTCACCAGGAGATTAGATTTGTTATATATTCCACTATGGATGACAGCTTTTGGTGACCCAGCATGATCCTAGTTAATTGTATTGTGTAGCCAAAAAGTACAGTGTGAAAAGCCTTCCATTTCAACGGCACCATGCGATCCTGCTAGCCTTCTCAAGTTTCTGCTGGGTTCTTCTCTCCTGTTGTCTTTCACAAAAGGTGCTGCAAATAAGGTACTGCCAAACTATGGCTGTTTTACTTAACAAAGAAGTCCAATTGCTACCCTGTGCCCTTAAAGTGACTCCACAGGATTGAAACAAAACTTCCAGCAGGGTGCAGAATTGAACACCTGGCTTCAAGTTTAGTAGGTTGAGGGGTCACAAAAGCCAGTCCCCAAAGATGAGTGAGTCCTCTGTTTTGGGCAGTTTTTATAGTGGGACAGTAGGAAGTGAGAGGTATCTGGCAAGTAATTATTCATCTATTCTACTAATGATGATAAGACATTACAGTTTGAAATTGTTGTCTTTTTCCTCAGAGTTCATTTGATTTTAATTAGGATTTTTTAAAACAGACTGAATGCGTCACAGAGTAAACACTTACCTGACGAGAACAATGATGCCATAATTCTCAAATATTTGCATAAGCTCTGTACGCAAGTCTTCAGGAAATTCGTTTTTCTCTTCAGGGGTTGGTGTCTGGAGATTGACCACAATGGTGGCATCCAGTGGCCCCTGGAAGGATGATACTTCCTGGAAAACACTCTCACGGGCAGCCACATCCACTTCTTGGACTTCCACTTCTACAATAGCTAACACGGGCCTAGATTTTGTACACGTGCACACACATACACACACACACATGCACAGATATTTACTTTTACATTATTTCAAATAAACGTCAAACCACAGGATGTGCAAATATTTGGGTGTATGAACATTAACAAAACCCCTTTGATGTGGGTAATCCCCACATTATACAGTCTGTCCAAGGTCACACAGTAAGGACCTCTCGCAACTCACTTGCCTCTGAGGGCAGTAGTTCTAGCATCAGGCAGTATTTGCCATGGCCCAGCAGTGATAGGGCACAGCCAAATCTGTGCTTCTGGGAGCTCCTCCTCACCAGCTGTGCTGCCCTAATGCCAAGCGCACCCTAGGAAAGTACCAGCTCTAACACTGCCAGGGTAGCTGACAGAAGGCATGGGAGTACCTACATGTGCCCAGGCACCCTGACTCCCAGTTCGTTGCTCCATGGGATTATTATACCCTTTTTTTCCAGCCACAGATAAACCTGCCTCATGTGATCCTCCAGATACTAATTCCCACAATACTTAGCTAAAATAGAGTTATGACAGTGTGCTGGAAGAGAGAGATCACCTGAGAGATCATCCATCTAAAAGGCACCAGAATGCTTAATACAATCGATTTTCCCACAACAGTCCTGCGTAGCATGAGAATGCAGTTATTTCCTATTAGGGTTAATGGAGGTTAAGTGTTACATGATTCAAGGTCATGAACAATGTTTTTCTTTCTGGCTCCTAGTTTCTTTGCTGTACTCTCAAGAGCAAATACCAAGAGGACAATATACCTTTAAGTATGGGCAGCTCTAGGATTTTGAGAAGGAGGGTACGGATGGTGTGGTACATCACCACATATAACACAACAAACAATTATCTCCAGGTAAAAAGAAACTAGAAGTGTGACTAATGTGCTAGGGGCCTAGAGCTATATTATTCAGTTTAAGATCAAAGCAAAAACAAATGCCAATTTATTGGCATGTGCATTAATTTGCTATATCTTATGTATAAAAAAACACAACAAACAAGGCAAAAAATAATCAAAAGATGTCCTGTTGTAATTAAATGCATAAAGTAAAATCTGGCCTTGAACATCTTACCAGTACATCCAATGTTTCACTGAAAGTTATTTCCATACCTCAGTTGACGTTCACCTGAGTTTAAGTTTTGAAGCCTGACTTAACATTGGTAGTCAGAGTTAAAAACAGCCTGCAGTGCTGTGAAACAGGAGCTACTTAAAGAGGAGCAGCTAAGGGACAGCAGAACTGCAGAAGGATAGTTTGACAAGTGGAACATCAAGACTATTTAAACAGGAGAGTGGTATTAACACCTGAGGAATGAAGGGTTTAGATAGAATCAGGTAGATTATAATGAGCCATGAAGTCAAGTGATTTCCTCACTGCTGCCTCAATAGAAATGTTACTGCCTCTGCCAAGCAGGTGGTTTTAAATTTTTGATGGACCACAAATCAAAGGGGTGGAAGGGGTGCAACTGCACCATTCCCCTTCCCCACCCCCTGCCTTTAAGTATAAAGTGCTTGTGCAGTACAGACTTACCAACCATATGCTCTTTGGTCATGAATCATTTCATATGAGCTAGCTCTCTCTGTGTCATACCTAAGTTAGCCAGAACAAGCTGTCAAAAGGGCCAAGGCGTCACTTCTCTTTGTAGATGCAATCTGCATCCTTGAGATTATCCCTACAGATAAACTGTGGGCAGTAATTAGAATACTTGCACTTCTAGGAATTGCCACCTGCTACTTGCAATGTGGCAGGGGCTGTAACGTGCACTGCCAGCATGTAGAAAGAACACAAAAGTTAAGATAAAGGGAGTAGAGAAGAGGAAAAAAAACCCAAAACCTTTCTGCAGGAAACATTAATTATTTCTGAAAACATTGTTGATTAGCGTATTTTGGTATGCTGAAAAGATACCGTGGAGCCTCTTTTGATAACATAAGCTTCAGAAAGTAAGCCTACTAAGAGTAATTAAAAAGTGGTGTTAAAAGCCTAGTTATTATAGGAAGGTTTGCTGTAATTGGGAACTAAGGTACAACAGCCTTGCTTCAAAGAACACTGCATCAGAGTCTTTTATAATGAGTGCGGCAGTTCCACTGCGAGTTGTAGACCCCCGCGGTGTCAATGCCTTGACACAGAGAAGTTGTTTGTACGAAGAATGTTCTTCCATTGCTGGAGGAAAGCGAAGCAGCCCTCCTGTGTAACAATGCTGGGGAAGCACAGGGTCGGCAACTGTGATTCACTGAACACTGCTTGTTCAACAGTCTCTGCAAAGAGCATGCTTGGATACTGACAGAAGCTTGTTTCAAAACAGACGAGCTTTTGAGGCACATTTAACATAGCGAAATAGTATCAAGACACTGAGCAAAGGGAGGTGATCTGCAATCACGTGGACTCCTCTGAAGAAATGTTAACAGTGTAGACCAAAAAGCTGTATTAGCCGTTGCTTCCTCTCTCTTCCCTTCTCCCCTTTCGCAGAGAAGCAGGGAAGATGAGGTCCCTGAGGGTGTTACTGCGTTCATTCACATCCACATCCCCAGTGCCCTGGCCAGATACAATGTATGCCTCCCAGGCTACACATCTCAGTTGCCTTCTTTTTCACAGAATGCTGAATTGGAACCTTTCAGCAATGTGCCTTTAATTGACCAGAACTGTCAAAAATATCCACTATCTGCTGTCTCTGCAGCTCTTCCCCACAATCACAGTACAGAGCAGAATTAGAATCAGGCCACTGGCATTGCCACCCTCCTATCAGAGTAAGCACATACCATTCATCAAAAGGAACTGTTTGCCTTTCACATCAAAGAGGCATTTCAGCATGTCACACGCTAATGGGAGAAAGCTTATCTTAACTTAAGCTCTTACCTGTGATCGGAAGCCTGAAGCTCTGCTCTTCCATAATACATCAGGGCACCAGGAGTCCAAGTGTGTTTGATTTTAGTTTCAACACTCAGATCACTGTCTAGGAGATTGATCTCTCCAGCTATATAGCACAAAACATTGTTAGAGTTTACATTGCTGTAATAATGATTCAACCAATATCAGAAAGCTGCATTTCACAGAACTCCTGAGTCCTCTGCCTAAAGAACAGCTTCTACCCTCAAGACCTGAGTTATAAAATATGAAAAAAATAAAAGAAAGTGAAAAAACAAACAAACAAATACTATTAACTTGAGCAAGACAAGGATAAAGCAGTAGCTGAAGGGTCAGCTGATAAGAGACCTTCATAACTAGGTATAAGAGTGTCTTATTAAAATATGACCTTTTTCCTCATTTTATCTAGAAAATGGAAACAGACCTAGTACCTATGAAGAATCTGTATTTTCTAACAATATACATGTAGTTAAGGGACACAAAAGAGAAATCCTATGTGGCCCTAAATGCTGGCTGCTTCCTCAAATGTTTTCAGGAATAAAAGTAAGTGCTCAAGACAGGACAAGCCCAGTGAAGAACAGTGTCAAGTCTGAGATAAGAATTTATGCAGAATGAGGAGGGTGAGGAGATGCAGCCCCTAGTTGAATTACAAGTCTTTTACAGCTAGTCCAAAAGTTGGATTGTGTAAGCAAATTGTAATATACCTGTGTGACAGCAGAGGGAGCTGCTCTACTAGCTGAATTGAACTGTAAAAACTGCTGGCTGTATGAAAACTACAGCTTCTGGAGATCGTGGGAGCTGAGAGACAAAGGAGGAAACCGGAAGTGGCAGAAATCACAGGAGCATGGGCTGAACATGGGGGAAGCTGCAGCAGAACAATGAGACAGCAGCAGAGGATAGCATGGCAAAAGTGTAACAGAACTGGGACTGTTGAACTTAGCAGCAGAACTTGGACGTGCGAACAGCAGTTGAGCGCTCTCAGGACGGGAAGCTGGTCTGAAGCACCTTCGTAGATATGGGAGGGTACCAGTTTCTTTGAGTGAAGATACCACAATGCTATTACTTGTTATCTGTTATTTGGCCATTAAGTGCATGCACTTTAATCTTAATGTGTATCTATTTGTATTTATCTCTCCCTATCCCATTGGCTTGTGACCCCCAACATTTTCTATATGAAACTGGGAAATCTCCTTTTTGCTTCCTATGCCAGTTTCTGAGGTTGCGGAGTTCGGTACACAAGTGTTAAGATTTTAAAAGGGGCATTTGACTTCATTCCTATCTACAACAAACTCTTTGGCCCCTGGCAGACATTACATTTGTAGCACACTATTTGCGAGTATCACACAACAAAACATAACATGACAATTGGTCACGTTAAAAATATTGCCAGATACATCTGCACCACAAAGAAACTGCTGTTCAGTGTACACTACAACTTGAAAGAAGGCATAAGGGGAAAAGGAAATTTTTGGAAGAGGGATAGTTTTCACAGTCTCTCCTTATCTCCATAATTGAAATGATACAGCAGTTATTTGATATTCTGCAATAATCTTAAAATGGCTGGAAAGTATGGAAGGAGTTATTAAACATGTACAGGAATGTAGAAATATGGAAAAAAAGGCTGAAAGGATGAGAGGTAGGCTCCTAAAGCAGGGATGAGTTTACAAAAGATAGATCATACCAGATTAATAGCTGTCTTGGACAAGATAGTTGATTCTCTACCTACAGAAAGGTCTATCTCATCTATGTGGAGTTTACTAAAACATCTAATATGCTGCAACATGGGAAACTATTACAGAAGCTCAAGAAAGTGAGGATTTACTAGAGGAACAGTAAAGTGTTACAAGGGGAGACAGAAAAAGGTACTGATGGAAAAGGAAGGATGAGGCTGGAGTAAGGTTACTAGTGGGTCTCCCCAAAGAACTGTCTTGGGTAGTAAGATTATATTTAGTATTTTCATTAATGACCCTGGTGCAGAGTATAGGAGGCTGCTGATAAAATTTGATGATGATACAAAGTTGGGGGCTTCACTCACCCATAAGAGGATCAGCATAACATACAGAAAGGAATGGAGGCTGTTGAGGAGTGGATTAACAGACACAGATAACAGTGACACTGCATAAGATCCTGGGATACCCCCTCTAGAACAGTGTGTGCAGTGCTGGTCACCCATGTTCACAGAAGATGAATTCAAACTGTAACACAGGTAAAGCAGGCTACTAGGATGAGAAGAATGGCTAATCTGTATGGTAAGAAGAGGCTACAAGTACTTGTTTAATGTAAAAAAACAAAGGCTAATAAGGGGTAAGATTGCCAGCTGTAAAGTCATTAGTGGGAATGGTGAACAAGGGACAGAAAAGAACAAACTCTTTAAGCTCAAGGACAATGCTGGCAGAAGAACAAGTGGTGCAAACTAACCAGGAATAAAATCAGGCTGGAAATGAGGAGAAAGTTCCTAATCGTTAGTCGGAGTTGCAGGGGCAAAAAATCCAAATGCTTATAAGAAGGGAACTCATTAAGACTGTAAAAGGTGCTCTGTGATATGGTGCCTGACTTGGTTGCTTCCAGTCCTTTGCTCCTATCAGGGTTGCTGGGGCACAATGGCTCCTTTCTCCTCCAATCCAAGTACTATTTACCTGCCATCTATTTTTTGACATTTCCAGGACGGCACTTTATGCTCATACTTGTCCAACAGCTCTCCTGACTATAAAGTCAATCTAATAATTTGTGTGGTAATAAAGGATATTACCACACAAATCATGCTTCTTGCAGGTGCCCTGCATTATGCAACTACAACAAAACTACAATACAACAATTACAAAACTTCAATTCCTAGGTGTAGGCAGCCTTGCCAGTATTTGATCTTATCTCCCTCTCAAACTGCATTTCGCATCTCACTACCCGTTGTTCTTATCCTTACTACAGTTGAATTGCTTTGTAAGACTTATTTACTGTTCAAGTTCCTATTTATTATACCACCAATTTTTCAAGTAAACAGGAACTCTGTGATGTTACAGTGAAGTGAACTTTCTCAATAACCTAGCTTTGCTTCATGCTATTCACCTTGAGTTGACCCTTGTACTTCACACAGGCACAGTTCACCTTTGCACGTACAAATGGGATGGCATCTCCTGCCACTACTCCTTTTGCAGGTGCACATGTAGTTTTTACAAATACTAATGAATACATACGTGGATTTAGAGGCTGGCATAAAAATATGGCTCTAGAGGCAAAGAGGTTATTCGTTTACTGCCTTAGTTATTACAGCTTTTAAATAGCAGGCATAATAATGTGTGGTATTTCTATGGTACTTTCCACTCAAGGACCATGAAGTACTTTACAAGCATGACTTAATGAAGCTTCACAACATTCAGTAATTATTATGTATTCCTGTTAATTTATGTAAAAATCTGAGGCATGAAAAGCTTTAAGCTTGCTCATAGTCCACACTGAAATAAATATGAAGAGGAACAAGTTATGTTCCAGTGTTATGGAGAAATATCTCAATCAGTGTTCAATAAGCTACCTCAGGTACCATAAGCAGTCTAGCTGTGGCAGCACAGAGCTCCCTTTGGCTAATTTACCCTGCTTCTGGATTTTGCAATGTATGGTGAGTCCTTGCTGCTGTGGCTAGGCTACTCAGTTATCTCTGTGCTAAGCCTCAGTCAGAAGTGCAGACATACCCAACACAGTATGTTTAGGACTGATTACAAGGAATTTCTTTTGCTCATAGACACCAAAAGCAGTACCTGACCTGCACAAATGAGATGTCTGTACTTTGAAGAAGGAAAGAATGAAGAGAAGAACCAGGAATCAAGCCTCCACTTCTTCTCTAGCTACTTTACTAAACTCGTCCCCCCTTAGGTCCTGTATGGTCCAACTACTCAGAAAAAGTAAAAAGCTAAAACTAAGAAAGACCCTACACACCTGTTTTATCAAAAGGCAGTTTCTTTCTCCACCAAAGCACTCGGTCTGTCCAAGCAGGGGTTCTGCACTTATCACTTGTATCATAAGCTTCTGAGCCAACATCATATTTATAGGTTGGTCCAAAATTGATTGTTCCTTCATGAAAATCTTTAAAAATCTATGAAAAGAAATAAATTCCTGCTTATGGAAGTGTTGTTGTAACATAGTTACTTGCAGGAGTGTACTATTTTGATTTTTTTCTTAAATGAATATACATGTCCACAAGCAGACATCTGAAAATTCTCTCATTCTCATTCTTAAAGCCAATTAGCTATTGACTTGGATACTGAGAAAAATGGTGATATTTACAGCAGAGCAAATGGACAAAGCCCCTTACTTTTCCACTGGATTTTTGCTGTTGTAGTTGATCAAATTCAAGGAGTGTTTTCCAATCTTGTCGTTTAAGAAAATAAAAGACTTCTTCATATGTCAGATCAATGCGATAGTTGAAATCACCACACCAGAACACGTAGTCATGGGAGAACACACTTCTTCCCTAGATAGGAAAGAAATCATGTTAAAGTCATTATTTTGTACATTTTTGTTTATCAATTGTATGCAATTTGTATACATTTTATGCAACTGAAATATAAAACCCAGACTTCTTGAAGTGGTAAATATTAGACTGCTTACCAAATGTTATTTGTTACATGAAATTCATGCTAAAGAAGTGGTTCCTATATTTCTTACTGTGTTCCTCTACCTTGAAATTTATAGACCAGATTTTCAAATTACAGCCTTCATTTTTGCAGGCACAAATGGAGTTTTCTGAAAATTTCAGACACACAGTTATTAGATTTACATATAGATATTCTAGATGTTGAATACTCTGGTTTTCTAAGACATTCAGGGACTCATGTGCCTAATTATCTAAACTGGAAATGGAAAACGCTCTTGCTATTGTATGAACCCAATGAAATGGACATCTTAGTTAAGGCCAGGCTAAAAAGTCTGTTCCATATCTATATATCATATTTTTATAAATGTTTAAGCTGTATTATAGGTAACTGCATTTTTTCCCATCAAGTTATAAAACTTGTATATGGAGATTCATAAAGAAAATGCTCCAAACCTGTAGATATAGTATCACTAGAGGGCACTGTTTATATATATATAAAACACAAAGTGTGCACAAACATTGTAAACGTACAAGATATACAATAGTTAACGAGCTATTAGAAGTAAGGACACTATAAGCATGACTTTATGGCTATTTAGAATGGATATTCTATGCAGAGCTTCAATACCATCAGTATTATTTCTAACATAAACTGAAACTGATTGATATGCTATGAGCGTGAGGCTTTTTAAGCCTTGGAAACAACAGGGAGTTAAATTTTATGCTCTTCTACCTAAATGCTTTGCTGACTTAACAGAATGAATAAACACTCTCACAAACTGGTCTTCTCTCTCCCTGGCTTATGGCTTCTCTGGAGATGCCCAAGAGAAACAGCAGTTATGGAAATCTAAAGCACCCAATACTAATACTGGAAACAAAGGAGCACAGTGACAAAAATCTCACAGGTCACTTCCTGGCCTTAGACAAAGGCAAGTATAAAGTACTAGTGTGATGGATGGATAAAATACCCAGCCAGAGAAGATTGTATTCAATATTAATTGTCCAACTATCTTAGAACATCTGCTTTTTTTCACCTTCTGGTGGCCTGATCCTGCCACACCTAGTTCTCTAAATATAACCGTGACAAACCATGGTCTGGTGAAGTATGCTTTCAACCTTGTTTGCTTTCTTTTTCTAATTCAGTTCTTTTATGTGGCTAGTCCATGACTTTGAACTGAGTCCTGAAGGAACCTGGCAAGACAGCATAGACTGCAACTGACTCTCACACAGAAGAACTTAAGGATATGGTTTTTGCTTCTTGTTAGGAACAGTTCTGGTGTAGAGTCAGCCCGGTCCTTACCATTGGGAAGCTGAGTTTGTGTGTGATCTCTTTGTAGTCTTCATTCCTCTCTTTCACTTGAGACTGTCCAGCAGTTAAGTGACTGCAGATGAAGCAAAAGCTGGTACTGTAGAACTGGAAGCGGATGCCAACTGCCCCTTTATTTCCAGCTTTCCCTCCCATCCCTGTCTTTACTGTGTCTATTGCTATGTCCCTGGATTAAAAAAAAAATAGGGGGGAGGGGAAAGGAAGGAAATGTTAGTTCATCTTCAGTTGAAAGCAGAAAGGAAAACGTTGTCTTAGTAAGAACAATGACTTTATTTTCCCTCCATTTACTGAAGAATGTAAAGGGAAGTGAGTGTGGTGGTGTCCAATGAATCTGTTAGTAAGTCATTTGTTCTGACATTACTCTCAACTTACATCCATGCCCTGTTGTTTCAGACCACCAGTTAGACATTAATGAAGAAATACAATAATATCTTTTAAGTAACTTTTCTCTTACCATCCCTCTTGTGAGACAGCATACTCTGCATGACCACCTGCCTGGATCTTTCATAATATTTGCCTTTATTGCTAGCTTTAAAATGGCGACAATAATTAATGTTTACATTCCAGTACTGACAAGAATCAATATGGCACAGTCATCAATTCAAGCAGCATTACTAAGGGTCTACTCCACTTGAGATTTTGCAGAAACAACAAAATCCAGAATTGCCTGCAAAAACGATTTAAAAAAACTTACTAAAAATAACAGTGAGAGCCAGCAGTCCTCTCTGCCATGGTCCAGCCTAACAGCCTGTCTGGGGTGTCAGGGGGAAGGCACCAGCTGGTGGGGCAGCACAAAGGGCAGCAGATGAGATGGTGATTGCCCCCTCATCTCTCCTGTCAATGGAGCCTCTCCCCCAATCAGCGCTGAGGGGCAGAGCCGCATAAAGGGCAGCCAGCAGATAAGATGGCAGCTGACCCCACACCCCTCTTCCCCTGCCAGGACCTCTCCACCAATCAGTGCTGAGGGGCCTGGCTGGCAGACCAAATCCACGAAATATTGGTGAAATTTGCTCTTTATGCCATGACAACAAAAATTGTTTAGTCTCAACACAGTTTCAGTAGGTCCCTAAGCATTAGCATGCCTTGAAATAAAGGTTTTTGGTGGATACAAAGTTCACGTGTCAATGAAAGTAGCTATCTAACTATCTGTGTGCAATAAAATTGTGGATGGTTTCACAAAAAAATACATGTTGTATGTGAGAAAATATGGTATCTTCTCCACCAAAAACAGTTGCTGGGAATTGGAAAGTACATTGTATGCAAGTAACATGGTAAGAGAAGATTTTGCCACTTACTGTGTAAAACCACAAGTAAAATCTCCAGCAATCCAGATGGAGCAGAGCAATGAGCAGGCCTCACTCCCTAGCTGCTGCTACTCAGTTACTTGCTACAAGGAATGATCTTTTTTTTCATTCTGCCTTTCAAAAATAAGGCGCACATTATATTCCAGGGCATTGTCTTTTCTCACATACAGTACTCATACCTTGTCTACTGAACCAACTTCTGTTTTGATGACATAACCAGCTTGTTGCATCCATATTGTTAACTATATGGTATTTCAACTGGTCCATCGGTGTAACCATTGTTCTACATTAATCTTCAAAGGGGTAACCTACTGGGCAAAATAACCACCTACTAGCTGGATAATTACACCCAGAAACACAGTCTCCTCTGCGAATATTCCACCACTATCTGGTCAGATAAGTAAATGGTGAGGTCATAGGTCATGTAGTCATTCTTCACTCTAAGAAGGATCCTTTTGATACCACCGATCTATTCCATTATTGACTCGTAGCCATCTAATATTCCATTTTTAGCTAAGGTCATGAGAAAGGATGTTGAGACAAACCTCAGTGTATCTTGACGCCTCAGATTTCTCTGACCTGCTTATTGCTCCAATGTAGCTCAGTTATATACATAATATAGTGTTAGTCCTCTCCTCTCTAACTCAAGTCCTAATCTTTTTCATTTCTTTAGCATAGAAGCCTTTTTATACTCTGGACCTGTTTAAACTGCAAAAGCACGTGGCTAACTTTGGCTGTGCTCACATATCCTGTAGCAGCACATTAGCATTAAATAATGAAATCAGCCACCAGAATCAAAACCCTTCCTTCCTTTCCTGATTTTCAAAAGGCCACTGCTCTATAGCGGAGTGCTAACAGGTTGACAGCTACAAACGAGCCAGTTTGCTGACTAATTCTGCTTTTGATGCCTATTTAATCACACACTTCCTCCTGGATTACTTCAATTTCTAGGTCATGGAACCCATAATCCAGGTGGCAAGTCAAATAGTAAAAGACATATTCTTCTCTGAACCACTTCTCACTAATAGAGAGTATAACTGGAGGAAAAAAACAAGAATGTACTTTCTTCCATTTTGAAAAAAGATTACCGAGAAGATTGCAGCAAGGAAACATTTGTGTCATCTGCTTGCCTACAGAATTTAGTATGGCATGAACTGATCTTTTAGGTGGATATCAAGGTAGTGGCAGAGAAAAGGTAAGCATCCCAGCAACCTTTGACTTAGTTACCTAGGCTAGGTCAGTCCCTTCATGCAAAAAGAAGAGGCAGGGGTGCCCATAAACAGCCAATACCTGGTGATTAGAGCAGTCACAGGTGACCTGCGAGATCCAGTATCAGCTCACTCCTTTGGCTGATTTGGAGAAGGATTTGAACCCAGATCTGCTACCACCTAGGAGCGTGCCCTAAACCCTGGGCATCAGAGCTATTTATGAGCAGGTCTCTCTCACTGTCCCCTGTTGAAACTATTTCTCTTTGTATGAAATAATGAAATATTGACTGGAGCAAGGAACAGAACCCAGGTTTCCCAGGCAAATGCACAAACTACCAGGCTTGAAAACAATTCATGCTGGCCACACACCATAATTACTCATTTGTGAAGGTGTCACACTTTTGTACCTGATGAAAGGAACATGATACGGTCGCACAAAGATGAAGAGACAAACACCAACAAGCTGTGCTGACGTCAGCTGGATGTACCGGTGAGTCCTAGAAATTGCTTTCTGAAGCTGCTCCCCCCAAATCTTCTTATTAGTTGTACTAGAACAAAAACAATCACTGAATGGGCTGGACAGAATCTATTACATAGAATAAAGATAGTAAAAAATACTTTAAAGTGTCTGTCTTTACAATGTTTCTTCTCTCTATTCTTACGTCATTAGGCAACAAGATGAAAGCCAGAGCAGACTTTTCCCCAAGTAGGAGGTGAGAGAACCAATGGATAAACTTCTGCCACCCACAGTTGATGGTGAGGCTGCTGCATGTACAAAGACTTTTTTCTCCACACACCCTTATTTTTCTTGCCCTCAAGGTCAGTTGATACATGCAGATGAATAGCTAGCTCACCAACCATGTTAAATGCAACTGTAGGTTTATCTCTCCTAAAAAAGACATCTCACTGGTATGCCAGAAGAATCACTAAGTGAAACACCACCTTCCTGAGATCGTTTTTGTTCCTTTCCCCTTAAGCCCTCCTTCAGATTTAAAGAGGCCTATCATCAACTAAAGCCAACCTACATATACTGACAAGCAAAGTTCAATCCCTGCCTTTACCCTAACAATACTGTTCATGAATACACACATATGTACATACATACCTAATTACTGAGACAGAGGGAGAGAGAGAGAGGAGCCCCCATTATAAAATTCCACACTAACATTTTAATTACATGTACAAACTACAAGAATTTAGCATTCCAATATGAGAGAGGGATATCACGAGCAGTGTTAAAATAGTGCCCTGCATATGAGTCCACTTCTGTGATTCCAGATATAGTCCTAAAAGGCTTAGAAACACAAGAATACATACTATAAATATATGTACACATATACATACACACACACACATATATACACACATATATAGAAAACAGAAAGAAAGCACGTGTGCATACGCATTTTAGCAGTGATCACCTTCTCAATTGTTAATGCTGAACACATCTGCATGCATAATGCCTGTATACAAAGGTCTCCGAAGGAAGTAAACAGCAGAAGACATAAAGCATCACTCTGCTTTTACCTACCTGGCATTTACAATATTCCCTGCACTTAGTTCCACCATCTCTTCAAATCCCACAGCAAATATATCAGGAGGGCAGGCCTCATCATCTATGGCAAGCAGAGCAAAAATCATAGAAGACACGTTACTTTATTCATTGTGTCATCTAATTGCGTGCTTTCCATTCCTAATTAATATCAAGAAAATCCTATAGTTCATCTTCTGCAATCCCCACCAAACCATGTGTATTTATAGCCCTTTTATTCTATCCTAACAAGGAAACCCCTGCAGTTCCTTTACCCTTATTTTGCTTCTCTCCCTTCAATGGGTCTCCCTTCTTGGGGAAGGGGCCTCTGAACAGAACACTATGCCCTCAGGGTGGTCTCAGCAATGCTAAGCCAAAGGAGACAGTTCTCCTTGATCTATCACAATTGTGCATGAATCCAAAGAGTTAATAATGGCTTATCATACTCCTCAAGAAAATCTTACACATTGTAGCATAACACCCCTAGGTCTTTATCCAGCTGTTCCTATTGTACAGAGCAGTATGCTCCTTCTTCCTCCCAATCCTCTGGTAAACTTTTCCAGTACTTTCAGAAAATCTTGGGAGATTCTTTGCTAACTTCTTCTTCCCTCTGCCCTCTTAAGAACTTGCATCTAAGCTCTCCATATTGCCACCATCAATTTGTAAAAGAAAGAACTATGAATGAACCCTTACCATTATGGTCTACGTCCCAAAATGTTCTCTAAGTACATGAGCTGAAGGGGGAGGCAGCAGTGCTGAACAACATACCATATTTACTCAAATCCAAGATGAATCGTCTCCCTTCCTCCCACCCCATGTCTTGGGTTCGAGTACAAGTGGGGAAGCAAGCAGCTGCTGCAGCTCTGACTCTAGCCCTGACTCAAGCCTGGAGTTGGAGCTCCAGCTGCAACCTAAGCCACTGGCTGCCTCTGCCTTCTCACTGCCTCCCCACCCACACCTGCTTACCCTCTTGGTACAGCCCTGCTACAGCCTAGAGCAGTGGTCTCCAAAGTGGGGTGTGCATACTCCAGGGGGTGCACAAGACGATCCATTGGAGTGCAGGAAAAAATATTAGAACTTCTATTTAGATATATATTTATATAAATATACATATATTGGGGGGGGGTGTTCAAAATTTTTTTTCTGATAGGGGTGCGCGATCAAAAGGTTTGGAGACCACTGGCTGAGAGCACAGAGCACATGGTTCCTCCAGCCCCAGCTCTGGTGCCTGGTTGGAGCTGCTGCTGATACAACAGCTGCTGCATGGCTGGGCTGAGGCCGGACCAAACAGCTACTCTGGGGGTAAGGAGGGAAGGCAAAAGGGAGGCATAGGCAGTGAGGAGGTGGCAG
>NW_017729034.1:72836793-72845154 GCF_001723915.1 Gavialis gangeticus
GAGGGGGATGGCCACTTAATTCCTCCACCACCTGCCCGCCCACCCTCTACCCCCTGCCAATGCTTGCCCCACTGCAGTAGTTAGGGGACACATTTAAGACAACCCTTCAATAATTGGATTCTATACACAGAACATTATAACAAATTTATAAATTTTCCATGTCTAGAATCTAATTATGGGGTGGTCATCCTAAATTTAGCATCGTCTTGGATTCAAGTAAATACAATAGTATCACCTCTCTTATCACCCAAATTCTGATACAACTCAGAAAGTCAAACAGTTATTTCTCATATGGTAGCACAGGGTGCATGGACCTGACCACCAGATTCATCCTATGTCTAAAAGGTTTGCATCCATCACTTAGCTACAGAGACCAAAACACTCAGGCTGCTTATTTTATAGCCACAGAGATGTCTATGACCTCCTATGTCAGGGCAACATAGGAAAGCAAGATAAGGTCAAGTGGGTGGCAGATTCAGCTCCTTTAAAATTCAGAGAAAACTCCCTATCAGATGAGGTAACAATTTTGAAAGGTGTGGCTGGCCCAACTTAGAGTCTAAGGGGATGGACAGATACAACAATCAAAGCATTTCAAACGTGAAATATTTCAAGGGCCTTTAAAACATACTAAAAATGGCTGAAACATTGCAAAACAGAACCCCTGGAAATGAAATACTACTTCAGTGTAGTTCAGTTTTGGTTACATCAGCACAAGGACAGTGCCAGGCAGGGAGAGAGAGCGGGTGGACAGCCTGCCTGCTGTCCAGTCGCTGTTCCTGCTTTGGGGAAGCCAGGTCCCCACTGGCAGCCCATCACACCCAGAGTCAAGCTTACTTCCTCCTTTCCTAGACACCAGAGGACTCCAGAGACCTCCAGCCCCAGTCCCCTCTACCTCTTCTTTCTTCCTCCCAACCAAGTCCCCTCTATCTCTTCACATGGCTGAGAGGAGGAAAGAAGAGGTAGAGGGGAGTGGAGCTGGAGTGTCAAACTTCTGGCAGCTGGACTGTGGAGCACACTCCCAACCCTCCACTCGCCTATCCCCTCTCCTCCACCTCTCACTCCTGAGGTGAGGGGGAAGGGAAAGGAGAGCGGGGCAGGAGAGAGGGTAGCAAAGAGCAGAGCCACAGGTCACTGCAGTCTGTTCTAGCTTCCTATGCACTTCCGCCAGGCAACGTTTCAGCCAGAGTTGTATGGGTGTCCCCTGGCTGAAAAGGTTCTTTTATGAAATGTTTCCAAGCTTGTTTCACTCAGAAATGTTTCAGTGGATACACCTGTCTTCCTTCTAAGCTACCTGGCAGTTCCTTTAAGACATCGGCAAATAATACCTATTTAAACACATAAGCACTGCCACTCCAAGTCTTACCCTGAAATTCAGAAACTCCAGAGAGCTTGGGAGAATCCAGCAACCAGTCTGTTAACTCACTGGTACCCAGGATGTTGCTTCTAAACTGCTTGCCTCCATTCACATTCCAGGTCCCCATGGCAACACGAATCCGCTTGAAGTTTGTAAATTCGAACTGACGCTCTGACATGGCCTTCAAAATACTGGGGGTCACTGAAGGAGAGAAATGGCAAAAAAAAAGGATTTGCTGCAATGGAATAAAAGGGACTACAGACCACAGCCACATGCAGAGTCACTGTGAAATAATGAAAATCACCCTAGTGGCACCAATGCAATACCTAAAGAGTAACTCCAGTGGAAACAAGCATAATTGCATGGTAACTGGAGTTGACACCATTGATTGCTCTTCTGATAACTGTTCAGTCACTGAAACTACTGTTTACACATGGAGGTAAACAGAGGGGGAAGGGAGATCAGGCCTTTAGCAGTTACAACTTTGAAAGCAAGAAAATGTACACAAAGTCCCTTAACATTTCCCAACACTTCCCCTAATAAATAATAGTATATTAATAAGCGTCAGATTTTTCTTCCTCAGGATTTCCAGTTTGATCTATAGTGATGGACACAAATCCAGGGCCAAATCCAAATCTCGTGTGTTCTTTTTTTTGGTGCAGCTACACACGAGTTTAGCACCAACATGGCACTGTATTCCAGTTGGGACCCCTCTTAAGAACCCAGCATGTTGTTTATTCCTACTGATCTCCATTTCAGACTGACTTTACCCTGCTTTTCTTGGTGAGTGTAGGTAATTATGAATGTAATTTGCACATCCAACGTAATTTGCAGGAGTTGTGATTTGCAGCTGCAATCAGATACTTGGAAATACAGGCAACCCCCACTTAGTGCTCTTAATTGTTTCCTGAAAAAACAAGCATTAAGTGAAACCAAAAGTTTCTGATGACCCTGATGGTGACTGTCAGTGTTTTTAATGACCAAAGGTGGAGACCACGAGTATTGTAACAAAACTTGCCGAGTGCTAAGTAGTATCAATTTAAAACGAGCGTTATAGCAAAACAGCACTAAGCAGGGGTTGCCTCTCTATACATATATACACACACACACACGCGCGCGCCTCAACAAATCGCAAACCAAAAGTGGAGGCCATTTTTTTTAATGTTGACCTCTTAAGAATTGTCTAAATTCACAGAACTAAACAGGGCTACAGCTGAGAATATTCTTCTCCCATTGACTCCTTTAAGAGAAAATAACAATTTCCTTCAGCTCAGCCCTTCAATAAATGAACAAACATTCTAAGCAGCCTGATGCAATATTTTCGGGAAATAAAGCCAGTGGAATGAAAACACACTGACATATGGTATGCTGGCTTGAAAGCACTGCTTCTAAACACCAACACATTGGTGCAACCATCAGTTATTTCTTGGTTTTTTCAAAGAATGAAACTGGGTACTGCCTCTAGAATATTTGGTAATAACGAGAACAGTAAGATGACAGATTTATATCTGACCTACCCAACAATGCAGTGTTGTCCATAAGCATCTTTCCTTTGTCTGCATACTCCTCACTGAAAAAATCACCCATGAGCAACAATTTGATGGCTTCCTGTTTCACACCATCAAAGAAATTTGACTGAATGGTACGTGACACTGAACGGGCTCCATCCTTCAGCTTTCCTACCTGCATGGAGAAAAGGTATCAGCACAAATGACATCTAGAATAACAGCCTATAGGCTTCTGTCTCTTACACATGAACAAACAGATCTTATATTCTCCTTTACCTTGTGTTTTCCCTCCAGGGCACGACTGCCTGTGAAAACTCTACTCAGATTGTGACCGTTGACAGTCCACATTGCTTTGTAGGACTCCACAAAGCGCTCTACTATAGGCTTTGAGTTCAACCCTAGGCTCTCTAGCTGCGTGTGAAGAACCTGAATTGGACACAGGAAGAAGAGACCTGAAAAAATACTTTCCATATTTCCTCTTCTCTCCCCATTTAGGAATTTCACCTGGCCATTGTTCTAAAACTCAACAAGTGAAAATATCTTAATGCTGGCAAGACAAAACTACATCACCCAGAACATCCCACTTGCTTTTTCCTGCAGGATATAAACTAGGTGGTAGAAGACTGTATTCAGAAAAGGCCTTTGATAAACTTACCTCAAGTGCAATGAAGGACTGCACACTATTAGTACGATCCAGACAATCCAGGCAATTCATTCGGAAGGTACCCGTTTGCAGACTTTGGTAACCAAACAAAGAATAAAGAGATGTATGGCAGGTTATTAGGAGTCCCCATGTCAAACAAATACTGACAAACTTTCTTATTTGCCAAGGGAAACCTTTACCAGTTAGCAGGTCAACAAAAATCGCATCTGACCTACACGTAAATGAGGCCAGGTACTCTAACACTCTGCCTGCATTTTTCCACCCACACTTTGCATATGTGAGTACTTGCCAACATGATTTATCTCATTTAGATGTCTGAGGAGCTGACTGTAACCACAAAACCACACCAGCAATTACTTATGCTAGAAAGTTTCCAGGTTCAAAAAATGAAGGCCTGGCTAAGGCCAGGAGCCAAATTTGGCCCACAAATTGTACATGCCCTCAAAACAGATTTCAAGTAGCCCTGTTAAATTCCCTATAATAATATATTCTATAAAAATACAAGATATATACAATGGGACCGTTAGTCCATGCATTCAATTTTGATTCCAACTGTGACCACCATTTCATGCTTTAAAAAAATATATGAAAAAGGCTACAAAACACCAGCAGAATAAATAGTGGAGGGAAATAGGGATTAATTCTTCCCAAGTCCCAGCAATCAGCTTACACCCTTATACGCAACATTTGATTATACTTATTGTATTTTGCATACTCAGAAATGTTATCAGTAGTCATGAAAAGAACCCAATACAGAAGATTAATTAAACAATGACATTTTTACTTCTGTCAGTTTCTACCAAAATAGGTTCTTGCTCCTAAAATTGTGGTGGATTATTTATTACAAAGGCTAAATTCAATAGCTCACTTCCAGATCTGACTATATACAAAAGGCATTTTTTTTTTTGCAAACTCTCTTCACATAATCAACAAATTAATATTTTCAGCCTCATTTGCAACAAATTCTTTCACATCTAGGTAGATCTTTCCTATCATGATAACTAAATAGGTTCTATAAAAGTTAAAACAATTCAATGGACAGGAAATGAATGTCCTAATAGAAGCAAATCTAACCTGAAATGAATATGGTGCTAAGTCACCTAATTAAAATGATTGTGAAGACGAGAACACTGCCTATGCACAGATTATGAGAATCAGAATTCTAAGAAATCGCTTTAAAGGTGGAGGAAAAAACCGAGATCTTAAGTTTTCAAATGGTCTATGTAGTCTGGATATAGAAAAAGTGGTGTAGAAAGGCTACATATCGGTACAAAGGGAAGTCACATGAAAATCTTGAATCAACACCTTTTAAAATGTAAATAGCAGAGAAAAGTTAAAGCAGCTGCCAAACAAGGGGATAAATGCAGTTCAGCATATGGCACAATCTGTGCCTCCAAAGGGACTGAGGGGCAGGAACACTCACCGTGGACTTACATTCTTGCTCTTGGTGAAGATGCCAAATTCATCCCAGTGCAACTTTAGCTGAGGCCCCAACAAATTTTCCAGCTTCTCTATTTTTCCACCTTTTGCAAACTGATGATAGTCAAAATTGATCATGGGTGTGTCTGCTGCATGGGAAGAAGCCCACAGCAATTTCTACTTGGAAAAGGAGAGGAGGAAAGCAAAGTTATGGCTGACACAACACCTGAATCCACTGCACTGTTAGTAAAGTTAGAGAAACCTAGAAGGAAGTACACAATTTCACTCTTCTTTTTAAAATGTCAACTTCCTGTCCTTTCCCTTCTCAGAGTAAAGTGGACTGTTGGAACCAAATTTCTATAGTGGAACCTCTGTGGCTGCAAAACAAAGGTAGGGGGCCTGCTGGCATGTATAGGTCAATGGCAAGGCACATAAATACTCATTTATAGCTTCCCCTGCAGGAGTCAGACCATAGTGCATGCAGGGAGCTGATGTGTAGCTAATGGAGTTCCATGCTGGCTGGCCCCATTACTCAACAGAGCTTTGAGTGGGTTGAACCATGCATGCACAGCTAGGCCAACATGAAACAAGATGTAAAACTAGGGCCATAAATTCACCAGCATAAAACCAGTCCACACTTCTATGTTACAGCTATCCCTATTACACATAGAAACGTGTGGCCCTGACAAGTTCAAACCTGAGAGAGGAAAAAATTGTGAAATTGCATCCTAAAAACACCATAAAGTAATGTTGGCAGTGAATAAAGCAAACGAGAGAACAGGCATGAAATGCCCTTCATTAATCTGATTACCTCAGAATTTACTAAAATAATTCCAATGTATAACGCACATTATTCAGAACTAAAGGGCAAAGCAGTGAACTATAGAGAGTTACTGTTTTAACTGTTAAACACTTGGTCTACCTCTATCTCCTAGTATGAGGAATACGAGAGTGCTTTTTTCCATTTGGCTCATGCCACTTAAGAAGGGATTTTGGCTAAACTGAAAGAAGCCACTCAGACGTCAGAATGCAAGTGGCTACATGGAGGCTGTGCCATTAAGACTAATATCAGTATGACCAATACAACTTCTCCACATGGACAAAGCCAAAGCTCTTTTAGCTCAGTTAGAGATGTGTTTCACTGTATCATTATCAGACTCAAACACTTCCTTTCTGCTTTTCTATCCACACTGCAGGTTACATTTATAGCTGTATCAGGGACAAAATCTACCCATTACCTCAGTGCACATCAATGTCAAAAATACTGAAACCTGGACAGCTGCCATGCTTTCATTATACACATAATTATGGTTAGTTATAGTGGTTATGTAAGGCTTGCAAGATGAACAGCTTTACTGGGAACAATACTTATTTTCATCTTCCTGTTCCAGGTAACAGTGGAAGTTCAGAAGCACATTACTAAATTAATAACAAAAACCCCCCCCAAACCCTTCATACACTAATAGTGTTGGTGACTGTGACCTACTTGGTCAAAATGAACCAGCACCGACACCAGCAACTGTAAGGAACATATTTTAAATCAATTTCAAGAAAACTTCAAGACTGCAGCAAGAGATTGGAGAAATTAACATAGGAAATTTAAATTGAAGGGAGATGAAAAGAAGTAAATTTAAGAAAGAGGAGGAATAAGGGAAGAGTTCCACAATTTACATCTTTCTTAACTGTTAGCCTATTTTTAACTTGAGCATTTTGAAATGTATCAAGTTAAAAACTATTCATACAAAAAGAAGTATAATGAAAATGATCCAAGATGTCACTGTTCTGGATAAATATAATTTTAAATGGATAATACCAATTTCTAATGTCGTTAATCTAGTTCCGTTTACCTTCACAAAATCACTTACAGTTTTATGTGAGGCATAAAGCTTAATAACAAAAATCCCAAAACAGCTCTTTATTGAAAACAAATGAACAAACACACCAATGTTTATGTGATAGGTCCCTGAATTCTGATTTAGTTGCGATTCCCTGTTCTAAGATAATAACAAAAATTGACTGCATTGAAAGGAATTCCCAGAGAGAGAGATTCCATATGAAAAATCTATTATTTCTGTGCCCAGGATAATAACAATGGTGAAAAGATCTTTGAGAACGTTGATATTTTAAGTAAACTACCTTGAATAATCAGTGCCAAAATTCATAAGGGACATCTGCTTTATATTCCTGTACTTAATACTTGACACTTGTGAGAGAGTGTAATGTGATATAATTATAACTTTGTTCAGCTTTTATCCATAGGTTTCAAAGCACTTTATAAAAGGGAATGAACATCATTATTCAGGAATGAACATCATTATTTCAGTTTTACAGGCAATGGAACTAAAGGATTAAAGTGACTTGCTCTATGTCACACAGAAATTCAGTGGCTGAGCTGAACATAAGCCAGGACGCCCAACTCCATTTCTGTGTGCCTTTTGTCTTGAACCACAACCTTGGGTTAGGACCAGCTACAATACTACCAGGGGAGATTGTCACTTTGCCCTTTCTACTACCCGTTCAGTCCCACTGCCACCAGGGGAGGAGAAAGGAGGGATTGGTTACCAAAAAGAATATAACTTCCCTAGTCTGTCTCTAGCACACTCTTTCCCCACACTGGCTCAGGACTGACAGAAGTAAACCAATGTGTTTTATTTAAAAACCCAACCAAACAGAAGCCTTTCACCTTGTCTAATTTTACATGATAAATATTTCAAAAGCTGAGCCATCAGGACATTCACATCATTCTGACCTCTTGCTTGCTTGGTCATAGCCTCTGTAGCACGACAACTAAAATGCATTAAACTTTACCAAGCATAAAAATATATATATATTCAAAAACATCCAAATGGCTTTGGAATTAGAGTTCTTTTTTCCAAGTGACAGGCACTTATGAGCAAAAGTCCCACTGACTTTCAGTGGGCACGTCTACATGTGCAATTAATGGGCACAAATAATCTCTGGATCTTCATGCTCCAGAGTTTTTTTGCTCCTGGGTGTGCTGTTTGAACATACTCTTGGGAGCAAAAAACTCCAGACCATATTGCTCTGGAGTTTATTTGTGCACAGCACATGGAGCCTGGGCTGGCAGAGAACCCAGGGAGTCAGCCTGCCAGCCTGGACTGCCCTGACCAGGCTTCACATGCTGCAGAGGGACTGGCTGGGACACCAGGGTGCTTCAGTGCAGCAGGGCTAGCCAGCAAGCAGTCCCCATGTGGAAGCACCCTGGTGCCCCAGCCAGCACCCCCCACAGCACATGGAGCCCCATCAGAGAAGCCAGCCCAAGGTTTCTTAGTTTCTAGGGTCGGAAGGGACCTGAGAAGATCATTTAGTCTGACCCCCTGCCATGGCAGGAAAGAGTACTGGGGTCAAACAACCCCAGCAAGGTGTTCATCTAACCTCTTCTTAAAACCCCCCAG
>NW_017729034.1:72845505-72865339 GCF_001723915.1 Gavialis gangeticus
TGGAGGCTGAACAGGTTCAGGTCCTGTAGCCTCTCCTTGTAGGGCCTGCCCTGCAGTCCCCTGATCATGTGAGTGGCCTCCTCTGGACCCTCTCCATGCTGTCCACATCCCTCTTGAAGTGCGGCACCCAGAACTGGACACAGTACTCCAACTACGGCCTGACCAGTGCCACATAAAGGGGGAGGATCACCTCTCTGGACCTGCTCGAGATGCATCTGTGGATGCACGACAGGGTCCCCTTGTCCAACCCAGAACTGCTCCGACAGGACTCCACATGCTGTGGAGGGGACAGCTGGGGCACAAGGGTGGTTCAGCATGACGGCTGCCTGCTGGCTAGCTCCACACTGAAGCACCCTTGTGCCCCAGCCAGCCCTATCTACATGTGCACTGTGGAGCATGAAACAATGCCCCACTGGGTAGTACCTGTGTTTAGCTGGACTACCCTGTGGTGGCATTTATTAGTCCATGGTGACATAATAGGGTCACACATAATTAGTCAACTAAGACTAATTTTAGGTTTTTAAAAATTAAAAAGTCAACTGAGACTTAGGCCACATCTGGTCTAACAAACCAGTGGGGGCCAACATTTTTGGCAGGTGTGCCACAAATAAAGCTGCGTGACCTCCCCAAGTGCTAATCTGGGCCCTTCCCCCTTCCTGATCTGCTGCTCTGTTCCCTGTCCTGCTTGCTGCTATGCTCTCTGCTTGATCCCAGTTCCATTTTTAAAGATAGGCATATTATATTTACTCTTTTCCTGTAGTCCAGGACTGCACTTGTCCTCAACTAGTTATTGAAGATAACAGACAATGGCTCTGCAATTGCCTCAACCAATTCTTTGGAGTACTGTACGATGAATCGCATTCTGCCTTGCTGGTTTGAAAACATCCAGTTTTTAAGTAATATCTACCATCCTGATATTTTATTCATGAAATGTTACACAAAAAGGGAAAGAGACAAGATAGTCTAAGAAATCAAACTACCTAGCTTCTTCAGATATGGTGCCTATTAACTAGCCTGAGAAGATTCTCCCGCCTTGAGAAACAAGACTGAATATCTCAGCAATTTAATTTGAATTGATGCTGGCTGTTTTTACCTTGAAAGCCCTGTTGAGTACCTCTTCTCCTCCTCTGCTTCCCAACAGGTTAACGATCACTTGTTTTCCATATTGCTCTTTCAGAAGCATCATATGCCTGCAACAGCAGCAGCAGTACAGTTTGGTTTAATAACTCTTGCAAAGCAACTAACCTTTCCAAAGTGCTTGCAGCAGAGGTGGCTTACATGAAAGTTTCAGCACCAACAGCTGCACAAATATACCTTGGTTTCCTTTTAACCAACACTTAAAAAATGCAGTCCCTTACTCCATTTTTTTGTCATAATAGTAACCGTAGAAATTGTAACAATCATACTTTGCTTTTTGATATTGTAACATGTGCAGCTATTTTATGGCTCTGACCATACAAGATCATGAGCAAGATCAATGGTAGGATAGGCATCTACCTAAATTGTGCTGGCTGCTGATTATTTTTAGGTGGCCACTGTGCTGGCAGCCACCAATTTCAGGTGCTTTTTGCATTTTTTTTTTTCGCTTCCCTTCACACCACTCGTTGGCTGAGCCCAGCAGTGTCCCTGCCCCTCACCGCTATCTTTTTTTTCTGGAAGCTGTGGGAACATTCAGTGCCCAAAAACAGGCACTGAAAAAGAAAAGTTAAAAGGAAATCTTGCTAGGGTCAGGGGGCTAATCTGAAGTGGCAGGAGCTGGTGGGCTGATCGGGAGTGGGAGGCAGGACGACTGGGGACAGATTATGGGCATCAGTTGAAAAGCACACGTGCAAGCATGTGTATTATACAAGCTGTGTAGGCTTATCACAAGCCAGACATTGAAACTTCTGAATACAAGAATATCCTGCAACAGCAAATGGTCTGTAATGGCAGGAAGGAACATGAAATGAAAATTAACAAACAGCACCAATGATAGGTTGGCTTCTGCTGCCTGTTTTGCCATGCCCCAAGAATGGTGCTGAAAGGTGACAGTAAACCATCAACACAAGTCACAGACTGCATTAGTGAGACCTATAGCAAGAAATCAGCCACACTGTAAAACACAGTATACATTTCACAGCCCTGCCTTCAAGAAACCTGGCTATAAATCTAAATCAGCTGGGTAACAAGCTACGGCCCCCAATTCTGCAACTGGATTTGTTCAGGCAAAACCCTGCCCAATGCAAATATCCCTTTCATTTAAGTGAAGCTAGTTGCAGCAACAAGGCCTAATTTTGTACTAATATTGTTCTTTTTTTATCACTAATTGGAAGAATAATTAAAAAGGAAAAGAACCAAGGGCCTTGTCCACAGAAAACAGGAAACAGGATTTTTTAAAAACAAAGAATAGAAACACTGAAGTTAAGGCTTGCCATGTGAGCACTGCACTGGGATTTCTCAGAGAAAATAAAGTATAAAAAAAAGGTAAATTTGTATTCACTTCTCTCAGTGCCTTTTCAACATGTCAAAGCATCAGGTGTGAAAAAGAAACAGACTGTGGCCACTCCAAAACAGATAGAAAAGCAGCTGTGACTTGTTAGGCTCCAGTGACTTTTTCTGCACACATATTTGACTGCCTTTTGTCAAAGAGTCTCTTAATACAGTCCTTTAAAGATATAGTTTGGGATAGTTTCATACTTAGTAGGGTCGGAAGGGACCTGAGCAGATCATCAAGTCCGACCCCTGCCATGGCAGGAAAGAGTACTGGAGTCTTCCTTGAAATCCTGTAGTCTTCCTTGAAAATGGATGGTCTTGCACAATTCTGGCAGCAGAGAAAACCTGACATCTGGACTGTGATGTGCATAAGGAAGAGGGACAGCTCCAAGCCATTCCATACCTCCATTGTGCTTGTGAAGAAGCTGCTTGGTAGCTCTTGGGATAATGACTACAGGTTCTGTTGGGTAGGTGAGATGGTGAGCTAACTTCCCCCTGGCTGCATCTACACAAAATGTTGACTGCATAGTAGCTCCTTACTTCTGCACAGTAGCATTGTATGGTAAAGTGTGAGGTGATGCTACTGCACAGTAGTAACAAGCTACTGCACAGTCCGCATCATCAAGAAGCCACAGGGGGATGCTACTGCACAGTAACTCCAAGCATTTAGTATTTGTGTATGCAAGTCCTAAATTACTGCGCAGTAACAACTACACAGTCAGCATCACGTGTAGACACGGCCTGTGAAACCTTGGGGATTGCACAACATAGGGTGATGCTGGCTGAGTTGTGATTATATGTGCAGATTCCTTCTCTGCTGAGCAAAAACCTGCAAATGTGAAGGAGATTCAGGGAGACAGTTGGGCACAGCTCTGCCAGGAAGCCAGAAGACAGCAAGCCCCAGAATCTCACAAGTGTTCATGTATTTAAAATCAGTGGGATTTAGGCACCTTTAAGGATCTAGGCCCAAATTCTCTGGGGTATGGACTCCTTTTGACCAACGAAACCCTAATTCCCAATCATTGACCAAAACTATCAGTAACGGCCATTTTTTAGGAAAAGCACAATAAATAACACCAATAAAATACAAATACCTACATACAAGCAGGCATTTTGCTCAAACAAATTTTTAATTTGTCAATAAAAGTCACATGATTAGGTTAGTCAAGGGCTTGGAAATTCACAAAACAAACCCCATTGTATTGTTCTGAGACAGTGTTCCTGCTGAAGTCCATGACAGTCTGCCCAAAGAGGACAACAAGATCTGGCAGTCCTTGAGGATCAAGAACTGAAAGCAATCAAGTTGCCATATGGACTTTTGGCAGGTTTTAGCAGAGCTATAGCATCTTAAGGGGTTAGTCTCTGGATAAGGGCAAAGAAAGTCACCCCCACAGAATCTTCCTTGGCAACACAGTTGGATGCTAGCGGTTTGGTAGAGTAACATGAACATGGAAAGGAAAAGAAATCCAGATTGTAAAGCTCTGATATTTTATTTTACTTGAACAAAAAGTGAAGAAAAGTTATGAAGAGTCTAATGTCAGTGATTCTCAACCAGGGTTTTGCGGTACTCTGGGGTACTATGGGATCCTTTTAAGAGTGTCAGAGGATGCTGAACAATATTAGCAGTTTTAGGAATGCAAACACCTGCACTGGATTCACAAGATAAACCCAGCGATTTCAAGTAGGAAGCCATAGTGTCAAAAACATTCCAACCTGTTGTGGTCTTTCTGAGTTCTCTGCAACAGAAGAACTGCCGTGTTATTTTTCTGTAGTCAAAAATGAGCAAAATTTAAGAGCTGGCATTTTCCAAGGGGGTGCCTTATGTATAACAAGGGGTGCTGCAAATCTCATAAGGTTGGGATCCACTGGTTTATGTGCAAGTACATGTTTTCAGCCCTCAAAGAGTTCATTTGGATTTGCACTATTCTACACAGCATTCAGAAGTTCTTAATTCCTTTACAAACAGGCTGAGAGATCATTTTAATCCAATTGCCACTGAAACAAGAATGGGCAAAGCACTAAAAAGAATGGGTGGAAAGGAACAATTCTGCAACAGCAGGTCTAGGTCTAATAGGTGCTTTTTGTCTCTAACATCACACCTGTGGTTCACTGGCATGATATAAAGCTGTGGAACTTTGGTTAAATGCCTAGGGGTTGTGCTACTATCACAGTCAGATGCAGCCTACCTGTCAAAAGCAGGAGCATTAGCTTCCAAGCCTCTGTTAAGTCTCAGATGATGGGAACCAACCTAAAAAAAATAGAAGTAAAAATATGAAATAATTCTCTAAGCTGCTGAAATCCTAAATCACTAGATGTCTCCCTCTCTCCCTCAGAAAAAAATGCCTGTTTACTAGCACCACACACCCACACATAGAATGTCCTTGCATACAAAGTCTGCGGCTCTTATGAGAGAGTAATATTTACAATTACAATTGAAAACATGAACAACTTTAATTAACAGGATACCTCCACCCCTTTTATGGTCAAACAAATCTTTACTCTAGCCAATACCCTCTTTCAAGTGTCTCATAAGCTATACCACATGAGTGCACTGTGTACCCAACCTTCTTTTCTCCCTTAGATAGTCAGAAAGCACTGGGGAACTGCCAATTCCAGGGAGAAAGCAGCCTGACTTGTTTGATCTTTTGTTATGTAGATTAGCTGATTAATACAGTGCTTTGTTTTTTTTCAAGGACTAAATCCTGCACCACTGAACTGAAGGGGAGTTGTAACACTGGCCCCAGTGGCACTAGGTTCAACCTCTTACTAAGTGCTAACTATTGTTATTGCCATACAGTGTTGAGGACTGTGCTGAATATTTTGCCCAGCGAATGTCTGGCTCCTGTAGAAAGAGCATTAATGACATTTTCAAAACACATCATGTGTTCCTTCCTGTTCTTTTTCTTTCCTTGTTTTTCTGCCTGGGGTAGATTGTGCAACCCTTTCAACAGCAGTGCCAGAGCATGCACATCCAAGGAGTAAGTGCTCCTGAAAGCAAGCCTCCACTATGGTAAAGTTTGCATAATCTAGCCCCGAAGAAACAAAAATATATGCCACTGTCTTCTTGACAAAGGAGAGTATGTCCAATTAGAAATGATGCCCATTAGCCATAAATATTTGGTTCAGGGATAATCCCTATGGTTTCACAAATACAGGGCTGCTGGTATTTTTGTCCAATGAAAACTTTAGGGATTTACTGAATTTCAAGAGAATATTAAAAAAAGAAATCTTTGTTTCAATTATAAAAGCTATTGCATGACATCTACATGCAATGCACACATATTCATAGGTACGCGTGTTCAAATATACACTCTGATTGTCCTCTCCTATTCTGAGAATGCAAACCTATCAGGCTGCCTCTTGCCTGAACTCTTCCGTGATGTCTCATTGAGGGGGCAGCCAGAATGAACAGCTGAGTTGAAACAGGTTTAAAAGGCAAAACAGTTGTCTGAAGATGTGGCCTGTGTGTTCTCTGATTGGACTTGCCAGGCTAAATCCTACCTGAATGATTTATAAATGACTCCCCAATGTAAACCTGGCATGACGAGGGCAGATAAGTTTTGACCCAAACGTTCTGAGCTGTTCTTAGTTGACAGCAGTCTGATGCTGTTACTCAGGGCTATGCTAAACAGAAGAATGTGAGGATAGTTTGGAAGTAAAAAAAAGTCTTGTAAACTGAAAGGCAAGTGTGTAGAGTGAGAGGGTAAACAACATAGCATTTATAGGCTGTATTCATCTTACTAGACAATGCAATAATCATTTGATAAAATTCTGTGCTCTAAGCCGTGCACAAGATCAGAGTAGGTGATGATAATGTTCCCTTCTGACCTTGAGATTGAGCACATACACTGCACACCAAACATGCTTCCTTTAAAGTTAAAGAGCACAAGATCTAGATCCCAAGTACAAGTAGTGAGAGAACACTTCATTTTCCATTTTATTTACCTGAAGTCCTGGTTGCTCCCAAAACAGTGGAACGGACCCTCTGATCTGAACAAATGAAGAGATGTCATTGTCCAAATAAATTGTCTGCAGCAACAACAACAAAGGGAAAGAGATTCTTCAATTAAATGTGCTGTCCTGTCACTCTTCAATCAGGCAACTGAATTTAAGGCAAATCCCAAAGAAATAAGTGAACCATAGACATCAGTTCATCCTCAAAGACTTAGCTCTATAGGAAGGGAAACAAAACATGGCTTGCTTGCTTCCATGCCACCTCCCCAGGTTTAATTTTCTACTACTCACTAGAAATAAAACAGAGGGTGTTTAAGCCACCACCAGCAATCAGACAGAGCCTTTCAGTTACACTGAAGATGCAGTAGCTGGACTGGTAAATCCACTCAAACAGGCCTCTCTCTCTCACAGGGGATTTACTTAGGGGAAGTGTCACTTCTTGTGACGAATGATGGCTAATGCCAGGTGTGGAGTAAACTTATCTGCTGCTTCATTAACTATTTTTCTTTGACCACACGTTGCGTCTTGCCAGAGTGTCCGATGAAAACACTGCAAAACCTTCAGCTTCACCACACCCCTTAGGAGATGCAATGAATTGCCCTGTGAATTCTATTTCTTTTCCAGGATATTCATAGTAAAGTCTCTCTGGTTCTCCATTGCTGCCCTGTTCTACCCTCCCATGTTTTTAATCTGTGCGAACACTAATAGCAAGCGATCTTACAGCAAAGCACTGCTGGTGCATCTGAAATACAAAGGGTGTGTTCTCTCCTGTCCCTGGCCCCAAGGGAAATGTTATATTTTAAATATGCTGAGGGTAAAAAGTGTTATCTTCAGACACAGTATGACCACACAGCAACTGTCTAAAGCCAAGCTCACCAAATTGGCCTATACTTAGCAATGGAATCCTGGCTCTTTTCCATCTGTGACATATAATACAAGTCTCCATTATCTCATACATCAAAATGAGCCCTCCATAGCCCAGCAGAGGGATGGTTTAAGGTAGGTCATCCAGGTAGCTGCTTTTTTAACTGCACTGTATCATTTAGCATATCAGTTGCCTGGTTGGGAATAATCCCAAAATGGAAGGAACAGAAGGGATACAGAACAAAGCTGCATAAGAAAGATGAGCAGGGAGCATGGCATTCTACACCCTGCCCTGCCACTGGCCTGCTGGGCAACCTTTGGAAAGTCACTTCACCTTCCCCAGCTCTAAAATTGTCCATTCTAGAAAGTGCTAAGTGATCAACAGAGTTAAGTCACTAGATAAGAGCTTGGTATTATTGTTATTATTTTATTTTTTCAGGGTCAAATATTAACTTATTAATCTTCATGACCCTTTTGCAAAGCAGGTCTCCCTTTTTGCTGACTGAGAGGAAGTAAGCAGTTTCACCAAGAACACAGAAAGGCTTAGTGCTAGAATTAGAGTTAAGCTGATGACATGAGATCATGATGTAAAATACACCTTGACAAAGGTTTTCAATCAATGCCCTTAATCATCTGCAATGTTTAGTTACCATGGTGACAGGCACTATATAAAACCTAAGATAGTTGCTGCTTCCTTTCTGTTTCTGCCATAGGAGCTGCTTGTTGCTATGTGGTAGAAGCCACTCCTTTCTCCATCTTTCGCTTTTCTCCCAGCGTGTCATAATATCAGGTGAGTCAACTCGAGCCCTCCAATTATACATTAAAATCACAAATCCAGAGGGCCAGAATAGAGTCTGGTGTAAACTTCACTGACCTCTGTGAAGCTAGATTGACTCACACTAGATAACCTGGCTCAGATTCTGAAAGGAAACTTGGAGTCTAATTTTGACTCATTTTAAAATTTCAGAGGAAAAAAGTGATCGAGTGATAAACAAGTGAAGTCAGGGAGTGCCATATACTGAAATGAAATGTCACAGCTCTGCAAGGTCACTAAAAATCAAGACTCCCATGCAGGGGCAGGATTTTAAGAGGGGTATGTTGTAATCTTAACTGGCACTGCAAGGGTGGCTACACCACCAACCACCACTCCCATGTCCCCATCACCTGGGCAGGCTGACTGCCCCAGGGGAGCAGGAGGTGGGGACCATTTTAAAGTCCCTCAGTCAGGTAAGAATCTTACTTTCTCCCTTTCATCCCCTCTCCCTTCCTCTCCATGCTCAGCCACACATATCTCCTCCCCTACCCTCCCATCACCCACCGCTGCTCTGCCCCTGCATTCCCCAGCTGACCTGGGGGCAGGGGTGTGGGGAGGCTCCAGAACCATTCCTGCTGTGCTCCACCTGGGCTGCACGGGCTCAGTAGCGCATAGGTTCCTCCTCCCTGAGCCTGCTCCTTGAGTTGGTAAGGAGTGCTTGGGGGGTGGGGCAAGGAGAAGAAACCTGCCTGCTGCCACTATCCCCAGCTGAGCCTGGCTCCCTGTGGTGCCCAGCTGGAGCACAACAGGAGCAACTCTGGAGCCTCCCTCTAGATAGCTGGGGACAGCGGCAGTGGTGGGAGGGGGAGGTGCTGCTGAGCACAAGGGGAAAGGAGTATGGGGGCGGGGGGAAGAATTCTTGCTTTGGTGATTTAAAAAAGTCCCCAACTGTGACATCACCTGAAAGTGAGGTGTCATTGCCACTGCACCCCCTCTGGATCCACCCCCACTTGCATGTATAGGGGAGTTACATATATCTAATATTACACGTACAGATAGGCAGTCTGAACATATGAACAGCTTTACACTGTTTATAGGAAGCAGGGACTCTGCTTAGAATACTAACGTTAAGATTATGCTATGCCACAGGATGTTTTGTCCTCCATAAATTGCTCCTAAACTGCTTTCTCTCAGGTTATTAAGGAGTTCAAGGTCATGCCACACCCTTGAAAAAAAATTTCCCCTAAGGACACAGACAGAAGTTACATTTTTCACGTGATCAGGCTCCTGAAAGCACGCTGCAGCCATGCTGTGACACATATGCATGCCTGCAGAGTGCTTTTAATGTGGCCAATTGCATGAAAAATTAACCCTCCTCAAAGGAGGTATCAGATGAAGGCATTCTGCTTTAGTGCACCTTAGGGAACTTGTGTTCCCTAGTGTTAATTTTTTCCTTGTTAGGGGCTGGGGCTGTCAGCAGGGAGGGAAGAAGGAGGAGGGAAGCAGAAGCCAGCAGCAGTGAGCTGCCACTGGGGGCTTTGCCCGGCCTGAGCTGGGAGGGAGAGGTGGGGGGAGGTGTGAATCAGAGCCCCCTTGCTTAGCAGACTTGGCCTGGCTCCCCCCAGCACCCCAGCCAGAGGGGCTGAGGGAGGAGCCACAAGGCAGAGGAGCTCCAATCCACATCCCCACTCCTTCCAATTTAGGGTGGGCAAAGCCCAGAGGCAGCTCACTGTTGCTTGCTTTCTGCTCCCTCCCTGCTGACAGCTCCCCCCTGGGGAGAGGGGCAGCCCCTGCCTGCTGGACAGGAGGGTCAGTACAGGCAGGCTCAACCCCCCCCAGCCCCCAACCCAACAGGTAAAATGTCTGCTGGGCTGGGGTGGGAGGGAGGAGCTCTAACTTGGGACACTTTACGTAAAGTGCCATGAGTTAGACCAAAGGCCTGAATGCCTACCTGTGCCCTAAGTGTTGCAACAATGTCTCTGACTTCCCTGAAAACTGGCAAAAATTATTTAGCTGTAAATCCACCATGACCCCACCCAAGTCTTTTTAAGAGTTTTTGCTTCCCAGAAAACCTGTAAGTAGGGGCTTGCAGTCTTCATTCCTAGATAAATGTTTTACTTAACCTCAATAAAGCACATACTGCTTGACTTACATCCAGTTTACCAAGCAGTTCAGGCCTATGATCAATCTTTGTCATTATTTGCCCCCCTACAATCTGTGTATCATCTACAGCCTTATAATCTTATGTTTTCTTTCTGGTCATTGAAAAAACAAAGAGAAATAAGGCCAAGATTCTAGTGGAATCTTGCAGGGATTGAAAAGAACCCATTTAATGACACTTTCCCATTTCAAAGTACATTTTAAAACTAGGTATTTTTAAACAGCTTAATATGATCTGAGTTGGATTTGTAACATTCCAGTTTCTTAATCAAAATACTATGTGATATCAAATCAAATATCTTATAGAAGTCTCAGCATATTGCATTCAGTCTATTACTTTTTTAATCAATCAAACTTGTAGTTTAATTTAAAAAAAAGGGATTAAGCAGTATGATGAAATGAATTTTCCACAGATCTATACTGACTGGAATCATTCTCCTCTTTATTCTTTACTAAAAGTCTTATATCAAATGATCTGCTATTTTTCCTGGGATTGATGCAAGATTTATACGTCTCTAATCACTCACCCCTGACCCAGTAGCTGGGTGATTATTACCTGTTTTAATTTTAGGCATGACATTTGCCTTTGTACAATCTCAGACATTTTCTGCCTTTCAGGACTTATTTAAAATTAATGCAAACAGTCTAGAGCAATAGTTTTCAAACTTTTTTCATTTGTGGGCCCCTAAAATGTTTTGAATGGAGGTGCAGACCCCTTTGGAAATTTCAAATGGAGGTACAGATCCCTTTGACTTGTAAGTGTGGGCATTCACATACTTTTGATTGATAATAAGTCATCTTTTGAGGACCCTCCAGAGGTCCACAGACCACAGGTTGAAAACCACTGGTTTAGATCAATGGTGTTCAACCATTTTCCCCAGGATGCTGGATGGGCAGTGCCCAGTTGATCTGTGAACTAGATCCGACCAATGGTCCCAATCTGGTGCCTGGAGCAGACTTAATGAGCACCATCCAGCTGCGCAGGAGGGGGAAACCCAGCCTCTTAGGGGACACGGGTTTGACCTGGCCCTGCAGGATGACGAAAGGGGCACAGTTTTGCCCTTTGAGGGAAAGAGAGTGTGGCCTGGCCCTAACCCAGCCTTGTGGAGGGAAAGTGGGCATGGTATGGCCCCAGAGGGAAGGGAAGGGAAGTAATGGGTGTAGCTCCACTCTAGCCCAGCCCTGCATAGGGGGAAAAGGGGCATGGTCTTGCCCTGCAGGAAAAGGATAAGGATGTGGCTCCACCCCACAGGGAGGAGGGAGTGTGGTCTGGCCTCAATACAGCTGTGGGGGGAGAAGATGTGGCCCAGCTACATGGGATTTGGGAATTTGACGGGGGGACGGTGGCTGTATTAATGGCCACCCCTCCCCTACCACCAAAATTTCCTGACCCCCAAGGAGTCCCATGGGCCAGATGCGATGGCTCTACCCATCAGATTTGGCCCACGGGCCAGAGGTTGAGCACCCCAGGTCTACATCATTCTTGGCCAACTCTTGGGCACAAATTATTAAGATGCACTGACTTAAAAATAATTTTGGCAGCTGCTATTTAACACCCTCCTGAGTTCCTACTGGAAATGAGAATATTTCATCACAATCAGTGTATGAATTTACCTTTCATCTTTCCATCTAGTAACAAACCAATGCATTATTAAGGTTCATCAGTTCTGCTCCTCCTGCACATGTTGCACTACAGCTGCGACAGTTCCACAGAGGCACATTCGACCCCTTTCCCCCCCTGCCCTCCTGCCAAGTGCCCTCAGGCACTGCGCAGCACAAGGTGTGGGTGATTGCGCCAGTATGGAGAGCACGTGTCTGGCTGCGCCACCGCAGCTGGTGATGCAGAGAAACCAGAAGAGCAGCTGGACTAGATGATCTCCTGAGGTCACTTCTCACCCTTACTTTCTATGATCATGTTCTTAATATTTACCATATTATCGTATATGGTATTTACCATATACCATATTACCAAATATTATATTACCATATACCATATTACCAAATATACCATATTTATTTGCATACCACATGCAGCTTTCCCTCCAGATTAGTCCTCCAAACTAACAGAGGGAGTGTGTCTTAGGTAGGGAGGATGATTTTTGCACTAGAATAGAAGCATGGAGAAGATGCCTAGACCTGTGCTTCTCTCTGGCTAGCATTTAGCAGGGGCAGAGTCCAGTTTTAACTCTGTTTAAAATTCTGATTTTCCTCTCAAGACCAGCAAGTCATTCCATGCAATCAACTTTCAGCTATGACTGGAAAAACCATTTTTTCTTCATTCCGCCTTCCCAAAAGAATGTGCTGGTCTTGGTGGAGGGAAGAGGAGGCATATGGTATGTGAGAAAATACAGTACTAGGAAAACTGTTTTACTGTCCTTAACTCTCCTGGCTATTGACTTTCCATTCTATAGTTTCCCATCCCAATTTCCAACAAGTAATAGCTACTAATATATACTCTTACTATTAACATTTCTTCTTCCCATTTGCCAGACATTTCAGTTTTATAACTGTTTTTGCTTCCTTCCTAACCCAGACTGGTTATTAACCAGCATAGTTTACCCTCTCAAGTGCAGGTTATGGATTTGTAGGTATTTAGTGGAATATTTTTAAACAGTTCTCAATCATCACTCACATTTTTCTGTTCAAATTCTCTCCCCCACATAACTTTGCACATAAGTGTTTTCAGTTTGTGAAATTGGCTTGTTTATAGCATCCAATATAAATATATTACCAGTTTGAGTTTTAATCTATTTGCACATAATTTACATAATCAACTGAGAATCACTTGCATCTAAGCAATTACTTTTTTTTAGTTCTGTGATCAATTCCTTTGCATCTGCAAAGTTAGGTCTAACATAGAATTCCCGCACGTTAGATTCAACACTGAGTTAAGAAATTGTCATGTATTTAAGAAATTGTCACTTATATTTTTTTAGGAATTCAGAGGTTGACAACATAAGCTTTCCAGCATGTCATCTAGACTGAAGTCCCCCAGGATGATGTAACTTCTTTCCAACACATAAGGAATAGGTGCTTATGGAACTGGTTGTCCTGACCTCTAGTAAGATTATGTGGTCTTCAACAAACCAATTAGTACCCTATGTCAGGACAGTGACATGGTAACTTTCAAGATAATTCTCTTCCAACATCTCAGTGACTTGGAAACACAGTAATGGGGCACTGGGGCAGATCCCCAGGCCCCATTCTGCAATCTACTCAGGTAACCACATTGACCTGGGAATCCACAGGGCTCACTCCTTAAAGGTATCTGACCTGAAGCCAGGCTCAGTCAGGAATGAGAATCCTCCCCCATCTGAGCCTGCTTCCCCTTTTATACCACTCTTCCAAGCCTGACATTAGCTGCAAGCATACCAGGGTGGGGCCAACACAACCTAGCAACTCTTTAACCCCTTCCTCATCAGAGGCTAGCCAGTCCATGCCATCACAAACATGTAACGCTTCACCTCTTTTATACCATGTATATTGTGTGCATGTATGGTGGGGGGGGGGTGTATTGTGCGGCATGGGGGCTGTATATGCAAGGGTTGTGAGGGGGTGTGGCTGTGTGTGGGGGGCATAAGGTATGTTGGGGGGGGTTATAGGGACAGGGTATGGGCATGTGGGGCCCCGCCCCCCCACACTCCTCCCATCGTGTACAGTCCCCGCAGTGGCAGCAGCAGCAGGAGGGTGCTCATGCCCAGCAAAGGTGCTGGTGTCTGGCATTGCGTAGCTCCGGGCAGCACTGCACACTGTGGGGAGAAGCACAGTGTGCAAGTGCAGAGGATACATGTGCACGGTGGGAACCACTGGCGATAGAGGCAGGCCGGGGAGGCTGTGCTCCCCGGCACAATGTGCAGTGCTGGACAAAGCTATGCACTGCCAGGCACCAGCACCTACACCAGGCATGAGCACCCCGAGCACCCACTTGCTTCAGCTGCTGCCACCGCCTGCAGGGACTGTGCGCCAGGGAAGGAGTGTGTGTGGGGGGGAGGGGTCCCCACACCCGTGTTGTGAAGTAGGAATTTTTTTTGAGTCAGGGTCCAACACAATTTTTCCCCTTCTGCTGAAAAAAGGGAAGGTTAATCCAGAAAGGCCCAACTCCCTTTGATATCCTGTAAGGTTTTAACTTTAAATGGATCAGTCAGCAGTTATAAGGAGAAAAATATCAAAACCGTTGATTTATTTTATTGGTAGCCATTCTCATTTAAAAACAGCCAAAAAAATCATATTCCCAAGGTTGAGGAGCATATAAACTAAATAAGGAAAGCATGCTTGCTTTTCATTGCTATCTGGAAAAAAGAATGAAAGGAATTTGGGGGAGTTCCAGCTACAAAGCAGGGGGAGAAAGGCTGGATAAAGTTAACTTTTGTTCTCTTTAGAGATCCCCCAAACAATGTTTTACTTTTTTCCCTTGATATATGAAATACTGTGAACAAAGCAAAAATGTATGAATTAGGCTCCCTCTGGGGAACAAAGCATAATATAAAACCTCTGCCAAAGATGACGGGTAGCGCTGAGAGTAGGAAGGAGTGCCCCTCCCTTTGCAAAATGCTGGAATAATATTCCATGTACACATGTCTGGAGGGCTTTTTTCCGGAAGGGTCGCCTTCTCTCTTTGCTTCTGATGCTTAAACCTTTCCTACTGTTTTTTATCTTTCTTGTAAAAAGCAAACCCAATGATCGCACAACTAAAAAACTGACTGGTGGCTTGGTTTTGAAAAGCAAAACTCAAGCAAGATACTTAGCTTTCCTCCCTCCTGCTCCTTCTGCACAGTGAGTCACAGCAGTTAAGTGAGCCCACAAAAAATGACTCATTGCAGAGCTGAAATGCCACAAGGCTAACTCAGTGGGAGACAAAAGAATACCATCTATGCATGAAACAGCTGCCTGGAGATAAAACTAATTGTTTCTTCCTCTTCTTAAAACAGAAAAATGTTAGAACTAATTCACTGTAAAGGGGAGAAAAGTCCTGCCTTTTTGGAATCCTAGGGTGCTATTTATTCAGGAAAGCACAGAGCCAGCATGCCATTATACTGTACAAACTGTTGCAAATGGAAACAAAATGTTATTCAGCCAAGATATTACCTCACAGCCGATTAGTCAGTAGCCTACTATGAAAGCAGGAGAGTTTACTCTAGGGCTTTTGCTTCTTAAGTACAAGTGGATGCCAGCTTCAAATCAGACAAGGTTCTTTGGGTAAATCTGATCTCTTTTATTAGACCAACTCAAATAGTTGGAAAATTTCTCTTTTGCAAGCTTTCGGGTACAAATACCCTTCGTTGGGCTGAGGAAGCACCTGCAGTTGCTTCAAATCCGCCATCCCGTTAGCCCAATTTTATTTTCTTAGGACAGTCAATCAACAAAAATTATGTACATTATCATTAATGATAAGAGCTTTTATCTTTTTAAAAAAAACAAGGGCTGCAATAGTTATCAGTTTATCCAAATCTTATTGACCCTTCAACCCTGTACTCATTTCCAAAAGCTTTGGGGGCTTTTGCTTTTCTAGTTTTCAGTTCCTTTTCTCCTCCAGCTCCTAGATGACTGGTGGCAGAACTGGAATGGAAGCGTGGCAGATCCTTTGAACAACATGCAGCTCCAGACGCATCCCATCCATTTCAAGCACCAGTCACCTATCAGCATTTTGCTGTTCCATCAGGGACTGAAATTTATTTATTTATTTTTGCCATGAGGCAAATCAGCATTATGTGTGTGTGTGAATCATTTCCAGGACAGTATGCTGTCATAACCAAATAAGCTAAATCATCTCTGACAGAAATGGCTGGAATACCAAGAAATAGTGGGAGTTGGACTAGATGACCTCCCGAGGTCCTTTCCAACTTTAATTTTCTATGATTCATAGCAGACTGGTAACTGTACTGCTGGGAAGTGGTATCACAAATTTGAAAGTTGGCAACCCATCTCAGTGTCTCTTTTTTCTTTATAATAGCAAGGCCCTTCCAGTCCTACCTTACAAAGACAAAAGTTCACTCCCCTCCCAGTAATTTTGGTCATTCATTCATTACATTTGTACAAGTGACACGAAGCAATGGTATCAGTGGCATTAGAAGAGTTGCAGAGCACAAGTAATCTGATACAACTTCTACAGTTTCATTGTCCTCCACTTGGATTCCACTTTTTCTCCTTGGGCCCCACAGAAGGAAACTGAGTTGCTCGAGGTCACCCAAAGTGTCAGTGGAAGGACAAGGAATGGAACCTGTGTTTGCCAGGTTCCTGGCAAATTCTTTTACCACTGGGCTACCCTTTCTCCTGATAACTCCAGTGAGATTGGAGAAAGTGCTGCACTTAATGTGGTGCAGTCTCGTAGGAAGGGGTGACCAACCTGTAGCACACTTGCACAAGTGGCACGTGCAACCACTATGTTTCCACGCAACAGATCAAGGAACAAGGGTGTCCACCACTAGGCACGTCTACATGAGACGCTTTACTGTGCAGTAGAGATAATTACTGTGCAGTAAGCATTTGCATCTACACGTGCAGATACTTACTGCACAGTAATTGGATCTAATTGCAAGTAAATGCAAGTAGCAAATTTACTTATGATTAGTAACTGCGCAGTAGTGCACATGTAGACACCTGACCAGCAGCAAAAATGCTCCCAGTCAGCCGGACAGCAGGGGGTAGAAGATTGCTCCCTGCCCCCAGGCACTGCCTGTTGTTGGGGCAGGCTCTGCCACCCAAGCCTGGGTGGGAACAATGTCCCCCAGCCCCAGCAGCAGAGAGCTACCAGCCCCAGCTATGCAATCCTTGTCTCCCAGTGCCCACTCCATGGTCATGGACCCGGACTGGGAGATCTGTAGTCACAGGACGAAGACTGGGAGGTCCTTATCTCCCAATGCCAGCTCCACAGTTGCAGGGCCAGCACTGGGCAATCCTTATCTCCCAGCCTGAGCCCTGTGGTCATGGGACCCAAGCTGAGAGATCCTTATCTCCCAGTGCCAGCTCCACAGCCATGGGGCTGGTGCTGGGAGAACATTATCTCCCAGCCCAGGTGCCGTGGTCATGGGGCTAGGGCATCCTTATCTCCCAGCCCAAGCCTTGTGGTCATGGAACCTGGGCTGGGACATCTTTACCTCCCAGCCTGAAGCCCTGAAGTTGTATGACCTGGGTTGCAAGACCCTTATCTCCCAGCACCAGCTCCATGGTTGCAGGGCCAGTGCTGGGAGATCCTTCCCTCCCAGCACCAGCTCTGTGGTCGTGGGGCTAGCTCTGGGAGTTCCTTATCTCCCAGCGTCAGCCCCGTGACTGCAGGGATTGAGCTGAGATATAAGGAGCTTTCAGCCCTGGTCCCATGATCATGGAGTGTGAGCTGGGAGCTCCCTACTGCTAGGGCAGGGGGACATTGTCCCTGCCTGGGCTCTGGTGGCACAGCCCACCATGGCAGCAGGCAGCTCCTAGGGGCAGGGAGCAATGTCCCTGCCCCTGCCAGGAGACAGCTGTCTCCTGACCCCTGGGCTAGCACCCAGTGAGAGCCTAGAGCTCCCACTAGCTGCTACAGGGGCCCACTGCAGGGCTGCAGGGATGGGAGCAGTCTGCTAGAAGCAGCAATTCTACTCCCACGTCCCTGCATGTGTAGATATATGCCTGGCAGAGTTTACTTAAGTAGTTTACTCAACAGTATACTGCTCCCAGATTGTAGATATACCCACTGTTTAGGATGTATGGCTTTAGAAAGCACACACTTCAGCCATCTCCTCCCACTTTTCCTTTCCTCACAAATATGCAGCCAAACACAATTATTTTCCAATACACTAGAGCCTAGGTTCATATGGGGAACTTAGGTCTTTCAAATCTCAAATTTTAGGTGCCCTGCCCCATAGGGAAAGCAGGGAAAGCCTGTCCTCAGAAACTCTATAGACCAGGGGTTAGGAAACTTGCTAGAGAGGTGGGAGACTGGTCTGCCATATCCCAGCTGAGTGTTGTAACCAGTAGGCTACTGCATATGAAAAGGGCTTTCCTTTTTTGCTATTTTGTGCTTTGAGCATATTGATTTGCCTACACCCTGTAAGGGACCATTCGTTTTTTTAATCCTCTGGGTCTTAAGACTGAGATAGGTCCTGAACATCTTGGCAGTGTCAACACTAAGGTAGTTCTGTGAAATCCCTCAGCAGAATAATAGGGAGCTTGAACAGTGGAAACATTGACATTTACAGGATCTAGGATCAGCTAAGAAGGGATTCTGTAAACGCCCGTGGTACCTACATGCTGGACTAAGGGGGCGGGTCTACACTTGCACTTTAATGTGCATTAGCGTACTAGTGTCACAAAAAAGGTGCTCTTTCACTAATGCGCATTAAAATAAGCTAAACACGTATTTCTAGTACTTCACAATACAGATACTAGAAGTAATGCGCATTACCTAAAGTTCATTAATGAACATGTAGACATGCACAGGGAGGTGTCCTATTGTGCATCTAGCTTTCGGCATCTAACTTGCACTGTCCAAAAAAAACCAAAAACATCTAAATTGGGTGCTCAATGTTGCATGTTTGCCCCTAAAAATGTTGAAATCTGCTGACCCAGGCTAGGGGTGGCAGTTCTGTCACACACTGAAAGCTACTGCTTATTAGGGGTGTGCGAAGCAGGACCTATTCGATTTGGATTCGGTCCAAATCGGGGGCAGTGATCCAATTTGTTGATTTGGATCACTGTCCCTAATTCGATTCGGCCGAATCCAAATCTGAAGATTCACTGCTGATTTGGAGAATCAGTGATTCAGACATAGACACAGCTTTAGAAGTTTTTTCTACATACCTCGAGATACCAGTGCGCAGGGCCCCTCCTCCCCCACCCCATGTCCCCCTGACTTGGCGATCGGCCGTGGGGGGACCCTGAGCACCCTCTCCCCAGACCCAGGAGGCACCAGTCGCCAAGATGGGGAGGCGTGGGGGACCTGGTGGACCTGGAAGTTGACCGGAAGTGCTTCTGGTCCACTTCTGGGTCTGCTGCCGAGTACACTGGGGAGCTCCCTGTGCTTCTGTGGGATGCTTCATGTGCCCCAGAATCGCAGCACTCACGAGCCGCCTGCTACCTAGAAGTATGTAGAAAAAACATTTAAAGCTGTGTCTATGTCCAAATCTCCAAATCGATTTGGAGAGTTCTGATTTGATGCAGAGAGATTAAAGGGTCCTCTGATTTGATTTGGATTTGGAGATTCGGCCTCTGAATCGGGCCAAATCTCTGCCAAATCAAATCAGGGACTGAAGCTTCACACAGCCCTACTGCCTATTTAATTATCTATGTTCTTCCTTACAGGTGCACTTACTTTAGAACCCTAATGTTGCTGTTTTCTTGGCTTCCTACTCAAAAAGAACACCTGAGTAAGAAGTGCTTATTTCATCTGCCATTGGAGATATCACGTTGTTGAGATCCAGTGCCTTTTTTTTTTAACCAGCAGTGATCCTGCATGATCCGGGGACAACAGGGCAGACCCTACAGTGAGAGACTGCGGGACCTGAACCTATTCAGCCTCCACAAGAGAAGGCTGAGGGGGGACCTGGTGACCGTCTATAAACTCACTAGGGGGGACCAGAAGGGTTTGGGGGAGACGCTGTTTCCCCTAGCGCCCGCTGGCATAACAAGGAGTAATGGGCACAAGTTGATGGAGAG
>NW_017729034.1:72865350-72867349 GCF_001723915.1 Gavialis gangeticus
CCCTAAATCTATGAAACTATGAAACTATCTATGAAACTATAATATAAACAGAATTAAACCAGTGATAATATAAACAGAATTAAACCAGCAATTTTTTTTTTTTTTTTTGCTGAAATCATTTATTTAATTTGGGGAACTGATAAGATACAGGTTACAGCACATTACTGATGGTGAAAACTCTGTGTATGCTAGGGAAACTTGTTGACAAACCCACTTTTCTCCCATTTTCTACAGGCTGGGAAAGGTGTGTTTTTTAGAAGTACTTTCAAATGAAAGTGAAATTTACTCTCAAATATTTTTTTCTTTTTGTAACACACTGACCTCCTGGTTGATCAGTTTCAGTAAATATTGAGAACCTGGTGGTTTGTGTGTTGAGTTCATGAGTCAAGTGTGCTCTAGAGACAGGAATTTCTGAACCCATTTAAAAATATACATTTATATTCTGATGTCACATTAGAGCCAAGAATGTCACACTGGGGAATAAATCAAAGTGCATGTGCCAAGAAGCTAGAAGCCCAGAAAGAGAACAGATTGTGAAGAAATGTTCCATGGGAAAGAATGAAAAGACACTTTATGCATAAAACTGTCTATACTTTCCGACCTTCTCAAGTTCTTGGTGTACATGATGCTCCACTTATGCACAAACATACTGAATTATTTAACGCCATGGGATCCATTCAGCCATTTACCTGCTCTGTCTCAACAAAGTTAGACACGTGTCCATCATCATTGACCCCTCGTATGTGAAACCTGGCACCCGCTCGCTCACAGCTGATCCGGGAAATGAGGCAGGCTTTGGCCTTCTTGTGAGAGGCATAAACAGTACGGATGTCCACAACGCCACAGATCACTTTCAGTAGCCAGTCTGAGCACTTCACCTGGTAGTGTTTAAAGGGCACGTGTAGTAGCTGGTTCCTGTAAAATTCAACAGTGTGTAGACGCATTACTCAATGAGCATGCAAGACGGATCTAAGTTTCACTAATAAAAGCATATGATGTGATGACATTCTTATTTATTTATTTATTTCACCTCAACTTAACCAGAAAAATAACTAACAATTTATGTGATAGCCAGAATTTGTAGAAGCTGGCTGGTTTTAATAGTGTGACCGTCTCCATACTGCTGCCCTTGTGCCTGGAAGACTGGGACCCTCCTCATCCACCTCCAAATCCAAATTCCCTTTTTCCTATTTTTCTGATCTTGTGAAACATGCCAATCTTTAACAGACTCCTTCCTGAAGTACACTGCAAACTAACACTTTCAAGCAGGGCTCCTTACAGACTGGCCTATTCAAGAACTCCAACCAAACCCACTGGAATTTTGGAGAACATTTCTCAAACACTGGACCAGAAACATGATAAAGTTCTGTCTGAACAACGGGAATCTGACTTCGTCTAAAATCCACAGTTCGGACAACACATCTCACTTGGTGTATAAAGGTGCTATTTTCTTTTATTATGGCTCATTTTGTTTTAGCCAACTTCAGCTAAATAAGACCTAGTCGCAGACTGCAGCTCTGAGGCACACCTCGCCTCTCCATCAGTATCACTGGCAGTTCCCTAAAAGACCAGTAGGATGACTATACTGATGGAATCCCACTACCAATTTGCTCTTCAGAGAGTACGGCATTTCTCTGAAAAACTAAAGACTTGTTTACCTGTTGTTAATAAAAATATAGGTTAATACAACTACAAAAGCATTGCACTTCTCTACTACCTCTACCCAAAAGAGGAATCCTCCCAGCAAGGCAAACTCCATTAGGCATTCTTTGTTGCAGTACACATTATAGCCACTGTCTAAAATGAAGGCTGCCTGACACTTTCAAATAACTTCCCCAACCTCTCCTTTGTATTACTTTTAATTTTTCCTAACTTGAACCAGTGGAGCTGAAAAGATCAATGCCAGTTGTCTGACTCAGACTGAATATTTTGGGAAATTTTCATTATACAGGAAGGATGTTTCATCCATTCACCTTAGCAAAAAAAAAAAAAAAAAAGG
>NW_017729034.1:72867586-72879160 GCF_001723915.1 Gavialis gangeticus
CTGAAAGTGGGTTTTATATTCCCATCTTCTGACTTAAACACCAGATCTTATCAGGTGAAATCACATCCCAGCTAGAGAGATTACTTACCAAATTGAATTGCTCTCCCTTATTACTCATCTATTATGACCCTGCCTGGTTATTAATATTTACCTACTGTGGGACACAAGAAGTCTCTCACACTGTACCAGCACATGCAGATGTATGTGTGCCAAAGTATTATTTTCCACAAGCATTATATAACTTTTATTTCCAGTACATTTTTGTTTCCTGCATAATTGTGTATTTGTTAAAAAAGAATGGAGACTGTAGTATCTATCATAACTGGTAAGAGCAAACAAAGTAAACTCCTTTTTCTTTAAAGTGGGCCCATGCAGGAAAGGCATATATTTTCCATTCATCCTATCTTGAAAGTTTTGCATTTGTTTTACAAATGCCAAGTACAGTATAATAAAACAAGTGCAGGGCTACATATTACAGGAGTTAGCATATACATAAAGATTTGCTTATCATGAGCTGTAAATATATTGATTATCATAGATGCATTCAGTGTAAACAGCTAGGACACATTTTGCAATATTAAGGACTTTAAACTTTCAAGCATTAGGATATATAATATAACGCAGCTAAGGTTTTGTGACAGTAGACAAATACAAAATGCTACCATGTTCAGTGTGGTTTAAAAATAAATAATGAAAACTAACCGGAACAAACCATTCATTACATGCAAAAAATGTATATTTGTACCGTGGACAGTAAATATAGCAAATATTTTTTCTTCCTAGAAAACCAGAAACTCCAATTACTAAGACTGCTTTTTTCAGGCAGATTATGTTAATTACATTACACAGATGTTTTCTGTTTGTTCCTGATTTAACACAAATCTGCCATGGCACATGCCCTAGAAAATAAAATGTTAGTTAAGCAAAAAGTGACTATGCTAAAATCCAGTTATACTCATCTTCAATGAGTTTGAGATGATTGAGGTAGAGGTGAAGTTAGCTAAAAACTTTGATATAATGTGCAGTACTAACCAGAAGAAGGAGTTACCAGATTCATAGCTGTTATCACCCTGCTTCTGGGCCCAGACAGTCAGGTCAAACTCTGAGCCTGCATTTGGCAAGGAGAAATAAAACATCCCAGAGTTCAAGATTTTTTTCAGGGCAGTAACACGATCCTCTTCTTTGGTTTCTTCCTGGAGAGGACAGAAATCTGTTGCGGTGATTTTGTATACTTCGGCATCCAGGATTTTTCCCACTGACGTACATCCTGTTACCAGGACCAGGAAACGAAGCCGAGCACTACCTGGAAGGTAATAGTTATAGAGGGTTATGCATGCATACAGCCCATGCTATTCCAAACCAGCCAAGGGATTTGGCATATCTGTGCTATCTCTTCCAGTAGAGGACCAACACCCCCTTCTTCAGGAGACAACAAGTGAAACCCATACAGCATATGGCCACCATGAAGTGTTCTATGGCAGTGGTGTTCAACCTTTTCACTCTGCAGACCAGATGGACAGCAGCAAGTCCAGCTGTGGGCCAGGTCTGGCTGGTGGGTTCAATCTGGCATGTGGGGCCACCATGGCAGGGCCCCATCTGGCCATGAGATGAGTACACAGCCCAACCCCAATCCATCCACTGTGGTGCGAGCAAGGAGCAGGGTGTCCCTATCTGGACACCTGTGGGAGGATTCAGTTATGTGGGTTGGGGGAACAGGGCAGAGCAGTCACCATCTGGACACACAACAGGAAGGAGCAGGGAAGAGTAAACCCAATCTGGATGCCTAGGTTGGGGGCAGTGGGGCAGAGTGGCCCTGATTCAGACATGTCAGGGGACCAGGGAGCAGCCCAGTAGATGGATTGGGGTTGGGCGGTGCACCTGCCCCATGGCTGGATGCATCTGCTATTTTGGAAAGAAAAGGCTGAGTGTGATCTCCGTGGCAGAAAGCCACCTTGGTTTCTCCCCAAAAATCTCTGCCCTGTGACACTGTGATTTAAATCTCTGTGCTGTGACCATTCAGTTAGGATGGGCCCAGCACACAGGGGACCACACCCTCAGCCTGTCTCTTTAGGGAACTGGAGCTGGCTGCATTCCTGAGGGAGGGGGAAACCTGCTCCCTCTGCTTACGTGACTTGCATCACTTACCTGGGTAAGGGGTTTCTACCTGGGGAGCTGGAATCTGCCCGGTAACAGGTGATGCATTTCAGATTGGTTGGCTGACAGCCAACTGGGGCTGACCTCCGCTGGCCCAGGTGAATGAGGTCACAGGGGCTATATAAGTTAGGACGGGGAAGGAGGCGGTCTCCTCTCTCCGGCCATGAGGTGACGCAGCAGCCAGGCAGGGGACAGAGAAGCCTTAACATCTGAAACTGGCTCTCTGCCCCCAAACTCACGAGCTAGGAACCGCCTGCCTCCAAAGGGAAACTTCACCTGCCTTTGGAAGATGCTTGTGAGTAAGCTACTCAATCTGATTAGATATTTAGCTGGAAGTATCACAGATGCGTAATCAAAAGGCTACCACAGCCAGACTGTTTGCTCTTTAGGATTTCTAGATATTGCTCTATCCTGTACCCTAGTTTACCCTACCCCCTGTAATCAATAAAGTTCTCCTTTTTGACTGGTGTGGGAGACTTATTGAGGGGTGGGTCTAAATTATGCCTAAGAGACCCCTTAGGTCTGTGGACTAAGGGAGACTATACCTTTTTGCCCCCGGACTTGGGGAAGTACCCCAAGTGCCTGTACTGGGTTGAGTACCCGTGGGACTTTAGGCCTGTGTTACCCCAAGGACACAGGGCCGCGAGACAGTCCATTCTTGGGGTGGTGGCGGCACGTTACCCCCAGACTAGCGAGTGTGCTCCGGGAGAGGGGTCGGCCGGACATAAGGCGCCCCTAGGGAGGCATTCGGAGCCTGGAAGGTGGTCGGGCGCAGGGAGGTGGGTGGCTCAACACAGGAGCACCCCCTACTGGCCCGCCTCACGTGGTGGAAACAGCAGAGGGATACAAATACCCAGCCGTGTTCCTGAGGTGGGATCTCTGCGCCCGCCACAATCTCCCTGTTCTGAAGCTGCTCACAGTCAGCCCAGGTCAGCAGGATGACACAGCGCTACCCATTCTGTGATTTCCAGAAACACTAGTCAACACCGCAAGATTCTGTAATCATTAATATAACTTCTTTTCTTACCACAGCCTGATGTCACTTTTTAATGGTGACCATCCAATGCTGAAATGCCCTCCACATGCCTCATGCCCTTTGTCAGCCTCGTCTTTCCAAAATAGCAGATGCATGTAATAATATCAGCATCTGGCCCAGGTCACTGCTTAGAGTGAGATCTGGGCCTTGTTGCTGGTTAGAAGGAAGGCTGAGGCCTGAAACCTGGATGTTGCCCAGTCCTAAGTGATTTCCTTGTATGAGTGCTCCAGTTCACAGCTGTACCAAGAGCCATGAGACACATGCTCAGAAGTTTAAGCACCACACAACAGCACGAATGCAGGATGCAACAAGAACTCAGGTGTTACCAGACAGTGGGACCACTCCCCACTCCTCATTAGTCTCTAAGCATTATGAAATGAGAATCTCATGATCATGAGAAACAACTCAAGGATAGACCACTCTGCCTTCAGAAAAAATAGAGAGTCCCAAAAGCAGAAGCAAATCTTACTGAAAAAAGTGCAGGTCAGCTGAGGGAACCTGGTCTCAGGGTGATTTTCAGAGCATGTAAAACATCTGTGTAGATAGTCAGAAGCAAAATTTGAGGGTAGGGCAGAGACTGAATCATTTCATGCTGTTCTGCAGTTTACTTCTGCATAAAGGCTAGTGTAGGTGGTTATTTATAAGAAGCTATTTTCATAGTGCTTCCTTCTGTAATAAGTGTACACTATGTTCTCATTTCTAATGTTTTTTAAGCACCTGTCATATGTCTTCTTAGATGATACTGTAGCTCTGAGAAATGGTTTATTACCTTATATTTTATCCCCACTTTTCAACTAACCATGCAGAATTATAAAGGACTATAACCAGGAGGTGAGAGCATTTAGCTTAAGGTGGATCCCTACTTGAACACACAGTTCTCTTTAACAGCTAAAGTAAAAGCAATCTAGGAAATACTCCTTGTCCTGGGCAGTTTATGGTCTGTCTGCTCAGCTGGTGTAATTTCAGTGGAGCTTCACAAAGCCAACTGGCACCAGCAGAGTGCTTGGGCCTCAGGAGGTTGGGGACAATATTAAATGACCTTATAAAGAAACTATCATTATCATCAGAGTCAATGAAAGAAAAGTATCACTGACAAACAAGGGTGGGAATGTGGAGGAAAATTACAAGTGTTACATTGAAAAGGAAATCATGCAAAAGACTGCACTGGCTGCAGTGACCCTACTCTTTTTAGTGGGTTCATACCAGAAGAGATGTAGGGAGTGGTGGGGGAGACAGTATTCAATTAGCCAAAAGGAATTAAAAATCTAATGTTACCTTGAGAACAAGGATGGAGGGCCCCTACCCATAGCAGTTTGTTATTAAAATTTCTGCCCACTTGAACTGAGACATTTAAAGTGTTATCACCGGGAGCTGTTTGCCACTCATTAAAGTCAACAGATGACCCAATGTACCAGCCTGGCCCCATGCACCAGATCCAGCTATGAAATGACCCTGTGGGCTGGCACAATCTGGAGCATGGGGCTGTGTCATCCAGCCCCCAAGGCTCCCCACAAGTCTGGAAATTTGGCAGTGGTAGAGTGGTAACAGCATTAAATGCTGCAATTTCCAATTAATACTGCCAGCACTCCCCCACCACCAAATTTCCAGACCTATAAGGGGCCCTGGGCCAATTTGCCCTGTTTTAGACCACATTTAGGCTCAGAGAAGACATTCTTAACCAGCATGATTCTCAGTGTGACTTGGCACCTACTGTAGGCATTGCAAGTTACTTTTAAACATACACTAGCTGACTGTCATCAACTACAGGTCTCTTGAGTGTTGACCATGATCATGACATACTGTCTTTGTGTCAGTGGTTTTATCAAGGTGAGAAATCCAACAGCTGTCAGGGAGGGAAAGCCAGTGTCCTCTTTTGTATTTATGTGAAGTAACCCTTGTATGCATGCAGTCAACCCCTTTAGAGCAGTGGTTTTCAGCGTGTGATCCCTGGAGGTTCACAAACCATGTCTAAGGGGTTCACAAAAGATGACTATGATCAATCAATAATATGTAAATACCCTCACTTACAATTCAAAGGGGTCCGCACCTCCACTCAACCTTTTTTTTAGGGGTCTGCAAATAAAAAAAGGCTGAAAACCACTGCTTTAGTGCAATCGGACAAAAATACACAACTTACAGTATTTATAAAGGCTTGCAGAACTGTCTTAGAACAGTCAAGTTGACAAAGTAGAGCCTTTGCTCCGATCCTTTCCCATGTAAAAAGGGCAAACATCTCTAGTATAGAAGTTGCAGAACGTCTTGGGTAACATCCTGTTCTGTGCCTTAGGCCCCTGGCAGATGTTACACTTAAGACATGATTAACCACTTAATGACCTCTTAAACAGTAACCCAGCCATGTTAAAACAGGAAATAAGCCACAAAGTCATTACAGAAAAAATGCATAACTTTATGGATCGCTCCTATCATGTCATAAATTAAACATGTGGCCACCCTAAGGGTTCAGCTACGTTCCTGTGACTGGGAGTCTCAATCAACTGATAGGGGCTCCCAGCCACAGGCACATGGAGCCTTTGGCTCTGATGGGCTCTCCTAGGTGGGAGCCTCAGCCATGGGGGCACTGGCAATATAGTGTGATTGGAATCTGTTACCACAGTTGCACCTCCTGGCATACACATGTAGCATGGGAGGAGGTGCAATTGCTGGGATCGTGATTCAGATCCCACTGAACATCTGCCAGGGTCCGTAAACTTACAGAACAGAGGTAGCAAGGTACATGCTGGCCTCAGGTCCTTTTTTTACACTTCCCCCTACTAAGTTGTTCTAGGAGCTGCATAACCTTCAATGTAACACTGAGTGCCTCCCTTTTACTGTACCCTCCTACAGCAGGGGTGTCAAACATCTGGCCCATGGGCTGTATCCAGTCCATAGACCCCCATCTGACCCCTGGTGCTGCCCGAGGGTCTCAAGCAGACCCAGAGGCAGCACATGGGGTACACTGAATGGCTCTGCATGCCACAGGCAGTGCCTACTGTGCCTGCTCCAAGACCACACTGCACAAGGTCCCCACTCCAAAATGCATCCTGGACCACCCAGATGAGGTGCTGCATGCAGCGTGACCCCCATGTGGCTACAGTGGGTCCCGCATGTAGCACGGTCCTAGACTGCTTGCATGCAACACATGCAGTGCTTGCTCTGAGATGTGGCACCTACTCTGTCATGTTCTAGATGTGGCATGTAGTGGACACGTGCTGATGCCCATTCCAGCCGCTCTGGAACAGAAGCTGGATCTGGCTTGCAGGACCAGGCTGTGGGCCTGATCCGGCCCATTGATTGGCTCCACACAAATCATCCAGCCTGTAGGGCCAGATAAGTCTGACAGCATGAGCTGCAACACTCCCCAGAGTCTTCAGTGCTGTGTTCCTGTCCGAGCGTACCCCTGCCCCCAAACGACCCAATACAACCCAGTCACCCTGAACCCTGGCTTGCAAAGTGTTGCTGGGAAGCAGCCTTGCACTCCCTGTTTTGCCTGAGCTGGGGGATATCCATCATCTAGTGGATATGGAACTTTTAGGGCCCGAGGCTGCTCTGGCCCTTTTACAGAGCCAAGTCTCTTCACCTCAGCAGCCTCTCAACTTCTCAGAAACATGCCCAGTAATGTGACCAAGATCAAAACAACCCCATTCTCAACCTGTTTGTCATAACTCCATTCATGACTACAGTGGGGTGTGGTCTCAAAGTCACCTGATAGTCTTCATTCACAATAGCCAGCTGTCAGAGACAGAATGACGGCACTCTCTGCCCTTTAATAATATTAAGCTCTGCTTTTCAGAGCTGGATGCTTGGTGGCCCACCACCACTATTCCCCGGGGGCGCAACAGAGACAGCCACTTAAAACAAAGACATAGCAGTACGCTTGCTCCCTTCTTTCCCTTGCCTTTTTGCCAACAATCTCAGTTTAGCCTTGGAAACACTGTCCTCTCAGGTCTCAAACTAGATCTCCATGTAATTTCAAACCTGAGCCTTTCCCCAAGCACAAGCTGCCAATATTTTTTAAGAGTGGTCTACAATTACGTCTGCCGAGTTCATGATGGGAGCCAGGCCTAAGCTATGCTCACTTGTCATTTCGGGTGGACATTTTGTTGGATCAAAAACACAGTCCTGGGGAACAGAACAAAAGCATTATTTACCCAGAGATACTGAGATACTGTTTGAAATCCTATCTTGTGTGGAAATATCCTAATGTTACCAGCTGTGGGGCCAACACCTTTATTTACTGTATTTGCCAGTAGCATTTTGGACCTGTCTGATTAGGACACATTGCATCCTAACGCTAACATTCAATTCTAATCCAATTTCACTTAATTCTAATTAAAATATTGTTAAAATTTACTCTCTCTTCTAGTCTGTCATTCTAAACAGCCAGAAAGTATTCTGTTGCAAGTAGCTGCTTAAAGATGACAGTGATGACAAAGTCTGGGTCCTGAACCTGGTAATATCTGATTGATTAGGTGGAAATAAAGCATTCAGCTAACAAGAGATTACAAGTGGCCTTTTCTAGTCTCTAACAATTTTACTTTTATTATGTAGAGAATTAGTTACAAAAGAAAAAAAAAAGCTTCCTGTTTAAGAGAGTCAGCTGCTCCTGGTCACAAGACAGAATATTTTCTAAATTGTGTGAATGGAGGGAACCCACAGCTCCCAGGGGGCCAAGGCATAAACTTTGTTTTTAGTCACAGACTGGCAATATAGTACAACATTAAGAAAACAAATAGAAGACAATGGCTTCAGGCCACTAAACTTATACTGACAAAGAAAAAATATACGGCAGCTTCTGTAGTCATGAGAGGAGAGAACTAAAAATGTTAAACATATCAACACCCCTTAAGGGCTGTATGGTATTTCTCTCTCATATTGATTTTGAACATAGAGGGATACTGTTAGTGCCACTAGCCTTAACTTTTCACAACTGCAGATTTCTTATCATGTACTTGTTTTGCAGATGCTTAAATGTTGCAACTCAGAGGCTTCCACATAAAACCATTTTTTTAAACAAATGCAAATCATGGGAATGACCACATCCACATCTCAAGAGTGCTTGGCTTCCTGTGATCAGAGACCCAACAAAGAATGTTTTGCATTTGAAAGCTGGTCTAACTCTATCCTAGGGACATAGTTGATCCAACAAAAGAGATCACCCTAAGAAATCCATGCCTCTTGCAACAGCAGTAGAAAGCCCGTTACATGCAGCTTATACAGCTGCAAATGCCTGACAAACAGCCAGCAGAAAGACCAATTAAAAGCCACCCAAGGAAATAAACTTGAAGAGTGAATGATCAAAGTTCAGGTCTTAATTCACACTTCAGACTTGCACAGAAACAAAGCCAGTGGTAGATCATTTATAGTAGCACTCACTTCAGAAACCATGAATCTCCACTTTTGTAAAATTAGGTCTTGCAAGTCAATCTGATTATCTATTCCTTTTTCACTCGACCACTCACAAGTACAGGACATTATTGCAAAAAGCTCTTTGGGAACAAAGGAACAGCTATACAGGATCAGAGCTGAAGTCCTGTATCCTTGTTTCTGCAATGGCCAGCACCAGATGCACAAGACACAGGAAAAATAAAACATCCTTACCAGGACCCTGAGCCAAGTTCTAATACCAGATATGCTGGTGCAAACACTGAGGTATAGTAACTGGAGATTACCATCCAGCCCTGTGGGTGCCACAATAATCATACTTGACTTTAAAGATGACTTTTCAAGCAGTGTGAAAAGTGAGTTATACATAGAAATATGCCCTGAATTCCCCTCTTAACAGACTGAGTGTGGGTGACTGAGGTTGGGGGGGAATTCAGTACAACAAGATAAAATTAACTTTCATACAGTTTTAAACTCCTGTGAAAACAGCTGCCTTGATCAAAGTTCAGTAAGGAAGCCCCAGGGAGCATAAAACTGGATAACTGCAGAGTATGACAAGCATGGCTGCTGTACTGTACCTGCCCATATGAGTCAAAGTCATTATTCTCCCAACAAAGCCTGGCACAGCTCCCAAAGCTGCCAGCTATGAAACCGTGTAAAAGAGAAATATTTTCATAGGATAGAGTGGAATTGACTAGCTTCACTCATGTCTTCTCTTTCCTTTTGTAAGTGAAATCACTCTCACTGGGCGGGTCTCCACATGCAAATATTCCTGGGCATAGGTGACGTGTAGGGAGGACAAGGGGGTGGCTGCTGCCAAAGCTGCTGGCAACTTCTGCAGGCAGTCACAACTCGCACCCATCCCCCCTTGCTGCTGACACCACCGCCAGCGGTCCCTGTTTTCTGCCATGGTGCCCCTCCAGTCATGGGAAGCACGTTGTTCATGCTCCCAGGTCAGTTTATTAAAGCAGTGGTTCTCAACCTTTTTTGTACCAGGACATATCTGTAAACATCAATGGCCAGTCTCAACCCAGTGCCCCTCACTCACTACCCAGTGCCCCCTGCCCCCAGCACCCCAGTGTTTGGGGCAGGGGGTGAGTGTTTGGGGCAGGGGAGGGGCCACAAGCAGCCCCAAGCAACCCCTCACAGGCTGGAACTCTGACAGCCTGTAAGAGAAAAGCCACGGTTTTCCATGTTTTTCTCCTTTAAAAGAGAATCCATTTTTAAAATTTGTTTGGGACCCTTTCATATATTCTTCGACCCACTTTTGGGTAACGACCCATGGGTTGACAAATGCTGCTCTAGAGTAAATTACTCTAGAGTAAACTGACCCAGGCAGGCATCTACATATGCTGCTCATGGCAGCAATCTGCTCCCGCTGCCACTGGCCTTGCACCGGTTCCCTGAAGCAGCCAGGGGGAGCTTAAAGCTCCCCCTGGGGCTGGCCCAGGGACTTGCAGGGAGCATGGGGCCAGGAGACAGCTGGGAGATTGCTCCCTACCTCAGGGAGCAGCCTGCTGCCAGGGCAAGCTCTGCCACCGCAGCCCAGGCAGGGACAATGTCTACCTGCCCCAGCAGCAGAGAGGTCCCAGCCCCTGCTCCATGATCTTGGTGAATTACTGAGCAGTACGCAGTACTGCACATGTAGATGGTGACATTTACTTCACAGTAATTTGCTCTAATCTTGAGTATAATGTCTTGTGTAAACGCACCCATTATATAGAAATCCCACCAACTCCCTATCACTATATTTCAAGAAAAAGTGACCAAAACTGGACATAGGCAGACAAGGTTCTTTGGGTAAATCTGGTATCTTTTATTAGACCAACTAAATAGTTGGAAAAAAATTCTTAGCAAGCTTTCAGATTTCAAAACCCTTCATCAGGCTGAGGAAGCATCTGCAATTGGTGTGTGCTCTTCCTGGATGGAATGAATAGTAAAGAAGCCAGAAACCGGACATGGCATTCTTAAAGTAAGTATGGATCACTTTTCAACACAACATTGTATTTTTCAGGGTTTTTTAATCTCTGTTATTACATGCAAGTAAATTTGTAAATTTATGCTGTGTATTGCGCTTTGTTAAGCTGTCTGTATTGGCATTACATACAGGAACTAGTTCTGAACAGTTTTATTACTGTATTTTTCAATGTATAAGAGGTGTTTTTTTTCTTCCATGGAAAAAGAAAGCGTGTCCTATGCACCAAGGCTTTTTAACAAAAGTTGGCCAAAATTCAATCAAACTTATATTAATATCTTTTTCTCACAATTTTATCCCCTTTTTGGGGAAGTGCATTTTATACACAAGTGTGTCACATACAAAGGAAAATACAGAAATCTGTTTCTAGGGGTGTCAAATTTAATTTTTAAATAAAAAAAAAAAGTCCTGTATTGTACAAATATGCTCTCTAGCCATGGCATCCAAGCACCTTGCAATGGAAATCAGCATATAAGCACCATGCCTCTGTGAAATACAGTTGAGAGCTGAGGCTCAGAGCGTAAAGATTTGGATCTTCACAGGAATGTAGGCATCTGACTTTTATTAAAACCAACTGGACTTAGGTATGCAAATACTTTTGAAGACCTGCACCTAGTGATGTGTGCAAAAAATCACACAGGATTCTCGGCAGAGTCACCAGAAGAACCAAGATCTTCCAAATCTCTCTTCAGGATCCTAACCACAAAAATTGTTTGTGTGTCCAAATCAGCGGGCCCAGATATGTGTCCAAATCGGCAGGCCCGGACGACCTTCATCCACGGGTGCTGAGGGAATTGGCAGGTGTCACTGCAGAGCCATTGGCATGGCTGTTTGAGGACTCCTGGTGCTTGGGCCAAGTCCCTGAGGACTGGAAAAGGGCCAATGTGGTCCCTATTTTCAAGAAGGGGAGGAAGGAAGAGCCTGGCAACTACAGGCCAGTCAGCCTCACTTCTATCCTGGGGAAGGTCTTTGAAAAAATTATCAAGGGCCACATTTGTGAGAGCCCTGCAGGGGAAGTGATGTTGAG
>NW_017729034.1:72879817-72903465 GCF_001723915.1 Gavialis gangeticus
CCTATGAGGAGAGGCTGAGGGACCTGAATCTCTTCAGTCTCCACAAGAGGAGACTAAAGGGGGATCTTGTGGCTGCCTACAACCTTATCAGGGGCCACCAACAGGGACTTGGGGGAAAGTCTGTTCACCAGGGCCCCCCTTGGGGTCACCAGGAACAATGGCCACCAGCTGAGGGAGGATAGGTTTAGGTTAGAGATTAGGAAGAACTACTTCACGGTAAGGGTGGCCAGAGCCTGGAATAGGTTTCCCAGAGAGGTGGTGCTCTCACCTTCCCTGGAGATCTTCAAGAGGAGACTGGATAGGCACCTGGCTGGGGTCTTATTACCCCTGCCACCCCCAGTGCTCCTTCCTGCCCATGGCAGGGCATCGGACTAGATGATCTGTCTAGGTCCCTTCCCACTCATTGATTCTATGATTCTCTTCTCCGTTTCTAAGCATGGCAAGACTTTAAGATGTTTAAAGGCATAAATGAAAGCTATGCACTTAACTACTCATTTGAACACACATATGCAAACTCAGAGCACATTTCTCTAAACATGGCAATGACATCAAATGAAGGAATCCACATCGTTGATGATATCCAGGTATCATTTCATACATGTATCTTTTAATGGCACTACTGCATCTGAACAGTGTGCAGAACAACACAAGCCCAATCCCAACAAACTGCTGAAAATAAATTTATCGCTACTAAACCCACTTCAAGAAGCAAAACCTTGGCTAAAAAATGCCTCAGAAATACTCTTCTGTTTGTTCTGCTGCAGCCCTTCTTAGCAAAAACAAGCAGGGGAACCTAGTGAGTCATTTTGACTGACATATGGGCAAGCAAGTTAACACAACCCTTTCCAGGAAGCATTAACTTTGCAAGTGGCTTCAGAGAATACATCAGTATTTTTATGCAAATTCAAAGCAAGATGAAAAGTAGACTGTATTCCCTGGGTGGGCAAAATATGTCCCATGAGCTGTGCCAGCCAGTTACATCTAGCCCGTAGCACCTACCAACAAATTGTACCCGACCCAGACCTTCTGCCCATGAGGGTGGGAGCGAGGCACCCACATATACACCCCCTCTCCCAACATACCCTATTGTATCTTGCTCCCACCCTCCTGGGTGGAAGGACCCAGTCCAGCCAGCATGCAGCTTCTGGGCAGGGCTACTATTCCACTGCTGCAGCCTCCGGAGACCTGCTCCCATCGGCAACTGGTGCTGCCTTAGTTGGGGGGGCATATGCCCCCTCTGAGACCAGTCTTACTGCCTGGGGGGGAGGGGTCCCCTGTGGCAGATCTTGCTGTTCAGGGGGAGTTACCCCACGGCCGATTACTGCAGCCGCTTCTGGGACTGGCTGCAGCCGCTTCTGGGAGCAGCTGCAGCAATCGGCCAGCACCTCCAGGGGGGTACAGGCACTCCTGCCTGCCCCCTCTGCCCATTGCCTAAGCAGTGAGTGCAGCTAATGAGGGGGTACACTGGCGCTCTCAGGGGGTGTGTGGACACCCCCGTACTCCCCTTATGTGTCGCCACTGCCTGCTCCACTTCCCTGGTGTCCCATTCGCTCTGGTCACAAGGCAGTGAAGCAGTGGGGGTGGGGGCGAAGCTGCAGCTGGGCAGAAGCGGGACTGGGCCTGATGGCAGCGGCAGCATGGAGCTTGGGTGGGCAGTGTGTGAATGTAAAGGAGAGTGGGGGGAATGGGGACCCCCCACACACACACTACCCCCATGGCGTACAGCCCTGGCAGAAAGTGGCACCAGCAGCAGCAGACGGAGCACTTGGGTGCTCATGCCTGGCGCAGGCACTGGTGTCCGACACATGGCTCTGGCCAGCACTGCACATCATGGCAAGGATCACAGCCCCCACCAGGCTGTCTGTATCACTGGTGATCCCTGCTGTGCACATACAACCCCTGCACTTGCATGGCACGGGAGGGAGGCCCCACCCACTGAAGCCAGCTGCCTTCCCCACCCCTAGACCTGCACAGCCTGCTCCAGTGCATGGGGCTTCCCTCCCATGCCACAGGAGTGCAGGAGCTGCATGTGCAGCAGGGAGTGCAAGTTATAGAGACAGCCCAGCAATGGTTGTGCTCCTTGCCACAATGTGCATTGTTGGCGAGACCCATGGTCTACTGGGTACCAGCGCCTGGCCCTGGGCACAAGACCCCCGAGCACCCCTGCCTGCGTTGTGCCATGGGGGGAAGTATGGGGGAAGTGTCAGGGGGTCCCCACACCCCCTCACCCTTCCTCACACCCCACAATTGCTACACACACACACCCTGCCCCCACAACCCCCGACATATGCATAGCCCCTCAGCATACCCTATGCACCCCACACCCTCCCCCACATACACTGCTCCAACCCCCGCCATACACAAGATTAAGAATTTATTTTTGAGTTATTACGAAAATCACCTCTATATACAATACGGGCAAGGCGGGGGGGGACTTCCAGTGGCAAAGGTCAGGGGTGGGACTTCCAGTCCCAAGAGGGCAAGGGGTGGGGCTTCCCATACAGCCCTCAAAAGCTCAAACCTTGTTAAGTGGCCCTCCACCTGAAATAATTGCCTGCCCCTACTACTTTATTCTGTCCTCTTTGGCAAGAGTAATTGGGGTGGAAAAGATTTTTGAAGCCAGGTGAGATGGGGCCTTTTTGGATTTCTAAGTACTGATATTTATGTGTTGATTGAGTGCACAGGGAATTCCCAGAGAAATTTTTTATTCCCTATGAACAACACTCAACTCTGCAACTATGTCTTTTGTGTTCCCCGCTGGAATACTACTTAAAATATCTTTACCTAATTTGATGCTCATAAAAGGTACCAATTAGTCCGCTGGTCTCCAGCCACAGGAAGACCTCTCTGTCACCATCTGAACTGAAGTCTGTACAAGACTGGTGATTAGTAGAGAACCAGCTGGCCTAATAGTAATGGCATGCCTCCTTGTTTCCAGCTGCTAAAATGCATTAAAACCAAAAGATATATATTAGAACCAAAAGATCTATATTAAATACCTTCTTAATATTACTTTTTAAATGCAAGCAATTTCTGTACAGTGAATGAGTGGGAAGGTAACCCACATAATTGTGACTGAGACGTGGTCTACTTAATTACCAATGGGAGAACAGGAGAACACACAACTTTCTCTCTTCAGTCTACATAGAGGGACATACTTGAGAATCTTTTGGCTGTACAATTTCCATACAACTCTTTCTTTGCCTTTCCTTTTAAAGAAGCTAGGCAAAAACAATTACCTGTTGGTCCTTCTCCTCAAAGCATTAATTGATTTTTTGGCAATCTCTCTTTATAAATGGTCCTGAACAGAAAGAGCAGAGACATCATACTGAGATAAAACAGAAGTAAACTGACAGAGCTCTGAAGCAGAAATTTATATGACTACTGAAATTAACACAAGGTTGTCAAAAAAATAAAGGACTGGAGAAACCATAGCAATACAATCCTACAGAAAGGAAAAATAGGCTGTAAAGCACAATAGTTATGTGTTTATTCCTTATAAAACTATTATTAATACAACTTTTAATATGAAAGCTGGTTTAGTTCCCATCCACACACATGGAACCAGCTTTAGCTGTGGCTTGAACAGCTTGTATTCATTAGCCAAATCCCTGAACTGTCACAACAATGGGTTTAATTGAACTCCTATGGAGAAGCACAGTTTCATGTGCCAAGAAAAATGGATCATATGTTCTCTGTTGTATTTTTAATTGCATGAACAAAACTAGCATTGAGTTCCATTGAAATTCCTAATGACTCCACAAGCAGTAGAACCAGAACAAAAACAAAAACTTCTCATCTTGCTTTGAGTAACCAGGCGGATCTGCAGATTTCCACTGAGAGAGAGAGAGAAAATATTTCACCTCTAAGTCATCAATTCAAATTAGCCCAAGCCAAAATGGACAGCAGTCATTACTGCCTGTCAGCCATTTAGTCTAGGAACAGGCGTTACAAATAAACTGGTATAAGTTACTGGAAACAATTCAATTCAGTAATACACCAGGGCTACGGACAGACTTTTAAAAAGTCTGAGCGTGAATGGATTCAATCTTTGCAGGTTAGTTTAACCTGGCTAGGCTGAACTGGCTTGAAACTGGACAGACATTCTCTCTGGACTGAAGAAATTCAGGCACATGCCTCTAGTGGCTCAGGCTAGAAGCTGGGGGGCACCACAGCAGCTCTCCCTTCCCTTCTGCCCCGGCAGGACTCTTGCATTAGGGATGTCTGCCTGCATGTTCCCAGACTTTTCCCTGCTGGCTGCTCACGGGGTGGGAGTGCTGCCAGCCCCAGGGGCCCGGGCTAGCACTCTGAAGCAAGGGGGGGAGGGGAGTTCAGTGCATGCATCTGTTGATGATACCAAGCTTTTCAATCTCCCTCCCTGCTTCATCATACTGTCTGCAGCAAACTGACAGGCGAGCAAGCCAGCAGGAGGTCAGGGGGCTGATAACAGTCTTTATCACCCAATTAGCAAAACAATAGCCTCTCTCCACATTACTTCTTAAACAGCTTACTGGATGACCTGTTGATTAGCTGCAAAAGCCCTAAGTGGTTACTGTTCTGTCTGCCAATCCCACTGAAATTGGAGAGAGAGACACACACAGACACCTCTTGGCATTAGCTAGCATACTACATGCTAGCTACAGTCCCTGCCGTGGCACAGAGGAGGAAGGGAGGGGTAAGAAGGAGGCACGGGAAAGCAAGCAGTCTCTGCTGTGCCTGAAAGTCTGTGCTGAGCTCCAGCCAGGGAGCAGAGAGGATCCAGCCCTGCAGTGGAACAGAGAGCCCCACCCAGCCCAGAGAGCATACCGGGATGCTGAGGGACCCTGATTTAACTTAAACCAGCAAACTGTCTGGGACAGACATTGCATAAATCAGTTTGAGCCAAATCAGTTAAATCTAATCCTACATTCAACCAGGTTTATCTTAAACTGTTTTCAGCTATTTTCAAACTGGTTTATATGCACTGAACATTAGGGCTGTGCAAAATTTCACCAGGTGTTTTGTTTGGACACCGTTTCAACTCGTTTTGAGCTCCAAACAGCGACATCGAAATGAAACGAAAGGCTTCAAAACAGCCTTGGAATGAAACAAGGGCACCCGAAACATTTAAAAAGTTTTGAAATGTTTCAAGTTTCGAAGCTGGGCTTGCTTGCAGGAAAACAGAAACTAAGGAGAGGGAGGGGGAAGAGAGGAGAAAAACTGCTCTGATATTGACATGTGTAGCTTGCCAGTAACTGTGATCCTTCCCTGAGGTCTCTTCCAATCCTAGTGCTCTGGGGAGGGACAGAAAAACAGCATAAAAAACAGCATTGTTTGAACTGAGCTTTTTGCCTTGGGGTCAGTTACTAAGCTGCGTCTTCCAGCATCTCTGCAACGCCAGAGAAAGGCTATCACTTCCTACTTGCTAGCCTGTTATTAGCAAGTGAGATTCAATACCTTTTGCTTTCTGGACCCTTTTATTTTATTATTATACTCATTCATTCCTTTCAATTTACTCCTTTCAATGTATTAGGGAAGCAAGAGGCCTCAGTGGGGCACACTACTGTGTCATGTAAAGGCCCCAGCACCAGTGAGGGTATGCCTTAACACACATGCAAAGTCACACATGTCATGAGTTTTGCTTGTCAGCAGCTTGAGGTACAGTTTCCCAGAAACCCATTCACCCATCTCCTTGAAACGTGACAGGCTTCATGGCCTCAGCAGAGGCCACCCTCCCTGCTGTTTTCATTCGAATTAGGCAAGAAATGACAAAATTATAGGCATTTTTGTGATTTCCCATTATAGCCTATGGGCAAAACGTCAAACCGCGTTGAAACAGTTTTGATGAAACTAAATGGAACAGTGCTTCAAAACTAAACAAAACGTCAAAAGGAAACACTGTCCCCTTCGAAATGGCGAAATGGAAGCCAAAATGAAATGGTAATGTTTCACGCAGCCCTACACTGAACATCCGTACTGTTACAGGTTTAAACCAGTGTCTGATCACTTAAACTGGTTTATGTGTAATGTCTGCCTCTAGCCAGAAGTTCAATGCACATAAACCACTTTCAAAATGGCCAAAAGCAATTTAAGATAAATCTGGCTCAATGTAGTATTAAACTTAACTGATTTAGGCAAATTGGTTTATTGAACTTCTGTCCAAGATCCCCTTCAGATTCAAGTATCCCAGGATGCTTTGCACCTCCCTTGCAAGCCCTGCCTTGCAAGGTAGACAGTCTAGCCTTGGCTCAAGCTCTTTGCTTCAGCCAAGCATGGAGGTGTGCTCTAGCACTCCCCAGCATCTGGCCTGGGCCACTCAAGGCATGTGGCTGCATTTCTGGAATCAAAAGCAAATGTCTGTTCACTTGTTTGTCAATTCAGTCTATGCAGCTGAGACTAACCTGCAAAGATTGAATCAAATCAGCCTCAGGCTTTTTGACTGTCTATATTTAGCCTTAGTGGTCTATGAGAAACAAGTTACAGAGTCTCATACAGGTACCTAGTGTACCAGTCATCAATCCTCCACCGTGTTTAGTGCTGTTGTTGGCAGTATCATCAAAGAGGCCTAATGATTGAACTGAAGTGGAAAATGAAATATCCTCACACCTACAAGTCAAGTTTGAGGCACACTGCCAAAGCAGTGGTAGGGGGCAGTTTTTACAGGCAGTGCAAAGAGAATTTCAGTCTCCAAACTTGTAAATGTAGCAAGTTTTAAAAGCATATAAATTGAGTTAAATATTTTTGATTAGCCTACCTTTTTAATCATTGAATTAAAGCATACTTTTTACTGGACCCAGTTCTAAAAGGTATTAAATGTAATTTCAGGCTCTCTTCATATAGCATAACAAAAATTCCTTTTATACTTCTGCAGACAGAACAGCAGAAGTACCTACTTTACTAAATCAAAGATTTCCAAAAGTACATGGAAACATATAGCAATGTTGAGGAACAACACTATTCTGCACTAATGTTTGTTGAAGTTAAAAGCCCCGATACTGCAAACGCTTATGCAGCAGAATAGCTCACTTGATGCCAATAGAACTTTCATGCAAGTAATAGGTAGTTGTAAGACTGGGCCTTGATTAGTCACAACCAATCATTCCTAAAACTAGCTCTTTCAGAAGCCATGGGGAATCAGCATTTCCCCTGGACAAAACTGGTAGGAAAGAACACAGAATCATAGAAAATTAGGGTTTGAAGGGATTAGGGTTGGAAGGGACCTTAGGAGGTCATCTAGTCTAGCATTTCTCAACCCATGGGTCGTGACCCAAAGGTGGGTTGCAAGTATATATGAAAAGGTCACAAACAATCTTTAAAAATATATTCTCTTTTAAAGGAGAAAATCACGGGAAACTGTGCCTTTTCCTTTGCAGGCCAGCAGAGTTCCAGCCTGCGAGGGGCTGCTTGGGAGCCCCCTTGCCCTGCCCCACACACTGGGGCTGGGACCAGGCGATGGGAGGCAGCAGGTCAGAAGTGAGGGGCACTAGGTCGGGACTGGCCACTGATGTTTACAAACGGGTCCTGATGCAAAAAAGGTTGAGAACCACTGATCTACTTCAACCCCTTGCTCAAAGCAGGTCTATCCCCAACTATCTCATTCCAGCCAAGGCTTTTTCTAGTCGGGTCTTAAAAACTTCCAAGGATGGAGATTCTACAACCTTGGAGGTTTTCAAGACAACAACTGTTAAGATAAGAATTACATTCAAGCTGCTAACACAGTCCCTTGAAATTAAAGAAGCTAAAAAACACAATCCAGAGATGTTACTGGACAGTGTGTTTTTAATCACAAACACAGCACATAAAAAGATTTACTACCTACACAAGCCATATTTAACAAGATCCAAAGTCGCATCCAGACAAGCATAGACATGCAGTCTGTGGTGCCACAATGCACACTCAGGTGTGCCCCATACTGCTACCTTGTAGCCCTGGGGGGGTGGCCCTCACCTGGGAGATCAACAGCTGCTGGCCCCGGCCTCCCCTACTTCACCCGGGGCAACTTGCCACACGCAAAAGCGTGCATGTCAAAGGCATTCCCTGGGGACTAGTAGCAGCAGCACACATTGTGCCACTGCTACTTGTCCCCAAGGAAACAAATGGCCGCACTCGTCTGGACGCAGCCCAAATGTCCTTCATCACTTAAATAAAATCAGACAACCTCAATCATTTTGCACAAAAGCTTCTCTGGGTATTTTATCACTATGCCTAGCCCAATGGCTACTTACCGCATTTTAGCTGGAGCTCCCCCAAGCAACCATAGGCATCCATGAGTTTTTCATATTGCCCTTTAATTGCCTCTTTTTCTTCAGGAGCTGAAAAAAACCCAAATATAAAAAGACATCAAACCTTAGTTTACCAGTTCTTGTTTTTTCACACTGTTACAGTCCTATACCAGAACCCTCCCAAGGAATCTCTCTCTATTAACAAGACAGTTACATGAATAAGCACATGGGAAACACAGACATTAAAAGGCAAGGGAACATCCTTCTAGAAGACCACGTATTCTAAAGTGCAGAGAAAACTGTGCAAACATGAAACACAGGAAAAAGGGTAAATCCTCAAATAGGTCATGCTTTCACATGCCTATTCATTCACCTAGCAGATATCAGCAGATGCCATATCATAATCAAAATATGCCATACATATTCTTCATTCAATTTTAAAATAAGAGATTGAAAAAGTTATGATTCATTATTTGTCTGGCTAATACCCACAATGTGATAAATATTTTCCAAACATACCAGAAGGTATGGTATGTCTAAGTACAGAAAGACAGAGATCATGGGATACCAACCAGGAATTTTTATACAAGGTGACAACATTCAGTACAACTAGCATTTCAAAAGTCAGTTTGTAAGAAGGACTAAAACTATACATCACTGAAGTAAAAAAGATCTGGTAAAAAGAAATCATTTTAAACATGTATAATAGAGCAGATGTCTCAAACATACAGGCTGTAGGCTAGATCCAGCCCATGGAGCCCTATGACCCAGTCTGTGGGTCTTTGACCAACCCCACATGCCAAGCTGGTATGGTGGGCTCAGTCTGTACAGGGTGCAGTGAGTAGGCAAGGGGCATGCGCTGTATATGACAGCCTGCCAGACTGACCCTGCACATTAGTCCTGGTGCACACAGAGGGCCCAGGGTTCAATATGGACCACAACCAGAACCACCACACAGGGCCAGTCCAGTGTAGGTACCACATGCAGTACAAACCCTGGAGCAGGGCCGGCATATACTTCATTAAGGACATGGGGCTGGATCAGCCACACACTGCACACAGCACAGGGGAGCCACTACAGAGCTGCATGTGTGGCCCTGCCACCTGACTCCAGTGTGTGGTCCTGATGCAGCCCACAGACCCTCATCCAACCCGCAAGACCAGATGACTTGAACACCCCTGTGACAGACTATAAAGGGACACACCTGATCCCCACTGTGCCAGTAACTGATGTAGAGTAACTCCATTGAAGTCTGAAGTGGAGTTGCTTCAGATTCACAGCAATATAACCATCAATATAAATCTGGAGGCTCACCTAAACTTGGAGCTAGTCACCTTAACATCAAAATAAAGTTGTGACCATGTTTTTGAGCATTAGTTGTTGAGTATACTAGTTTTGATATTAATGTAATGTAATGTAATGTAAATGCAGTCTATAACACAGTGTGTGTTTATATTTTGTAAGTATTTCCATATTAGAACTAAATTTAGCCCTAAAAGTTTTGGAAGTAGTAACCATCAAATGGGATCATATGAAAGTAGGGTCAGAAGGGATGTTACAAGGTCATCTAGTCCAGTCCCCTGCTCAAGGCAGGATCATTCCTAAGCCATCTCCACCCCATCCAAGTGTCTCTCTAACCTGCTCCTGAAATTTTCCAAGGATGGAGATTCCAGTTTCTCTAGGTAGCCTATTCCAATGCTTAGCCACCCTCCATCAGAAAGTTGCTCCTAATTGCCAATGTAAACATGTGGTTACTCCTTAAGTGGCAGGTAAACAGAGACATGGCATTTCTAGAATTTAGCAAATACTTTAGTATCTTGTGCTCCTGGAAAATTTTAACAGTTAAAAAACACTGAAACCTGCTGGTGAAAATATGAGACAAACTGAACTGTCTGTGACTGGTGATAAAACAGAAATCAAAGCAGCTGCCTTCTCTTTGTAAACTCAAGAGAAAAGCTAAGTGAGCAGCATGGAAAATGAATAATGAACTATTCGTTTGACATTTTGAAGTGAAAGGGTGGATACTTTCACTGGCAGAATTCCCTTAAAACTCCTAGAGGTGACCTGCAAACGAAATAAAGAAATATTTGTCTTGACTTCTGTATCTATGATGCATAAAGATGCCTGGATTCCTTCTTTTTTTTTCCAACATTAAACATTCAAGCCCTATCCACTTTTTTTTGTCTGAACTATTTTAATGGATGATGAGGAACCAGTAAGATATTAACAAAGGTACTAAGCAGGTGAAATGTGAACCATCAAACCACCATTATCTCAATTTCTGTTCAGATAATTTAAAAATCTATTGTTTGTTCAATTCAGTTCATAAATACAAGAAACAGTTGAAAGAAAACATCACAGCTTAAAAATTCTGCACCACTGTCCTTTCTCTTAATGTCTGAGACGGCTGCTAGGCCAGTTCTCCGCTCCTTCAGGGAGAACTCCAGCAAAAGGATAAAACAGCTGATATTTCTGATGATTCTAAAGTTGAAAAACAATATGTATCTATATCTTTACCTATATCACTAACTAGCTACCTAGCTAGACAGACAGATACAGTTCTCAGGCTATCTTTATATATCATAAGGAAACCCTCATTTTCCTCCCGCTCTAACAATAGCAGCAGCATCCCATTTTAATTTTCTTGCTATATTTGTTCTCTCTTAAAAACTTCTCCATTTCATCTTTAAGATACAATTAAATCCTTACCGCAAATATCCCAACTCTCAGAACCTTTAGGAAAAGAGAAGATGATAGAAGCAGACAAAGAAATGAAAACAATAAATTGATGGAGGTCTTATGAATTGGCTGGCTGTGGACACACTGTGAAAACCTTTGAAAGACAGCAGGAAGAGGAGATATTTGTGTAAAAAATGAGGGGCTGGAAAGTCCCACTTCATATGTGTTTCTTAAAGGCATGATCTAAAATAAGGAGTGAAGTGAATGGAATGTGTTTCAATGCAAGTGTTTCAGCTGCAATGACTTGCAGCTAATGGCAACAAACAACTGGTATTGTTATGTGTGTACAGAAGGCAGAGAAGTTGCCAAATCAAGCCAACACATTGCATGCTGAAGAATGGAGCCCTGAACCAGATGAAAATTGCAGCACGCAGAAGACATTACACCAGGGGATAGCCTTATAATCCACGCAATTCTGCAGATTTACCCATTTGCCTTGGCTAGTAGAGTGATTCCAGTAAGACATGATCTATTATACTGGCAAAGCCTTATTTAAATATAATTACACTGGGAAAAACCCGATACCAGCAGAGTTTATTTCATTTTTGGAACAGCTGTAAGCCACGTCAGCTAATGCACATCCTTGCCTCTAAAGTGCATCTACACTGAGAGAGTTGCTGATATATAGTGTATATTAATACATACACACCAACAAACTGTTTGTACTGTAGACTAGACCTCAGCTAACCAAGTTAATGAAAATGAGGAGAAAGCAGTGTTGTAGGCAGACTGTGCACTGCCACGCCACATCAGAGTTAACTAAAGACAAAAGGCTTCTGGGACCTATGATTGAGAGAAGGTTCAAGATGCATCATATGATATTCCTGCACATCCACTCTTGGTTTAGCAGTGTCCCCAAGCAATTCTTCTCTAATAAACAAGTTGCAGAGACTGCAGAGATTAATCTCTCCCCTGGTCTGGTACACATATGCTGTTCCAGCAGTATACAGAAGTCATTAAAGCACCTGTACAAGGGCTGGCAGAAGATGTATCCTCCCAGCAGAATTACAAAATACAACAGGGGTCACCAACATTTTCTGGCAGCAGGTTGGAAAGGCCCAGCTCAGATACAAGGCAGGGTGGTGCTAGGACACTGCCACCACTGCCACTTCTCCCTGATACCCCAGCTGCAGCATGGCACAGGCCAAGCTCCCTGTTGCCTGGCTGCAGGGCAGTGTGGACAATTTCCTCCCTACTACAAAACACCACCAAACCCCCCTGCAGGTTGGATCTGATGGTTCTGCAGGCTGTACCTGGCATGTGGCCCACAGGTTGCCAACTCTTGGCACAGCAAGTATTGTATGTTGTGCTCAGCCCTATTTTGTTCAACATTTTCATGTGATCTAGAAATGGGGGCTCACAGTGAAATCTCCAAATTTACAGATAATGCCAAATTATTCCAGGTAGTCAAATCCCAAGCTGATGGAGAGGAGCTGCAGAAAGATCTCACCAAGCTAGGTAAGTGGGAAAAAAATGGCAGATAAACATCAGTGTCAACAAATGCAAGGTAATGCACCTGAGGAAAAATAACCTAAACTTTACATACACAAAGCTGGGTTCCGAGCTAGCCATTATGACTCACGAAAGAGACCTTGGAGTCATTGTAGATAGTTATCTAAAAACATCAGCTCAATGTGCAGTGGTGACCAGAAAAGACAATAAAATGTTAGGCATCATTAAGAATGGGACTGAAAACAAAACGGAGAACATTATCATGCCATTATACAAATCCATGGTTCGTCCATGTCTTGAATATTGTGTGCAGTTCTGGTCCCCACATCTCAAAAAGTAGAATTAGAAAAGGTACAGAGAAGGGCAGCCAAAGTTATCGGGGCATGAAGCAATTGCCACATCAGAAGAGACTAAAAGGCTAGGACTCTTCAAGTTTGGAAAGGAGAAGGCTGAGGGTGGATATAATAGAGGTCTACACAATCATGAAGGGTGTGGACCGCATGAACAGGGAACTATTATTTACCAAAGTCACAGAATACTAGAACTAAGGAGCACCCATTGAAATTCATAGGAAAAAGGTTTGAAACAACAAGAGAAAGTACTTTTTTATGCAATACATAATTAACTTGTGGAATTCATTGCCACAGTAGGTGGAGGAGGCAGACAACACAGCCTGGTTCAAAAAGGGACCGAATAAACTCATGGATGGTAGATCTATTAATGGCTACTGAACAGAACAGTTGGAGATATTTCCTCTGGCATTTCTAAATCAATAAGGGTGGATGCCAGGGGGAGTATTGAACAGGGGATAGATTATTCTAGAGATATCCAATTCAGTGCTCACCATGTATTTCTGTCACTGGGCTGGATGGACCATTGGTCTGAGCCCGTATGGCACTTCTAATGTTCTTAATACAATGCTCCTCCCTTCACAGCCCTCAGGGCAGGGGTTATACAGGCCAGGTAAGCATGTCTACTGAATGACTTTCTGAGGGTTATACTTCGTGTGACAAACCAAAAGCCTCCTGGGGTGGGCTACCATGTATTTTACCACGAGAGCTGCTTCAGCTTATGCTATTATTCATTTTGTCCCCAGGAAAATCCCCAAATCCAGGAAGCAGAAATATGGTATACATTCTTCACTGCCCATCCTCCTCGCCTGGGGTGCATCTTCTGTGACTCACCTTCTGGAGATGCCACACAGGACTAGACCCCGCATGTTTGTAAGGAAGCAGCAACAGGGAATACAGTGTTCTCCACTTGCATGAATACTGGGTAAGTGGGCTATTCACTTAACTGTACACAGCGCCAGTCCCCATTTGTTACCTACTGCTTAAATTGCAAGCAATTGCATGCTGGACAAAGTGCTTAACCCCCCCTAAGTGCATAGCACTTTTCAGCCTCGCTGCCTACGCGGTAACTCAGTATGGCCTGTCACTTTCAAGGCTGCCATTAGAGGCATAATGCAGAGAAGCAAGATAAGGAGCCTGATGTGCAAAAAGCTTCTAGTAAGCTGTTCCTGTAGTTAATAAACACTGTTTGCACTGAGGTGGTAAATGCATACTACACGTATTCACATGCCCGTTTTTTCAGGCTTAAGGCTTTACACTTAAAACAGAATAGGTTGTACAAGATCTTGTGCCAACACCTCATTATTTACTATTTGTATTGCAGTAAGGTCTATAGGAGCCAGCCCCATTGTACTGGGCACTGTACAAACTCCCAACAACAGAGCTGATAGTTCAAGTAATTGCTTAGTCCAGGATCAAAAAAGATATTTTGTTCGCCACATTGGAGGAGAAGAGAGGAGGTAGAGAAAGGATCAGATGAAAAGACACATTTTGGACAAGTAGAATATGAATTGAAATCAAAGGTGGCTAACTGAAGAGCAAACTAGACTCAGGACCTAATTCTTCACTGGGCATTGATACCCATGGGCTCTGCTCCGAGTTGCATCCTCTACCATTGACTAACAGGCTCAAAAGTGTTATTCGAAACCTAGATTCTGCCTCTGGGACAGCCTGAGACTGGCTCTTAATGCGGTCGTAGCAGCCCTTCCCCACTCCAAGTCGTCTGCATGGGCCACCCACAATGGTATTCCCTGTATACAGGGATAAGCAGAGAGGCTGGTCATTGTGCCTATCCTCACACACACCATCTCACTTCCTTCATGCCAGCCTACAAATCAGACCAGGGTGTAAGGCAGGGGTGGGCAATTATTTTGGGTGGAGGGCCACTTGATGAGTTTTGGCGAGCTGTCGAGGGCCGCATGGGTAGCCCCGCCCCTTCAGCTGCCCCACCCCCTTGTCGCCATCTTGGGACCAGAAATCCTGCCCCCTGACCTTTGCCACCGGAAGCCCCGCCCCGACCTTTGCCACCAGAAGTCCCTCCCCTTGCACAACTTACCAGGTAGCAAGGGGTTGTGACCCCTCTAACATCCTGCCCCAGCAGTGGGGTTTCAGGGACATCAGACCTCCCCCAGAACTTTCCCCCAACCTGTGCCAGCTGGTCTCAAAAGAAGGAGGCTCTGCTGCCGCTTCTGCTGGCCAGTGCCGACACAGTTGGGCTTGCCCTGTCCCCAGCAGCACTTACTAGGCTGGCTTCAGCTGCGTGCTGCTTTGGAAGGGATGGACCCAGCCGGGTCTGCACCAGCCAGGAAAGGCGGCATGCAGCTGAAGCCTGCCCCTCACATGCTGCTGGGGACGGGAGGAGCCTGGCTGGGTCTGCACCGGCCAGAAAAAGTGGTGGCGGAGCCGTGTGCCGCTCGGGACTGACCAGCACAGGTAGGGGGAAAATGCAGCTAAGCCCCTGCTGCTCTGGCTGGGAGCAGCACATGGCTCCGCTGCCACCTCTCCTCCCTGGTGCTGACTGGGCCAGGGCTGTGGCCCAGCTGCTGCTTCCCCCCCAGTGCCGACCCAGCTCGACCCTGCACAGCCTGAGCAGCACGGCACGGAGAAAGCTGGCCCAGCTGCCACTTTCCTGGGCCTACCTGTGGGGCAGGGCCCTTTCCAGTCCCGCACAGGAGGCAGAAGCTGGCCCAGACACTGTTTCCCCTCACCGGCACCACAGGTTGTAGCCCAGCCCCCCCGGCCCCTCTCAAGCTGCAAATGTGGCCTGAGCCGGGGCGGGGCGGGGCGGGGCAGGGCCAGCTAGGTCAGGCTGAGCTCAGGGTTGGCTGCCTCGCAACCAGAACCCAAGGAAACAGCCTGAGGTGCTGCAGCTGGCGGCTAGTGCTGCCGGAGGCTTTTAGAGAGGCAGCCTCCATTACATGGGCTTTGAAGGGCCGCATCTGGCCCACGGGCTGTATTCTGCCCACCCCTGGTGTAAGGAGTAACATGCAATACCCCAGAAGGAGTGTGGAATGGATATGCTCCCTCTGCCCCGGAGGAAGCACTAGGAGGAATTCTGTCAGAGCCAGACTTTGACCTGCTTTTTTCAACATGATTATCACAGTGGGGAAAAGGTCTCCAACCACTATGTTTAGGCAATATCCATGCTGGATGTCTGGACATATAACAGGATAGACATCATGCTTGGGTACCAAAGAACAATAACAAAGGGTAGTTTAGGCGCAACATTTATAAGAAAATTCTAATTAAATTCAAATACATGTTAAAAAAGCAGGTGTCTGTATCTGCATTTAAACATTTGCCAGAAGTCTGCAACTCATGCCAGGACATTAGAACTAGAGCCAATGTACAAACTGTAAATAAAAGTAAGACCAACTTTTCTATGGCTCCTGCTACATGTTATGCATCACATCAGATCCTATCACTAGGGAACTACCAAATTCAGAGCAGCTGATTTTTGCACTCCAAGCATGGCGCTGGTCACCGTTTTCACAGTGGAGTGCATCAGCATACCCCCCCACAATGCCTCTGATTAACAGAGGGGCCGCAGAAGTCCTGCCCCTCCCCAGAGATTCAATGATGGTGATCTGTGACTATATATACAACATATATGTAATTAAATGGTTAATCACACAATAAATTTAGACTGGTCACACCTGCAAAGTAACTATTACACCATAAAAATGTCCATCCAGCTACAAAAAGAGCCAACCAGTTATAGAGTTAGCGCTTGAAAAACAACTCTATAGCTGGTTATTATCCAACTTTAAGTCGAATGTATAGCAGGAGCCTACTGCATATAAACTGTATGAAGAGCAAGAAGGAAGTAGTAGTTGTGGAAAAAAAACTACGGAGAATGCAATTCAGTTAAACAGAACTGAATTTAATTGTAAAACAAGATGGTATCATGGAATAACAGAGGAAAGGTCATCTATCCTTGCCGTCTGTTGTTTTTGACTTGGGAGCAACTTTTAAATACCAGATTTTTTTTCTTTTACTAAACCATGTGATGCCTTCAAAGCCTTCTAGCCTCCATTCTTTCCTTTAGTTAGAGTACTTGAGAACTGTCCGTGGACAACAAGCACCTACCAGCTCCTTCTTGAATACAGACTTACTTATAAATGAACCCTTCACCACTCCAACACCACCCCACCTCATAACAGAAATATAACTTAGTACTAGGACTGGATTACTAGTAGCAAATATATGATTTTACAAGTTTCACCCATATTTGAAAAACAATATTTTTTCTCTCTCTCCCTTGTCTTCTGTATTCCAGTTCCTCTCTCCTTCTTATACTCTGGTTTTTGCATGTCCTTTCACATCTAATGAAGTGAGCTTCAGCACACAAAACTTAATGAAAGCTCACTTCATTAGCTGCTGTGAAAGGACACATAGCATACACTCACTCACTCTTTGGTTAGTCTATACAGTGCAAATCTACCCAGTCTTCTTTTAAACTGGTAATTCACAACCAGGGAGGTGGTGCCCCCACATCATTTGAAAGGGGCTGGGAGCTGTTGGGACATACTAAGCAAGGTGTGAAGATATAAGCAGATAAGCTAAGCAGATAAGCACAGGCTCATGCTTGAACCTGCCTGAATGATCCCCCATCCCCACTGCCTAGCTCCTCTGCAAGGAGGTAAACACTGTAAAATATACATAACTTCTTGAAATGGAGTGCCATTCAATTCACAGAAGTTATGGAGGGATGCTTGAGTGGAATGAAGGGCGTTGTGAGTCCAAAAAGGTTGAGAAACTAAACAAATATTTGCCAAACCACATATTTGCCATATTATTTGACCAGATAAAGAGGTCCAAAATGCTAAGAGTTTTTCCAATGAGCAACAGCATAAAATCAGCTTGATTTATGTGGTCCCTGCCACATGTAACACTTAAGACATGTTAATCATGTCGTAAGTTGTAACCCAGCCAAATGTTATAGCAATTAATGACATCATAAAGCAAGGAATGTGTGGCTAGGTGCACTCTTGTGGCTAACAGCCCTGTCAGCTGCTGGTGCTTGTTACTTGCTGGAGGAAAGGGAAGCCTAGGATCATGATCCCAGGACTCCCCCTGCACCAGCAGTAAGGCGTGGGAGGATGTGATGCTCAAGCCCACAATCACACTTTCTGCCATGCACGTGGTATGCTTGCTTGTTTGTTTTCGGAAGTGCTGAAGAGCCACCGCAGGCTGTCAATTAAGCTGGGTGCAGCTGCGATAAATGGGGCGGGGGGGGAGAAGGAGAGAGAGAGACTGTAAAGAAAAAACAAAACCCCATTTGACGGTGGTGTCGTGGGTCAGGCATCAGGGGAGGAAGGAACCTACTACCCAGTACAGATAGAGGGAAGAAGGTGACGCTCTCCCACATCTTACCTTTTTTTTAGTTTGTTTATATTGACTTTTTAATTGGCTGCGAGCTGCCAATTAAGCTGGGTGCAGCTGTAATCAGCAAGGAGAAAAAAAAGGGACTCCTCATTTGCCTGCAAGCATGGAAGAGTCAATGCTGGAGAAGCGACAGATTAGCCAAGGGGTCGTCCAGGACTCAGTTCCTGGAGAGGAAATTTGATGTGCATCATAATAAAAAAAGGGGGAGAAAAAAAGAAAAGAACCTTTTTCATCTGGTCATTTTGTCATTCCCTCTGTTTTTTTTATTGGCACGGAGCTCAGGGCAGGAACCAACAGTCAGTCATGGTGGAGGCGGGGTAATCACCACCCTCCCCTTTCGATAACAATTTCAAAAAATAAAAACATCAAAGTTGTGGCAGGCGGGAAGAGAGAGAGAGTAAGAGCCCCACCCAGACTGACTAGGGGTTGCGGTGCCCCTGGAGAAGACCGGTGAATGTCAACCGGATGTAAGGGCACGTGCCCATACCTGGTGACTACCCGACACCCACCCATGGGAATTCCCCCTCAGCTTGCCTCCCATGTCTTGACCTTAAGTAGAAGAGAGGTACAGACAGCCTGTGGGCACGCTCCTGTGGTTGGTGCTTTCTAGGGCTCCTCCTCCCCTACACCTCATCCACTCACCAACCGAGGTCATTGATGTTCTTGCCCCAAGGTGGATACAGTCAGATCTTCCTGACCCCCTTGGATCAGTGGGGATGTCAGACCCATAAGTGACTCTGGGGTTCTGGTAACAGTTTTGGAGGGCGTTTGAATATGGGTAGCCTTGCCTAGGTATTGTATGGATTTTGCTAAACTAACTCATTATTCTCAAACTCATGGAGCGCTAATCGAGTCATAGACTCACATAAATGAATAAATGAATAAATAAATAAAGTACTCAATTCAATCTTCTTAACCAAATATGTCAAATTCAGTGTCAATTCACTTTGACTGCTAGTCCAGCACCATTCCCCAATCAACTCTGAGATGTTCAGTCTTCCTGGCTTCAATTAATTCTCCTGCTTGCATCCAGTATTTGGAGCTCTCCTCTCCCTCAGAACCAGGACTCCTTAGCCACATTACAACAGGCTAGGTCTTTCAAATTAACCTTGACCTAACCATTAACCTTGACCGAACCAGTTAACCTAGCCCATCAAGGAAAATAATTTAAAAAATGTCTTAAGAATGCCCGCAACTTCGCTGTGCCCAGGATCCTGCTGTGCCTCCCAGGGCCCTCCCATGGCAGAGCCAGCACATGCAGCATGCCACTCTGTGACAAGGATGCCAGGGCTTCACACCCATTCTTGTTTTTGCAGCACTCTTTTTTATTTTTTCCCCCGCCCGGTGGCAATTTTTGCACCTTTTCACCATCCCCATGTTTTTTCGCAGGGGACTTTCCAATTTCATGGTTTCCATGAAAATCATGAAATCTCAAATTTTGTAGGTCCCTACACCTAACCTGTGAGTTTCAGTGCTGCCCAAAGAGTTCTCAGGAATCCATTTGTACTTTATTGCAATTTACAGAAGCTCAGAGCTGCCAAAAAACTAAGAGCTGTCTGCTTGCAAACTTAGGAGACAGTGTTGCATGGGGTTACTCTCTGTTCACATTTGAAAACTTCTCTTTTCAACCAAAATAGTTAGAAATATATATATATTTTAATGGAAGCTTAGAGGCCACAAAAGTGGATGGAACTGGCCCAGGAAGCTTTCTACTCATCTGGATGAGTAAGCAAGTGGTAGTTTTCAATTACATATTGAATGTGTTTATTATTAAATAACAGAGGAACCAGACCATACTTTTTGTAACTGGCAAGCCCAGAAACTACCCACTAGTGTTAATTAGGTCTCCTTCTGCACTAATTGGCATAACTTTATTCTGTGTTCTTAATGAGTTTACTGATCTACATGCTATGTACATTCCTTAAGAATGTTTCTTAGCATCAAATATTTAGAAGCTCTGGATCTAAATTATATATCAGATTGTCTTTCCTCAAGATTTAACCCCAGCAAAGCCACAAGCTTTGTAACCTGAAACAATGCAATTAACCTTTAATAAATCTAGTGGAAAGGGACCTCAAATATAATATACTATTTCAGAGAATAATCATAAGCATCATCAAAACTCAGGCATCTTAACAATCAAAACGACACTCATGAATCACGAGTTCTCTCTAAATTCATGTAATAGTGCCCAATTTAGGTGTCAGAAAGCACAGCCCTTTATACAAGTTTTTTTTATTCCTTCAAGGGTATATGTAGGTGGCAGCTGGACCAAGTTTTAACATGATGGTAGGGACAACCGTTTTATCTCACTATCTGAGGTTTCCCTACTGTCTAAAGAAGCAACATACATCTGCTATCAGAATATAGTCTGTAATATCATACATGTCAGGCAATATGTAAATCTGTCACATGATTTTTGGGGTCAGGGTTACCGTTAGTGTGGTAGGACACGGGTTGACAAGTTTAAGGAGCAGCAAGCTGAAATACAGCAGCTGGGTCCAAAGGCAGGGCCTCATTTGCAACCCGGTCACTGCCTTCGATCCAAGCCACCTGCTGCCACCCCAGCCCCCCCCCGCTGTGTGCCGTGGGCTGCTCTCTCACTCTCATGCCCCCTTACTGCAGTCACCACTGCTGCCACCCCTTACCCCTCACCACCAATTCCTGTCACCGCCAACTGCCAAGAGTGACAAATCTGGCAGCAAGAGAAAGGCAGCTGCAAGGGGGGTATGAGAGAGATATAGACCAAAGAGCTGTGGCAGCAGCGCGTTGGAAAAAATGAAGCAAGGTGGTGAAGCAGGGTGCGCAGATGGTACCCCCACTGCCTACCCCTACTGCACCGTTGGCCAGGTCCAGCTCATGGGCTGCAGGTTGCTGACCCCTGTGGTAGACTGTTAAATAAACAAAATCAATTTATTTCTCAATTTTCTAGAAGCCAGACTCAAAAAAAGCTTTGAGAATGGCATTTCAGAGAGGTTAGTTCAGAGTTAGGGCTTTCAGTTTTAGATGAGAAACTTCCAGTCTCTAGCAAGCTGATGATGTTCTTAAACTTAAGTTCACCCAAACTTGTTATATTTTCTTTGTTAACACTCCAAGCCTGGCTTTGTCTATATGTCGAAAGAGGGAGCTAGCCATATTAGTCTAAAGTCAGGCAGAAGGCAGGGTAGATTTGCACCTCATAAACCCATGAATCCCAACCAGGGTGCCACAGCACCCTGGCATGCCTTGAGATCCTTTCAAGGGTGCTTCGGGGTACCAAGCAATGTTAGCACTGTTAGGTAGGCAAACATGATTCACATGATAAACACAGAGATTTCAAGTAGGAATCCACGGTGTTAAAAACATTCTGACCTGTTGTAGTCTTTGTGAGTTCTTGAAACAAAAATCTTTTTTTTTCCCCCCATAATCAAAAAAATGATTGAAAACTGAGGCCTGGCATTTTCCAAGAGGTGCCTTGAGTCTAACAAGATTAATAACTACTGTTACAGACTAACTAAATCAGAGAGGCGTGGAATTATCTTTCGTGAGCCTGAGCTTACTACATCAGATGCTGTCACAGTAGCATAAATAGCAAGAACCTGCCCTAAGTTCTCCAGAGACTTAAAACCAGCATTATGTAATACAGAAATTCTAACTCAGCCACCATGATCACAGGTGATGTATCTTGATATGGCTCCTTGTGCCACCATAGATATTATTTTAATATCTAATTTACTGTCTATGCCCAGCAGGCACAATTTATACATAATTAACATAAATAGTATCCTAGCAGGGGATAACTATGGTGTGTACTCATCAGTGATCACTACTGTACCTTCTCCCTTCACTATATATGCTTTTCAATAATTTGTTTTCCACAATGCAACACACTGATGTTCAGTATATAACACATGTAAAAATCAACAGAAAACTTGATGTTTAAGAATGTAAACAAAGTGTTAAGCCAGCAAACAGAATTTTGGTATATAAATAATACCAAATAAATGTGCCTGCATGGAAGAAAATTGGTCACATTGTAGGTTTATTTCTGTTGGTCAGCAGATATAAACATGTTCAAAATAGTATGCCATTCAATGCACAGCAGTCAAACCGAAAACAAATATCTGCAAAAAAAATTTGACTGCTGTCCACTGAATTTCATGCTTCAGCAAGTTATCCTACAAGGATGGGACAATGCAAAGGGTCAATTTTCTATGTTTATATAGGCAATTACAAAACTAAGTTAAAATAGCAAATGTATACATGTATACAAAATGTATACATGTATTTTTTTTATTCCTGAAGTTGTGATTGAAGACCACAAATAAATTGGGATCCCCTTGCACAAAGCACTGTACCAATATATGATAAATGTAAGGCTCTTTGGGTCGGGGACAGCCAACTGACTGTTCCTTAGAATCAGAAAACAATAGAAAAATAGGGCTGGAAGGGATCTTGCACGTCATACAGTCCAACACCCCGCCTGAGGCAGGATTACCTTTATCCAAACGATCCCAAGTAAATGCTTGTCTAACCTGTTAATAAAACTACACAGGCAACGCTGTCACACAGCCACAAAGCATGGCACCCCAATCTGCCACAGCTAAAGCAAGGGGAAAACAAGAACTGGGAAGGACTGTGAACACCCTGGATGACAGCAGCATAATTCAAAAGGATTTTGACAGATTGGAAAAATGGGCTGGAGCTAGCTGGATGAAGTTAACTGCTCATAAATCCAAGGTGCTACATCTCAGGAAGAATAACCCAAAACACAAATACAAAATGGATGATAACAACTATGGGAAAGGTTCTAGGAGTTCTGGCGAATCACAGACTCAGCATGAGTGAACAGCAGGGACCCATATTTTTCTGTGATTAAAATGAAATGACACAAATAAATATACACACACACACACACACACACACACATATATACATACATACATATATAGTGGTGTTTCATTTTAATCATGGAAAAATGTGGTTTTGGGGTTACCTTTTTATATCTGAAAATTGAGGATTTTTTTTTTAATCATAGAAAACCAGGATCCCTGGTCAACCGTGTGATGCAGCCACAAAAAAGGCAAATGTGATTTTGGGAAGCAGCAATAGAAGCAATAGGTGCAAGACACAGAAGGTGATAGCGCCCCTTGACTCAGCACTGGTTAGGCCCCAACTAGAGCAGTGTTTCTCAACCTGTGGGTCACGACCCAAAAGTGGGTTGCAAGAACATTTCAAAGGGTTGTGAGTTGTGGCAAGGCAGAGGGGTGATGGGAAGGCATCTGCCCCTTCCGGGGGGGGAAGGGGGCAGGGAGGAAGTGGGCTGGAGGCAGTGGGGCTGGTGCCTATGTTCACAGGGGCAGGGCAGCCAGGAGACACTGCTCCGGGGGGTGCAGCCCAGTAGGGGTGCCACAGGCCTCACCTCCTCCTCCCTCTAGCCTGTGCCAGGGCTGGATTCGCTCCACTGCTGCCCGCATGAGCCAGAGCCACTGCAGCCACCACACTCTGGCCCAAGCAGAATGGGGGCAGTCAGGTGCCC
>NW_017729034.1:72908465-72914845 GCF_001723915.1 Gavialis gangeticus
TTTTAGGGGTGCCACAGGCCTCACCTCCTCCTCCCTCTAGCCTGTGCCAGGGCTGGATTCGCTCCACTGCTGCCCGCATGAGCCAGAGCCACTGCAGCCACCACACTCTGGCCCAAGCAGAATGGGGGCAGTCAGGTGCCCCTCTGGCAGGGGGCTGTGGGTCATGAGTGAGAGACACCAACATGGCCTGGGGGGCAGGGGACTGGGGGGCAGGCACCAGCAGGGTCAGAGGGGTGTGGGTCGGGACAGGCCATGGATCTTTGCAAATGGGTAGAAAAAGGTTGAGAACCACTGATCTGAAGCATTGTGTACAGTTTGGGGCTCTGCATTTTAAAAAGCACGTGAAGAAGCCAGAGAGGATCCAAAGGTGGACGACAAAAAAATGATATAGGGCTTAGAAGGCAAGCCATAAGAGGAGAGGTTAAACAAAACAGGCATGTATATTCAGCTTATGGAAAAGGCACTTCAGATATTTGGAGACTGCTACCATGTCCCCTCTTAAGGGCTCCAATAAAGACAAGGGAGAATGCCTTTTCTCTCTAGGTGCAGAGAGCAGGACATGGACCAATGACTTGAAGTTGCAGCAAAGCAAGTTTAGATTGGATATCAGTTTAAAAAAACCCTTCTTCACTGTTAAAACAGCGAGGGAGTGGCAGAGACTGCCTAGGGAAGTTGTGGACTCTCCATCTCTAGAGGTATTCAAGAAGAGGTTGGATAAGCATTGATCAGGGATGTTCTAGCTATAGTAATGCCTATGCTATACTCCAGGTAGCTCGCATGCTTTTGGTCTTGGTTGGTGCATGCAGCTGGGATGGAATGGTTTTCCCCTCTTGTTACTATACTTGTCTGAGTTTTTTTGTCTCTCAAACACACTGGGTGTTGGGCTTGTACTTTTCAGCTCTGATCTAAAAATGGCTTGTACCTTTACTATTGGAGGAAGCACACAGACATCATTTCAAAGAGACCACTCAGAAAAACACAGCTAAATAATTATGCATGTGCTTCCAACACTGAAGCACATGCATAAGTTTTTCTTAATCAGCAGTTAATTAATGTATTGTTCTTCCTAATGGAGGAAGTTTCTTTTTCAGTACTTCATGATATAACAAATTATGTTCTCTTACAGGGACTTCTATGACAAACTGTTCTCTTTCAAAATGGCTGCTGTTGACATTATTCTTATTGGCCGCATTTACACAAGAAGCTGACTGCACAATAGCCTGTGCTTACTGCATAGCAGTGTCACATGGCAGGAAATGTGATGCAATGCTACTGCACATCAGTTCACAAGCAACTGCACAGCCAGCGTCTCATGTAGATGTGGCCATTGGGACTGGAGCTATAGGACTGCCATTAACAAGTCGTCATCTTGCAAAATACAGTTGTTGCTCTGAAAAACTTTAGCATCATCCTATAATAAGACCACAGTGAAAATGAAAATCTATTACACCCTTAAAACAAGTCTGTTTGATCAGATATGGAGTCCTTATTGCATACTGTACAAACATTATTTCATACTAATCATAAATGTGTGAGCATTTGAATGGCATTGCTCTGAGGGAGAGGTAAGTTGTTTCAGCAATCCCAATTAAATTTCTATTGTTAACCTTCCCCCCCCTGCAACATTTACTCTTTACCCTGACTTTCTTTGGTGTTTTTGCTGCTTTCCTGGGAAACTACAGCAACCCTGCTATGTTCCCTATTGCTAATATGTACTGCCAAAATTAACTCCTTCTTAAGGTACTTTTTAGGCAGAAATACGATAAAATTATTGTATGACATATAATACTTTTGAACTACAGAAAGAAAGGAGGAATGAAATCTGATCCACTTAGAGGCCTGAAGGAAAAAGTATAAAACCCTTTGTTTGTAACACTATCTACAGTTTTTTACAAAATCTAAAGTAGTGTGGTGGTTAAAAATTTACAAGCTGAAAAAGTGGGCGTAGATCAACTTCAGCTTTTAAACTTCTTGTTTTAAAAAACTTGTTTGCAAAATCTCCTTTTCCATGTTTGCTCTAATTGCATTCTCTATGAGGTGGATGGCAGGGAGGGGAAACTGTATATGCTTCTATCATTTAAAAAAAATTTTTTTTGGCCTCTCTGTGCATCAAGAAGATGAAAGCAACCAAACTCAAAAAAAAAATTGTGTGGCTCATGAGACTGGTCCTTGAGGACAAACTATACCAAAAATGTAAATAAAATTAGAGATTTAAATTTGTTTTATACATTTTTAGCAAACAGTTCCTTATAAACATACTTACATGAGCTAGTACTAAACAAGAGTTGCACAACTGGAGTGCTGCAGGTGTATGTTTTTCTTCTGTGTGTTGTCAATGGGTGTTTAAGCAGCTATGAAGTGAGGTTGCAGAACCCTTGTTCCACATGTACAGTGCTTTCTGAAAATTTCCTTTACGTGTAGGAAAATTAAATAACCAAACCAAAACTAACAAAGCCTTAAGATTATAAATTGAAACCCCCACAAAAAGATCAGCAAACAGAACAGTTATGCTGACATGTAGTCAATTTTTTAATGAATGAAGACTGTTAAAGGGAGTACATCTGTCCCTGAATCCCCTGCCAATTCCTGTGCTTTTACCATCACAATTGCCTATTGTTAAGGTTTTCTTCCTGTGTGAGAACACTCATAAAGATAACAGGGGATACTAATTAAACTGGCTCTACTGGGTAAACCGGCTCTCTCAGAAGTCTCCAGGCCTGAAAAACTAATATAAACGAGGGGAATAAAAGGTGTATTTATGTGAACGACTATCAGTACAGTGAGATTGCAGGATAGGGCCTAAGTGAATTTGTTTTCCTAAAGCAAGGTATACAGCTCTTCAAAGCTCTGAACATGCTGAAATAGAGAATAATGCCAGCTGCAACAAGTTACTGCTAAATTCAGAAAATCTACATGAAAAAGCACATTCTTATTTTTATCATTTTTAATTACAGTAATCTCAAATGTTGCTTCTAACCACAACACATGTTGCTTTGTGGAAGAACGTTGTTTTTAAGTTTCCATGTCTTTAAATTAACCTTTCCAATGACTTCTTACACAGACTATTCAATGTAAAATTTTATATTGTCAGTCAGTCAAATTCTGCTTTCAGTTACACTATTGTACATGGACTTCATTGAAGTTGCTCTGGATACGCTCCAGCAAAACCAAGTACCTGATCCAACACCTATAAATGCCAATGGAAGACATTCTATAGACTTCAGTGGGCTTTGGATCAGGACTTAAGACAAGAATATGGGCCAATGTATCTAGTGTCCCCAAATTTTAATTTATTTTTCTGTTTTTAATACATTGCATTGAAATATCAGTTAATTGAAAGCAGATAAGCACTAGAAAAAAAGATTCCTTTACTGCACACTGACATCCGATGTTATATAGCAAAATTTCCCAATGAACTCCACCAGAAATGGATCATGTAAAGATGAAGAATCCTGTGATGTAAATATTCCAATACATACTAGAGTAAGCCGATAAAAACTGCGTGGTGCTGATCAGCAACTTTCCAACAAAACAAAGTTTTTTCTTCATGAGAAGCGTCTGCTTGCTGCCTAAGATTTAGATTTTTCATTAAAAAAAAAGGGGAAAACCAGTCAAAAAATGAAATATTTCAACTACGGTTTCCTGGCATAATGTATGATAGAAACTGAAATTTAGATTCCTCCTTATGCCCTATTTTCCTTAGTGAGCCTAATTGTTCAATTTAAATTTATCTCCCAGGACACATCTCTTTACCAAAACACTGGAGACCCTGGTGCATTTTGGGAGATACAATCTAACTGGGAATTCCCCCCATTATCAAGCAGAATGGGAGCATAACTTTGAGTCAAACTACAACTCTCAAAAGGGACTTCAGCAGTATTTCAAAATCTAAATATATAATATTTCAGAAGAAAATGAAAAATAACTAAAAAGTCTAAAATTTTCCAGAGATTTTTTTCTTCTCTTAATCAGCTCTGTTTGTTGCATATAATGTTAAACCTCTTAATGGTTGCAGCATAAACTTAGTCACACTCCAAACACTGTGTGGTTGCTTATATGTACAGTGAAATCTATCACTACAGTCCTATTAGTAAGAAGCGCTGCTACAGCCCCTTTGATTTGGCACAAAACACTTTCACCAATTCATCATTTAAAACACAGGGATTTCCAAATGTACATGCAACTAAATCACAATGGAATTTGTTCCTGACAATTAGCTGAAAAGGTGCTTGTCACAGGACCTCTCAAACCAGCTGATGCTTACAAAAGCATCTGACACTTCAGCTTTCCTCATCTCAACAAGAGATGGAGAGGATCAACTTTCCAATTTTACACTATTCTATTTTGGCAATGAGCAGGTGTAAGTGTGCAAAGCAAAAATCTTCTTTATTTTTGTTCATAGTCACATAATTCGTATATAGCAAGTGCAATGAATTTTTGTAGTGAGATATTACATAATTAAGCATTTTTTGTACAAACACAGAATTGTCTAGTAACAAGCCAGAGTGCCTACAATTTGGATTCAGGATATAAATGACAATCTGAGTGTATATTACATATATAATATATAATGTATACAGTATGCACACCTATATACATACATACAGACACATATACATAGTCTTCATTATAAATATTGAAGATCATCCTTTACTGGTTCTCTATATGACACGAAAAATACATGTCATGAAAAGCATAAGTGGATAACTGCTGATAATCAGTTATTCATGGGTAATCAGCATTACCAATCCTCTTAGACTGAAGAATTAATACTACAGTAAAATCAGGCTATTATTTTTCAAATGCTGAAAATGCCACTGAGGTTGCAGAAAGCACAAAATACACACAGTTCTTACTCTAAAGATTTTAAAATTTAAGGTCCCCTTCCTCTGAGCTGCTCTGAATCTGCAGACTGCTTGCAATGCCCAGGCAGAATCACACTGAAGACAGTGGACTCCAAATATGCCTATATTCCTGGCATGGACAGACTAAACAACTCTTACACACTTAAAAGTCTAACTACTAGTAATAACCAAGATAGTAATAAACAAAATCCAACATTTGTGCATCAAGGCTATGTTAAAGTTAGTAATGAAACTTAACTCTCCAAGTGTTCAATGACATTTTCATGACCAGTTTTCACCCTTAACGTAGGCTTTAACGTAAGCTTTGACATTTAACATACATAGAACTTAAATACAGATATGTTCATTGCTGCTGTACCTCTAGATGAGACCAGGGGCCTGTCCACATCAAGGATACTCACACTGTTGTAACAACGTATGATGCAAATAGATACACTACTGTGGCTCAGAGTAGGGCTTGCTATTTGTTTATCAATGTACTGTACCAAAACAATCTCCGCTTTCAGCTGGTACTGGAGCGTCACATACAGCTTCATAAAGCCTACCTCCCCAGTGTACACCAGGACGCAGGCCCTTTATTCTGGAACCTATTTTTTATTTTTTTCTTCCCCTTGAAGTCTCCCACCAGCAGTAGCCCTGCACAGAAGGCAAGATGGTCCATCTGCAGGTAGGCCTCACAACAGCTCTCCCACCCCTGGCTGAGGATGCAGCCACAACGGAGAAGAGAAAGCCGCAGAAATGAAGTCAAGCACAGGTGCAGCAGTGCCCTCCCACCATGAGGGATTTTCTACCAAGCCCCAGGGCAACCACTGCTTTAGGCAGTCTTTTCTGGCAGATGTGCTACAAATAGGCCCTGCACCCTCCTTGAGCACCACTCTGATCCACTTCCTTGCCTGACCTGCTGCTCTGCTCTCTACCTGGCCTCCTGCTTTGCTTCCAGCTCCCTGCCCTGCTCTTTCTGTTCCCCAGCCCTGTACTCCCTGTCCAGCCTGTTGCTTTGCTCTCTGCTTCTACGCCTGTGCTCCCTGCATGATCTGCTGCTCTGCTTTTTTCTCCCACCTCTGTGCTCCCTCCTGATCTGCTGTTCTGCCTTCTGCTCCCTGCCCTATCTGCTGCTCTGTGCTCCCATCCCTGTTCTCCCTGCCTGGTCTGCTGCTCTGCTCTCTACTCCCTACCCTATCTGCTGCTTTGCCCCAACTCCAGGCCAGTCTGCTGCTTTGCTTTCTGCTGGCCCCCTCTCTGCTCCCCAGGCTGTTCTCCCTGGCCAGCCTGCTCCTCTGCTTTCTGCTCCCCTCCCTATTTCCTGCTCTGCTCTCACCCCTGTTCTCCCTGACTGGTCTCCTGCTCTGCTCTCTACTTCCCCCCTCCCTATCTGCTGCTTTGCTCCCACCCCCCTTCTCCCTGGCCAGTCTGCTCCTCTGCTTTCTGCTCCCCCCACTGGAGCCACAGTGGTGTATCTCAGTAGCAAGTAGTCACCCCCTTATTTTGGGTCAGAGTGGTTCATCCCATGGGGGG
>NW_017729034.1:72919845-72920310 GCF_001723915.1 Gavialis gangeticus
CTTTCTGCCCCCCCCCCTGTTTGCTGCTCTGCTCCCGCCACTATTCTCCTTGCTTGCTCTGCTGCTCCGCTTTCTTCTTCTTCCTACCCTACCTCTTGCTCCGCTCCCGCCCCTGCACTCCCTGACCGGTCTGCTCCTCCGCTTTCTGCTCCCCACCCTTTCTCCCTGCCTGCTCTGCTTTCTGCTCCCAGCCCCACTGGCGGCGGGCTGCACCCGCTCTCCTTGTCCCCCGTCCTCCCGCCCACCCCGCAGGGGCCCGGGCCAAGCTCCGCCGCCCGCGCCTCACCCAGCGCCTCACCCAGCGCGGCCAGCGTGCCGGCCTCCAGCAGCAGGCAGTCGGGGCGGCTCCGCGCCTCCAGCAGAGCGCTGGGCACCGGCTCCCGCTTCCACAGCAGCCGCAGCCCCTTGCTCAGAGCCATGGCCCGGCCCCGCCAACCGCTCCCCGCCCGCAAACTTCCCCGAGTT
>NW_017729034.1:72920526-72934213 GCF_001723915.1 Gavialis gangeticus
GCACTGGTCGCCTTCCCACCTTCCCTTCAGCCCTTCTAGGAGGTAGGCTCCCTGCCAGTAAAAGAAAGGGTTGATCCCCCCCCCCCCGAAACCAAAGCTCCCCTGTAAGATTTGAAAGAAAATTATGTGGGGAGGGGGGTGTCTCTGATTTTATTAGGGCAGCTAGCTAATGGGCTGCCTAATTTTCTTTGCAGACCCCCCACAAGAAGCAACATGTGATTGGAAGCCAGAGTAACCGTGCTCAGGATGCACAAATCTAGAAGTCTCGGTTCTGAAATGGGACCTTTCATTAGACCAACTGGGCAATGGCAAAAAAAAAAAAAAAATCCTTTTCTGCAAGTTTTCAGGCTCAAAGGCCCTTCATCGGGCTCTGGGAAAGGTGAGGCAGCTCATTTCTAAATCGTTTCCCAAGTTATTTCTGCCCCTGAGTTACTGTTTTTAATGAGTTAAGCGGAGTCTGCAGGGCAGTGAGGCAGCAGCTGAGGGACAGCAGGGTGGCAGAAGAAAAAAGGGATTGATTAGTGGAACATCAAGGCCGTTAAAAAAGGAGAGAGGGGTGTTCAGGCCTATGCAATGAAGCATTGGCCGTGTGTAGGGGGTGCACGTGACAATCCAGTTAGAGAAGGGAAATAGGTGAGGTGAGGTCATAGCTTTTCATGGACCAGTTCCTAGGAGAAACTGCGCAAAGATGTGACCTCCCCTCACAAACCTTCCTCTCCCTTCATCAATGTTCTGTCTCACTTCCAATCTTGAAGAGTCATGTAGCCCCCTTAAAAAGCTCCCACACTCCTCCCGTGGTGGCTATAGTTCACTGATGGGGTACTTTGCTTGGTCAAAATTCCTGCTGACTTCACTGAGAGTTTTGCCTATTGCAGCTGGCCCTCAGTTTGAGAAATGCTTTCAGCAGAAAGGAGCCGTGTACATATAAGTTGTTTTATAATTAATATACCTCTCACCTTTATCAATAGCCAGGAACTACCTTTCCCTAAGTCCTTACTGAGGCAAATAGCAGATTTTCCTTGGGTCAGGTATCCAGGTTGTAGCTGTACTGGTCTAGAGGTAAAAGGAATGAGAACTCTTTGTAGAGGTGATATCTTTTATTAGACCAACTAGATTTTTGCCAAAAAAATGTCTTTAATTGCAAGCTTTCAGGCACAAGCGCCCTTCTTCAGGCCTAGGAGAGAAGATTGTAAAAGTTTTCCTGGGTAGAAATAAAAGTTCATATTTCCTAGGAGAGTTAAAGGTGCGATAAAATCTCCTGTCGGGCATAGTTCATTTTATGCAGGTTAGGCTTAGAGAAAAGTTGGAAGAGTCTGTTTACCTCAAAGTTGTTTGGGGTCAAGCAGGATGTAGCCATATTTCCTTCTGGTTATGGTGTTTCATATTTCACAGAAGAATAAAAGGATAGAATGCTGTTCTGGACAGGAATTTCTTGTGTGGGGAGGTTTTCCTTGGGGCACAATAGCAAGGGAGATGTGGATGAGCGAATACAGCTCTGATGGCAGAAAAGCTGCAGCTCAGATGCAAATACATCTTACTTCTAATTGGTTTGAGTGAACATGACTTTAGCTAGTTACACAATCACAGTTGTGGCTGTACTGGGGATGAACCCTAATTTGCTAAATGGATGGAGAAAAACACAAAATACCCTGAATATTTCCTGTTATAGTTGTTGGGATGTTGTTTGTCTTGCACAGTTCCAAGGGGCATCGGCCAAGGTTATATCAGGCTAGGCAGTGTACAGACATACATATAGCACAGTTCCTGCTTCAGAAAGCTCAAAGTAAACAACTCTCAGGAAAACAGAGATTTGTATTCTCTCTGTGAATCTGTTTCCAGAATCTATAATATTCCTAGTAGCAATAGCTTTTCAAAGGGCAGAAAAACGTGATTTTTTTTCAAGTTTATGATGCTTTTAAAACAGAAGAAATGATAAAGGGGTTTTTTGGCAGGAAAGTGTGTCAGTGCATATATCTGGCACTGATTCAGATCAATATGGGACAGTGTGCAAAGTCAGGTGAATAGCTGAGAGATAACCTAGAAGAAATCACCTAGAAAGGTATTCAGATGATAACAGGAGAAGAAGGCATAAGAGTTAAGCTCAACATTTGTTTTTCAATGGATATAAAACCCTGCCACAGACAGTAATGTAAACATTTCACATCCTAATCAGAACAAGGGCATACCGGTTACAGTGAGTTTCCTATAGACATGGAGGCAGGACAGGGATTAGGGCTGTGTGAGGCTTCGGACCGTGCTTCAGATCCAGAGAAGCTTCAGACACTTTGGTCTCCAAAGCAGCATGTTTGGATCAAAGTGCTGGCTTTGTTAGGCTTTCCGAAGTGGTTTGGAGCTTCTGAACTCCTTTGGAAAAGCGTTGGAGCCACTTCAGAGATCAGGCCATAAGGTATAATGGGGAATCAAGGAAATATCTATAACTTTGTTGTTTTTTTGTCTGATTTGAATGAAACCTGCAGGGGTGATAGCCTCTGATGAGAGCATGAAGCCTGCCAAGTTTCAAGAAGATCGGTGAAGTGGTATGGGGGAAATGCACCCCAAATTCTTCAAAGCAAAACTCATGTCACATCTATGTGTTACACCACAGGGGGGGTGAAAACTGCAGGGGTTCCTCTTTCCCTAGAAGAAAATACCTAGCTGAGATTAAATGGCAGGAGTCCTACACTAGTAAGCCCAGGGTTGTCTAATGCAGGCAGTACTGGAGAGATGGCTTGAGAAGGGTTGGTTTATGGTAACATTCTCCCCTGTGAATCTGGTGCTGTGTCATTCATTTACATCTAAAAATATCCAAATCTCTCTCTTGAGCATCTGTTGCCTTTTGAAGAATGATTACTGTAGCACCTTGTGCTCATGATAAGTTTTTCTAATGCATCATCAGAGCTTACTGTCACTTGGAGGACAAAGCCATCTCTGTGGTTGTGTACTGCCTGTGCATGTAATTCATTCGTACTTGTAATTTGCAGCAAAAGACACTAAAGACATAAATACAAGAGTCAGGATAATTAATAGAGAGCTCAACGCTTGAATTGTCAAACAAAATATTCACCTAGGCAGAGAACAGGACTGTCTATGACAAACTTTCTTTTAAGCACAGCAACTTAGATGCAGGGAACAAGATAGAAATGGCTTGTCAGAGGGGAGGGAAAGTGGGAGATTAGAAACATTTAGTACTGTAATAAAATCAAACACTTCCTGCAAACTTTGAAAAATGAAGTCCTTGTGGCTTTTCTGGGTTGGTGACATAGCACAAACTGCCTGTCTGAGAAGCCGTCCTTTAACACATTCTCTCACTTAAGGGCTATGTTTTTTTTAATATTCGAACCTCATGGGGTTTTTTGGTAATGGAAAAAGGTTGGCCCATGGAAGGTAGTCTGCGCTTCATGGTGGCTACCATGAACATAGAAGTACCATCCCAGATCAGACCAATGGTCCATCAAATTAAATATCCTATTTCCCAGTATCAGCAAGTGGCAAGTAGTAGATATTTCAGAGCAGGAGTGTCAAGTTCATGCCTCCTCGCTGGCTGGATTCAGGCCATGGGGCTTCTTATGGGCCTCATCCAGATTTGATGGAGGGACAAGTAGCAGTAGGGGGACCGTCTGTCTCTAATTGGGCAGCATAGTCCCGGAATGGGAACCTCAAGTCCTGGTCCCAGGCTGCATGACTCTGGGACAGCATTTATCCTGGATTTGTACAGGGATCTGCAGGAAATGGCAGGTTTCATTTTGCAGGCTGCTAGGGTTTCAGCCTACAAGGGGCTGCTTGGGGTTGCTGGGAGCAGGACACAGGGGTGCCACATGCATGCATGTGCCTGCACACATGCACATAGCCGGGAACATAGCCAGGCAGCCTAGAGAACAGCTCCCTGCAAATAAGGTTATGGGGGGAAAGGGCATATGCAGGCAGGAAGGGGGGGGTGCAGATTGAGGCCCCCAAAAGTGAAGGAAGGAGTGGGGCAGAGGCTGGGGGCACTGCCCAGCCAGGGTGGTGCATGGGGCTGGAGCATGGAGTGGGACAGAGCCACGGGTAGCTTGTCCAGGGAGTTGGAAGCATGGGGAGTGCATGCCCCCCCAGATTTATGCACAGGTTGAGAGCAGATGTGGGCTGCCTGCTGCAGACTCAGGGCTCCCTGCCTTGCTGCCCTGCCTCTGTGGATCCCATCCTGCACTGCCACCACCACACTGCCATGGTGAGGTGCCCCCTGCCCAACCAGCAGCAGTAGGGGTGGCAGTAGAGGCATAGAGTTGTGCCCCTGGTGTTGCCAGGAGAGCAGGGGGCATACAGCTGATGTAGGGTCCCCGGAGGAAAGGCAGCAGGGCAGGGAGCCCCAAGCCTGCAGAGGGCATCCCACATCTACCCCCCACTTGGCTCTGGTCCTGGGGGCATAGAGAAGGCAGGCATGTGTCCCACCTTTCCCTTTTGAAAAGGTGATCACCATAAGTAGTAGCAGCAGCAGTATGGAGCTTAACACAGCTGTCACTCACCATCTGCTGCCAACACACATTCCCAAAGGGGCTCTGTACCCCAGATTTCTTCAGAGGGCCTCATTCTCAAATTCCCAGCCCCACTGGGAGCCCCATAGGCCAAATGGCATGGCTCCATGGGCTGGATCTTGCCTGCAGGCTGTATGTTTGACATTCCTGCTTTACAGGGAGAATATATGAACTGGGCACATCTGTCCCATGTTATATCATCCCTGACATCAACCATCATTGGTCTGGAAATATCATGGTAACGTACAATGATAACATACAATGCTGAGAAAACAGCTAACAGCAACTGGAGGAACAGCTAACAGCAAAAGGAGGAAGTGCTGAAAAAAGCTGGAGAATTTTGCAATCTGACCTCATATACAAATTTACCAAAATACATTTGGAGTATTAGCTGGTTTCCCAAGATTTTTCTATCTTTATTTTGTAGGAGACAATGTTAGACTATCTAAAACTCCAAACACATTCTCATGCACTTCATGTATATACATTTTTCACATAATGTAATTGAATTCCCTGAGGTATGAAGCTTGCCTTCTAACTGAGATTTCTACACAGCCCATCCTTGACAGTAGGCCAATTAATGGGCATTGTGGTACATAATTTCTTCCCATAGTCAATATAAATCTGTGCCTTTCTTCATCTAAACATGCATTCTCCAGCCACACCATCCTCAAGGCCTCTCATCTTTTCCCCTGTCTTTGTTTCTCTATCACTCTATTCCCTCCAGTGTATCCCCAGATGTTTGTCTTTGAAAAGAAGCCTTGTAGTCTGCATGCTGACAGTTGATCAGAGTCTAGCTGCCTTTGCTACGCTAGAATTATCTCAAGCAGAGAGAGAAAACAGAGGTGTCCAACTTTAAGCAGGCAATATATGCCATCTTGTATACCTGCATGAGGTGTGTATAAGAAATGCACTCCTACATAGGAGTAGTGTGTGTGTGGATGCATGCACATATGTGTGCACATGCATGTTTCCCCCACTCCAGCTCCCTCTCCCTCTCCCTCTCCCTCTCCCCTCTCCCCAACACACGCCTCCCTCTCCAGCTCTGTCCCTGCTAGAAACTTAGAGAAAAAGTGACCGACCCCCTCAAGGCCCTGTGTTCAGTGATGACAGAACCACATGGAAACAGCTCCAACAGGATTACAGCACAAAAAATTGGTAGGATGCTGGGAGCAGCCAGCATGGTAAGAGGACACAATGCTAAATCAACATTATTAAAAATAGTCTTTGGCCTGCATTTCACCTGTGTTATACATCATTTTTCTGCAGACGGGTTTGTACTGATGTTTAAATAGATCTTTGCCTGCTGCTGAAAATGTCACTGTCACTTCTGTTATGAAAACAAAGTTTTCTCTGGAACAGTGTATTTTACACTTTTCATGTTCCTCTGGGTTATTCTTTCACTATGGGTTCACATTTCTGGTTCCCTTATGCTGCACCAGTAAGGCAAGTAGTGCATTGTATAGATTCCCAATCCATAGCTTCAGGGCAGTGGAGGTTCGAAGAATCTTCTGGCTCTGCTGATGAGTCACTGGAGAAATTGGAGAAATAATACCTTTAATCAAAAAAGTCAAATTTGCTGATCTTAGCTAATGGTGTAGTTCATTTATTGGGGGGGAGAGCAGGGGGAATCAAACTGCTGGCAGATGTTAAGGCAGGAGTGTGGTTGGGGTCTGAGGAATGTTATGCCCCATTCCCCAAATCACACAACTTGCCATGCCAGAAATGCATAGCCAGTCATGTGATTCTGGCAAAGGGCATCAAATTCCTCCAACTCCAATTGTGTGGCTGCCACCAAGGAGAGTCCTATATCATGCAGCTAGGGAGCCAGAAACTCCTGTTCCCCAGTTGCATCCACCACTCACGTGGAAGCAGCAGCTGGAGAGCCAGGAGCTCCCCACTCACCAGCCATGTACTGGTTTCACAGGCACCCAAGAATTAAAAAAAGGAGGAGTGCACCTGGAAGCCCCAGCTGAAAACCACCCCCATTTTTTCCTGGGTGCTGTAAACCCAAGATGGGGAAGAGGCTCCCCTAAATTGGGCTCATGGCCCCCACAATGTAGCTGGGGATGAGGGCATGTGTAATACAGATGGGAGAGGCTCCCCCATCTCCAGCTGCACACGCATTTTAAGAAGCACCTGGTGCCCTGGACCTGAGACCTGGGGCTGCATCAAGGGATAAAGCAGCTGCCCCAACTGATCCTGCCAGTTGGACAGAGGATGGCTTTGTCCAAGACCTGGGGCTGCCCTGTGTCAGATCCTGATGCTCTGCTATTTGGAACCAAGCCTATTACCAGCCTGATGCTGAGGATCAGGCAGGGAGGTCCATGCCTCAGACCCTAGAGCTGTCCCATGCCCTGAGGCTCATCAGGACCTGTCACCCTAAAAAGCCTTAAAGATCAGAGACTGCAGGGCAAGGGAGCTTCAGGGATAAGTTCTTTGAGATGCTGGGTCCCAGACAGCCTACATCTCAATGGCAACAATCAGCAGTTGTCAGCATAGAGAGCAGGGCAACCCCTGACCAGGTTCCAGGGGTCTGTCTAGGTCCTGCCCAAGAGAATCAGTTGATTGTCAGCATTGGGATGAGAGGACACGGCACACATTGTGCGTGTCCACACGTGCAGGCATGTGTGTTTACAGCAGCTCAAGTAGCATCAGCACAAATTTGTGCCAGAGATTTATGCCTCAGCACACATGCCTGAACACATGCACTTTGGTGTTGGGCAAATTGTGCCACCTGGGGCAAACTGACCCTGTTCAGCTCCTCCCGGATCTTCAGCCTGTGACCTGCTGCCACATGTGGCAGCATCGCCCCTTTTGGACCTTCAGTCCCATGGCTCATGCCTTTCAGACCCAGATGGAGACTACAGGGGTGCCTGGGCTGTGGTATGGGCACTGCAGTCAAGTCATCTGCACCTCTGAGGCAGATGCCAATGGACCATGGCTACACAGTTGGACTCCAAGCCCTGCTCTAGCAGCTGCTCCTACCCAGAGTGCTCTCCTATCTCCCACCCCAGTCTCTCTCTCTCTCTCTCACACACACACACACACACGCTTGCCACAACCCCTGGCCCATCACATACACCCATAGACCCTGCTGCCATCTCAATCCCACTCCCCACCCCACTACGCCCATCACCCACTGTCAATACACAAAGCACATTTTTTTCTCTTTACTTTTTCTGTATTTGCTAAGCTTACAGTAATTTGCATTTAAAACTGAAGTCACAAACAAGCTAAGCATTTTTTAAGCTTCTAGGCCAAATTTTACTCTGATAGAAGCTATATTTGAAAAGAGTACACCTTCTTCTGAACTATGCAAATGAAAAATGAAGTTTAGAAATGCAGTTTCTTTTCCAGCTAGTTACACTAGTTTCTCAGAGAACTTTATGTGCAGAAAACATATCTGTTACTTTATTCAGTTACAGTCCAGTACAGTCTAATCTAGGTCACACTTTCTTAACCCTCACAGTTAAAATATTAATGATTCCTTTAAAATGACTAGAATAGTAAGAGTAAAAAAAATGTGTGAGAGGAACCGACAACATTTATTTGGGTGTTCTCAGATCACCCAAATAAATGTTATCAGTTCCTCTCACACATATACCAGGATAAGGGTATGTGGAAAAAGAGAGAGGGGTACAGGATATCATTTGCAGACTGTGACAAAATTTTCAGTATCATATGGCCCAGCTGGCTGAGAAACACTGATTGAGGTCATCCATATTTATCTTGCATTTTTGTCAAAGAATTGTTTAGTGGTCGTAAAACAGGTCAAGGCCTCAGTTAATCAAGGTATTTAAACATGTTCCTAAGTTTAAGGATATGCACCATCCCTTTAAATATTTTACTGAATCTGGACCTAAACATTTAATTTCTTTAAATAGGCCTGCTCAAATGAATAAGCACTGAAGGGTCAACTTCTGAAGATGGCTGGTTTAGAGCCATCTGGCTCTGGATCCAGACTGACTCAAAAGGTCTATCTAATTCCAGATGCATGCTCTGGATTGGCAGCACACTGTACCGCAGATTCAAGCTCTGACCTATTACCAGAAATGGCAAGGAGAGTCCCTGGTGAAATTCTGATTATTTTGGACTCTTAATAATGAAAATGAATGTGACGTGTTCTGATTTTCTTCTTTCATTTCTTTCTCCATATATTTTTAACTGTGTGCATACTAATCGAGAGGGATCTGTCAGGAAAAGCAGACTCATTCCGTTCACAGATGCAAACCTTTTCCTGTTAAAACACTATTTTCAGCAACGGCAGCTGTTTTAAAACTCGACTTTCTTCATCCCAAAACTATGTGCAGAGGAGCTGGTGTTAGCCAGACTGTGTTTATTTAGGCAGCAATAGTGACCAGACAACCAGAGTTCTTTTTTTCATTTTAATATCCAGACTGGCATTTTTATTAGTTTTGGGTGTGCCTCTCACATGTTCAAAGGATGTGGAAGCCACACATTTTTCCATCACTTCTTGCTTAGTTTTCCAGAGCCCTTCATAGAAAAAGCAAAACAGCTCCAAGTAAAACAGAAATATCAGCTTTGAAATGATACACACACACACACGCAGCATGCAAAACGGCACTTTTTCACGGAGTGTAGTATCTTTCTTGTATTATGGACTGTGGGGAAAAAGGCTCTGATACAAAATTACTCTGGTAAAAAAATTGCAGGTACAGTAATTTCTAATGACTGCCCCACTTTCAGATACACATATAAAGTGGTTGGAAGAGAAAGGCTTTCCCTTTCCCCCAGGAAAAAAAGAAAAGATCATGTTATTCTATAATTGTCCGTTATAAGGATCTCCATAGTCCTGAGGCAATATAGCAATTCTGCCGTTCATGTATTAAACCATAGGATTTTCAAAGTCACTATAGGAAGCAGAGAACCATTTATTGGCTGTTCAGAATCTGTGCATTTCTCTATCAGTTCAATACTTTTGAGAACCAGACAGAGGAAGGAAAACACTAAAAATTCTGGCCTGGATCTGCTTATACTACAACAGGTAAATTTTAAAAGAAAGGAATTAAAAAAAATGCTCTCTACCTTTGAAACTCATCGATTCTTGGCTATGAAAAATAAGAGGTGAAGCTGAAGAGAAGCTGTAGGGAAAGTAAACCCACAACAGGACATCCTACACAGGTAGAATTTTTATGAGGCAATAAAGTTTAATTCTTGAGAAAATGTTTTCCACTGATTCATTCAAATATGTTTTGGAAATAACCCTCAATTACACAGGTGTTTTCATTTCTCTTGCCTAAATGGACAATGCAGAATTAATTTTGCAAAAGAGAAGCATTAGGAGAAGATGAGTCCTGAAGGGGGCATTTAAAATTGAAGGGGGTGGGAGTAAAGCTTTCTTGTTCTCCACATAAATAACTCTCATTAATGTTAATTTATTTAAAGCTCATTGAGCTATAGCCTCCTCTCAGTGTGAACATGCATTTAGAGGAGAATATCCCCCACTGAGTTGTAGTGAATCAACATTAGTGGGAGTTATTGGAGCACATCAAAAGGATAATAAACCCTATTAAATGAGATGCACAGTATTTCAGTGCCGGCTATTTACAGTTGTCATACTTTCCTATTGAGCTCTCTTTATTCAGCCAATCTCATGCTGTGTGAGTATATGCAGAAGTCCATTTGCATGATTTATGGTAACCTGATTATTTTTTAAAAAGTAGTGTTATCTTGCACTCCTGCTTTTTCTTGCATGCTTACCTCCTGGCTTCAGCAAAACTAGGACTTTTTGTGGGCATACAGCTAATTAGATACCATATACCCACACAAAAATCCCCCATTCATAGACTGGTAATGAAAAGAATTAGAGTGTGCCAGCATGGAGGGCCTCACTTTGTTAAAACCAAGCCCTTAGAAGCAATAGATTGTTAAAAAGAAAACATTACACGCCAAAGAGAGCAGGCTTCATTCCAAGGAATACATGAGCTTAGTAATTTCAATCAAGTTAATTTTTGGATAACAGAGAGAGTACAGTAAAAGGATTTTGTATTGCTACAGCCCTTTGGCTGTGAATCTTATTGGCAAGAAGTGTATTGCTAGGACTTTTTTTCCCTGATAAGTTTTACTTCCTGTTAGATGATTCTTACAGTACTTTAAAATTGCTGTAGGCATAGTTTATAGGTGGTACTGATCTGCCCTGCCTAGAATGCAACAGCTCTCCAAGGGCCAACAGGAATTTTCTATAACTGTTTTGAAAAGAAATGCGCCACACTTAGGATTAACATGCCATTATTTCCCACTATCCCCATGGTGTGAAGATAACCCAAATTTCCATTTCTTATAAGTGGCACGAAACTTTATGGATCACCAGTGTTCAGGACTCAAATGCTGTATCTTCTCTGAAATGTGGCACTTGCAGCAAATGCCATTAATATTGTGCTAGACCATGGGCTCTGGGCCAACTACCAAGCCCAAGGGAAGAATGCCATCTATTGACTCACTGGTCCAAAGCAACCAACGCTATCGGTCACAATGCTCTCTTTTCTGTTATTACAGAGCAATGTTTTCCTCCATTTTACCCCTGTCTACTACAAGATTATGTTGTTTAAATTAAAATATGATCTATTTTCCTGGTTTCTTTTTAACCAGAGATGCAGTGGAGTAGTTTTGGCCCCTCAACTTATACAGCCTTAATTATGGCCTTTGGGTGTAGCTCAAAGAGTCCAAAGGGGCAGGAGGAAGCACATAGCAGGATTTTAGGTCTGCATTTGCATGAATGAAAGGCATGGGTGGATCTAGAATTTAGAAAAGGGGGGTGCAGATGGTGAGGTGCGGCATCAGCTAAAACAACAGTTTTCTCCAGTTAAAAAGCAATCAGAAGCTTTACTAATATGCTAGGGGGCCTAGGGCTGTATTATTCAGTCTACGATTGAAACAAAAAAATATATAACTTCATTGGAATGGGTTCCAAACAATCTGCAGGGCTGTGAAATAGAAACAACATTACCAGGAGCAGCAAACAGACAGCAGACTTGCAGAAGGAGGCTAGCTTGATTAGTGGAATATCAAAAGCATTAAAAAGAGACAGGATCATTAACAACTATGGACTAATAGTTTAGAAGGGATCAGATAGATCAGTGTTTTTCAACCTGCGGGTCATGACTCAAAAGTGGGTCACAAGACTATACGAAAGGGTTGCAAACAAATTTAAAAAATGGATCAACAAACTTTAAAAATGGATTCTCTTTTAAAGGAGAAAGAAAAATGTGGGAAACCGGGGCTTTTCCCTTGCTTGCGAGGGGCTGTGCTTGAGGGCCTCCATGTCCCACACACCCACCTTCTGCCTCGCACACTGGGGAGTCTGAGGTCTGGGGACTGCAGGTTGGGAGCTAGGGGCACTGGGTCAGGACTGGCCATTGATGTTTACAAATGGATCCTGATACAAAAAGAGTTGAGAATCACTGAGATAGATTGTAATGAGCCACGAGGTCAAGTGACTCCCTCACTGCTGCCTGACTAGAAATGCTGCTGCCACTGCCAGGCAGTTGGCTTTAAACTTTGGGTAGAACAAGAATCAAAGGGGTGAGGGGTGGTAAACTGTGCCACTGCACCCCTCACCTTGCCAGATCCAGTTCTGGTGAAAAGGGCAGTTGCGAAATGGATATTGGCCATCAACAATTTAGATCTAAGTCGTGCCTGCCTCCAGGAAGGCGATACAACAAACTGACTGCCCTATCCTCATCTGAAGTAAATCAGAAGTCAAGGGTGTTCCTCCAGCTTCTTCCAGCTGAGCATCTGGACCATAGAATAGAATGAAAGAACTGAGACCTGCCTGATGGAAAGCAGGGAGGGAGTCAAATGGCACCAGGGCCACATGCATCTGCACTCTAGATTGGGATATGCACGCTGACCTCTGAGGCAGCTGTCCTAGTAGATTAACTATATTTTTATTTAAATGAACCAAGAACCATGCTATGAAGACAAACATTATCTGTATCAATCCTGATCATTCCAGACCTCTCCAGGTAACATAAGTGCAAAAGGACGTGGGGCAGAGCAGCACAGGAAAGAGAGGGAAGCCAGAAGCAGAACAAGAAATTTATATTATTTAGACAACTGGTTTAGCCTGTTATCTTCTGACATACCAATTATATCAGAAAACTGTGTGCACGTGTGGATAAATGTGAGTATGCTTTTATTCTGCTCCCTAGACAAGGCTTGTCTTTGGTAGTTTGCTGACTTAGAGTTGCAGTGTACCTTTCTGCCTTACTAAAACAGGGATTATGGCTGACATTATCAAAATAATTGTTGTCAGTGTATTTGAAATGCAGGCACTTTCAGTATTACCATTTAGGGAGATGGGGTGTTTTAAATAAAAAAGGGTATTTTTGTACCAAACTTGAGCTTGGCGGTTTCAGTTACATTGGATGTCTACTTCTTTTGGAAGTACTACTTTTGAAAGTAGGTGGTGGTAGACATGTCTACTACTTTTGGAAGCACTAAAGCACAGTACAGTATGGGTGATTACTGCACTGTGCACATGGAACAAGGTTAAATTTCATCGCTATGTTGCCATAGCGGCGTGCTAAAACCAGGGAGCACGCTGCTACAGCAACGTAGCTGGCAATAATATGTAGACAAGTGATCACTATGTCACCATAGCTTGCCATATGGCAATACTGTGCATCACTATGTCACCATAGGGTGATGTGTAGACACAGCCACTGTTTCCATACTACCCAGGTGTATTGGTGCCAGTCAGGTTCTGTCAGCACTAGAGTAGGAAGGAGAATGAAAGGCCTGCACAGTTCTGTTGTAGCATCAGGAACAGCTGTATTTACAACAGAACAGCTGGGTCTACATGGGTGAATAGATGCCTGGAGCAGCAGTGGTACTGTTTGCTTTTCCACTGAAAAATGTGTAATGATTTGTAGCTGTTGGTTTAAGAAAACCATATGAGCATGAGTCTCACTCTCAAGTTTTAAGCAATTGTGTAAATTAAAACAGATTTTAAGTATAATTTTATTTGCCTTTATACCATTGATTATTCCTCACCAATATGTAATATTGTTAGTGTCAGTCATGATCTGATGTTGACTGATCTGCAGTGGTAGTATTTTACATAGACTTAGCATTCTCCTATTATGTGGTACCACCCCCAACTTGATAGATTTGTGAAGATACGGCTTGCCAGTTGCAACTGGGATTTCACG
>NW_017729034.1:72934394-72945268 GCF_001723915.1 Gavialis gangeticus
GTTGCAACTGGGATTTCACGTGCTAGTTCTTTCAGTATACAAGGATGGAGAGTATCCACTCCTATACTGAGAGGATTAAGCTCTTTTACTTATTTCTTTATTATCTTGAACATTTCCTTTTTTTTTTTAATACCTTCATTCACATTACCTTTCTTGCCTTTATCCCCATCGTCCTTAGTCAGTCATCAGTATCAGTCATCTTTATCAAAGTATGAGAGTGACTGAGTTGTATTTTGAGACCATATTTAGATAATTCTTCATCTTTACCATCTCCTTTCTGCATAACAGTCCACTTGTTTTTCTTGGTCTCTCATTTACCTTAGTTTCTTGCATACTACATACCCCCGTGAAATACACACGCCTTTTTTTGGGAAGGAAGAATGAAGAAAAAATATGTTCCAGAATCTTAACTGTCACAGCAGGGAATTAACATGGCTGAACGCTAGCCCCAGGCAGGAGGAGCAGAGCCAAGTTCTCAGCATCGTTTGGTCTCTAGCTGTAGCTTCAGCAGCACTGCTCAGCAGCTGTAATGAGGTTAAAACTAACTGTGACCCTTGAAGGCTGCACTCCAACCACTCCCGCTGCCAAGCTGGGAGAGGAGCACTCCTTGCACGGCAGCATCAGCAGCCAGAATTTGCTTCTGCCCCAAGTGCACAGATGCCCCTTCATGTCTCTGCAGCAAGCCATTACTTGCTTTAATTCTGGTGCAGAAAATGAACATCCCTACTTAAGACACATACTGTCATTCTGGAGGGCTGATTTTTGTGGAAAAGTCTTACCTCTTCCCCAATCAAATATTCTGCCACATACTTATTTGCTCAGATGTAAGCTGACTGAAACTTTTGAAACAAATATCATATGTACGTGAATATGGGTATGAGTATGACATGGGAGTAAATGTGGTATATGACTTAAAAAACGAACAAAGAAACAAAAACAACCCTCCTTTTGCATTTTTAAAATCCTCTGGAAAGTATAACCAAGCTTAACTTTTGGGGAGTCTCACTTGAAGTACAGATATTTCCAGACCTCTAAGATACAGCTACCATTGCTGATCAGTCATTTTTTTCTCCATTCCCTGGAGCCTCTACCCTCATTTCTAGTATCCTTCTTCAAGTGATTATTTCTCCAGCTCTGTTTGGAGCTTCTTACAAGTATTTCTCTCCCTTTTCTGGAATATAAATTCCCAGCAGTGTCAGTATCTTTCATTTGAAGATTCAAATTCCAGGCCTCTTCCACATTTAAATTCCTTAATCCATTTGACTTCACTAACCAGTTACTTTAAGTTACCAAAGTTTACCCTTTTAAAATCAGTAATCCTTAGTTACCGACTTATTTGTTTATTCTTCCATTTAATTTTAACTGAATCAACATTTGATCAGTTGATCCAAGGCTGTTTTATGTGAAAAAATCCTTCAATTAATTACTTACTACTTACCTAAACAAAGCCTGAAGCAGTCAGTGACTCTTTGGCAAAGAAATCTTTTGACCATCACATCTGGGCCCAACCATTAATGTTTTTCTGCAATACCTGGATAGTTATTCTCCCATACTGATAGAAATACTAGTGAGAATTCTCTCTCTCTAATTACAGAGATATCTGTTCATGTGTACGTGAACCTGATAATTTGTACCAGACTACCTGCATTACTCCAAAAGAAATTTCTTATCCTTCACCAAGTGACTTTGACCCAACGTATTCTGTTTTTATCTTTCTAGCCCTCCTTTTTTCTTTATGATCTATCACATCATTAATGCACAAAGCTGTTTCTCCTCTTTCTTTCTTGTATAGCAAGCCCTGCTCTCTGCCTCTATTTTTCCCCACTTAGCCAGTCTGTTCCTCTTCCTGGCACTGGTGGTTACAAGGTACCATGGATTAATCCTTTTGTCTAGGTGTCTGCCCTCCTGGTTCAGCAGGTGACTTCAAAGCTTGCATTGCAAGTGCAACTTCTTTTTCATCATGGCTTCATCTGAACTCTTAGTCTCCAGTAGCAATGCAAACCTCTAGAATTCATGAAAGAGAAGGTTCATCTGGTGATAGTTTATGTATTAATGGCTTCCATGAAGTCCCCTGTCATTGATAAATGTATATCCCACAGCTTCTGCACTTGCTCATCTCCTCTACTGCTGCCTCAGTTGCCATAATTGTCTTTTCATTTTTGCCCTTGCCTTAGACTCACATATGCTACTCTCTCTTTTTTTGTTTACAGATCATCAGGTTTTGCTACTATTGATCCCAGTATTAAGGGAAAGGTTACTCATTTGACATTCCAGTGATCACCTTAAGTGTCTCCTGAAGAGAGGAGCACAATGACAACTTCTCGGTACTATTCCTGTAGAGAAGCTATACCAAATATCATACCAATTTTTTTTGCTCAGATCTAAGCTTACTCCTTCCTTTACTCCTCCAAGACTTTTGAAAAAAAAATTATATTTACTTCGATCCAAGACAAGGTGTTTTTCCAATCACCATGGGAAAAAAAAAGCTTTGTCTTAGACTTGAGTGTTGGCCTAAGGCAGGTGGCAGCTTAGCTCCATCTTCATCCCCAGGCTCAGGGTGGCTCATGCAGCAGGGGAGGGGGCATGTGGCAGGGAAGAAAACAGGGAAACAAACAATATTCTTATTTACTACAGTGTGGTGGTGGTGGGAATCAATGGACACTGGACACTAGCAGCAGGGGGGCAGGCACAGGCAAGAGGGCAGAGGAAACTTGGGAAGGGGGTCTATCTCCCTGTTTCCTGCTGCTGTTTTAGTGGAGATTGATTTAAGATGACCTCCAGTAATTAGTTATAATTTAAGATGACCTCCAGCTAATTAGTTATAATGTTCTAGTTATAATGTATCAGTTATAATTATAATGGAACCTTATAATTAATTTATAATTTGTTATTAGAGGTATTTATTGGGGGGATCATTTATATTTGAAGCGGTCTTGGATTCAGGTATATATGGGTACTATCTAGTCCTGGGAATCTGCTTCTGATTTATAACAGATTAAAAACAGGCCCCCAAACTAACATACGTACTGGATATTCACCATCAAGTACAGCAGTCCATCAACAGTGCAGATACAAGCTGGCCTTCTTTGAGAGACAGAGAGATTCACTTACTAATTGGAGAACTTGTTTACATTTGGAAGGCTGCATAAACATCCTCCTGCTGTTTGCTTTGCCAAAAAGCAGAGAATAAGTTTATAACCAGAATCTAGAATCCAGATAGCAATAGCTTCCTTCCTGTGTAAAATTTATCTACTGCTAAACAAACAAACAATATTCTTATTTACTCTAAAAGTAGATTTTCATTTCCATATGTTTTCCGGTTTTGTCTTTTCCAGGAGGCTAATGTAAATATCCTCAGTAGGGGTCTTCAATACAAGTTTGCCATGTGCTCTTAGGTTACAATCAAGATAAAGGCTGCTGCTTAAAATGCAAAACAATATTAGGTTCCTTAACTTCACCCTTCTCAGCCAACAACCACTCGCATCCACCTGGTTCATCCATGACACATGGGCAAAGCTGTTAGCGGTAAAGTAGCGGTCCTTGCATGACAGTCAAACCCAGAGAACACACAACTAGCTGATCTTGCTAACATTCAGCATTCAAAAACCCAGGGTTAGGTTCTCAAGAAGTCACAACTGGCTTAAAGCACAGTGTATTTGGAAGTGTTATGTTTAGGATGTTGATGGCCCTCTAGGAGTTCGTGTTCTCCATGCTCTCTACAATAAGGTCTAGAAACTTATAAAAAGGAAAATGAAAGGGGAGATTCTGATAGCACCTGGCATTTTAAGAAAAAGCTATGTTGGAAGACAGTGCCCATTGCACGAGTCAGCACTGCTGACTGGAAATGATGCTCTAGCCAGATCTCTCCAAATGATCGTTTAGGATGGCATGACATACCAACAATCACTACCTTAGTAGTTCTCAACCTTTTTAGACTTAAGGCATCCCTTAATAGATTCAAGGTACTCTTAAAAATGTCAGCTCTTAGTTTTCACTCAATTTGAGACTACAGAAAAACAGAGTAATTCTTTTGTTGCAAACTGCTCAGAAATACCACAAGTCAGAATGTTTTTCACATTATGGATTCCTATTTGAAATCTCTGGGCTTATCTTGTTTGCATATTTTACAGTGCTAGTATTGCATGGCAAGCCACAGCACCCTGGTTGAGAACCATTGATTTAGAGTCATGAACCTCCGGTGGGAGAGCAGAATGCCCAGGGCACTTTACAAAACAAATATCATGAAATGTAAGTGTGGCAGGGCACTGGTTGCACCTGCCACTTCAAGGGCCTAAGCCAAACAGCCAGCAGGTGCTTGATTGTTGCAGCCATTTTGGACTCAGGGCTGCCTATATAAAGAGAGCATTTTGCTTCTGGCAGGCCAGACAGCAACAGTGCCTGGTTGTAAACCTTCTTGGAACACTGTGGAAGTAAGGGAGGAGCGTTCCAGCTGCCTGCAGAGGGTTTAGATTGAGAGTATGGTTGGGGGTAGAAAGGGAAGAAAGATTTATTGATTTAAGAAAAACACAGCTATACGTAATAATAAGACAAATGATGACAGACAAAAGCAATTCATGTTGGCAACTTATTGGCAGTCCCTGTGATGCCCGATACACAGCAAGCTTCTCTTTCTATAAAGTTCAGCAAGGTCAGGCGTCCCTGAGCACTGTTGTCTGAGGGGTGCCGGGAAGGACCCTGGAATGCAGTTCTTGGGCTCCTTGAGGTCCACGGGCCCACTGAGCCAGGCAACAGCTAACTAATTTTTTTTCACAGAGCTACATCTTCCTTCTGAATGGTTTCCAGATATTTCAGCTAATTTATAGCTTCTGAAGGACACTGATAACATATGACCACTTAGATTTCTTTTTCTTCAACTGTCCATAGACTGATCAATAGCAGTACAAGCCTTGCATTCCTTTGATAAGGTAACTTTAACTGCGCCACAGGGCCTTACTACTTCTAGGCTTTGCTAAATTTACTAGGCCTTACTTTATACAAGGCCTCACTACATTTTAAGCTATCATCAGGCTTTTAGCAACAACTTATAGCTTAATATTTAAACAAATACAGAAAAACACTTGGTCTAATCTTCATAGAGCCTTCAGCAAGCATTTTTATCACATAGACATACTTTTCAGCTGCCACAGAGGAGCTGTAGGGGATGGTTTGGAGGCTCTTGGTCCTGGGCATGACCTAAAACTGCACCCTGCCAGGAGTGGGTGGTCTGGTGGGGCTCTCAGTGGCATGGGAGCCCCCAGGAAATACCAGGCCAGTTACCACCCTGGTGAAAGGCAGTTCGGGGCGCCTTAACCCCAGCTCCCACTTTTGGGTGTGTTGGGTGACACCGGAGGTAGGGGGGGACCAGGCATGGCTGCGGCTACCTGAGCCCTATGGGGGTACAAGACCCTGAGGAGGGAGAGTGGGGGCCAGGCACAGCTATGGCCACCTGAGCCCACCAGGGCAGTGGGGAGCCCCGAGTGAAGAGGGCAAAGAACCAGAGGGCTGAGGGCCCATTATAGTTATATACACATAGTGTTGCCCTGGAAGGGACTGGAGTAAGTTTAGACCCGGTTGGGTAACTGGCTGGCCACTACCCCAGTGAGGGTCACAGGAGAGGCCCAACAGACGGAATGGAATGGACTAGCTAAGCCTATGGCCAAAGGAGACCCGCTCCAAGAGGGAGCAAGGCGGCATAAATTGTCGACGCATGAAAGAGACCCTGCGAGAGAGGGTGGAGTGTGTGAGGCCCGAGTGAGAGGCAGGCGGTATGAACATGCATGTGGCTGAGACCTGACGGTGCAGCCTAAGCTTGCTCCAGCAGTAGGCCAGGAGCACTGCAACATCTGGATGCCATCTGCGAGGCATGGGCTGTGGTGTAGGGGAGGTATGGAGCCGCAGATAGTGCCCCCCTGGCATTGGGGCAGTAAATGGGCAGCTTCCTACCTAATTAAGATTGTTAATCAATTAATAACAAAGGCATGGCAGATGAGTCAGGTGGGGGATGTGCCTAAAGGCAAGTGGGGAACCTAGCACTGGCTAGGTGGGGAGAGCCCCCCCTTGCTACAGTAAGAATAAGAAAATGTCCTTTGGACCAATAAAGATCAGACAAATGCTCATCTCTTTTAAGGGAAAAAAGCTTTTAAAAGGTATTTGCTTAGAGAGGTAAACATTAGAAAAAATGGATTCCTGAATTTTTAGTGAGCTCCTCACTGCAAAGTCCACCATGCCAAGATCCTGACTGCAGACACAGTGATGGGATATTAAAACAACTAGGAATGTGAACAGATGTGTCAGTCACTTCAAGGCTAAAGGAGCAGGGTGAGCACATAAGACCTATAAGATCTTGATGATTGGAAAGCTTGGATGCTTGGACAATGGCAAATATAGTGTCCATATCTAAGAAATGGGGAGAAGGAGGGAATTCATGTTATTACAGACCAGTCATTCTGACCCCAATACCTGGAAAGATCACAGAGAAATCTCAAGAAATCTATTGCAAAGCACCTAGAGAAGAACAAGGTGATCAGAAACAGTCACATGCCTGAAGAACCTGATTTATTTCAATGAAGTGACAAACTCTGTGGATTGGGGGAGAGCAGTGGATATGATATACCTTCACTTCAGCAAGGTTTTTTGACACTGTCGCCCACAACATTCTCATCAAGAAGCTAAGTAATGAAATGCAGACTAAAGTATTATAATATGGATACATAACTGGTTTGTTCATCGTGCTCAATGAATAGTTCTCAATGGCTCAATGTCTAGATGGGAGGAGGTATCAAGTAGGATTCCCCAAAGAATCTGTCCTGGATCAAATGTTGTTCAACATCTTCATTAATGATATAGAAGATGGGATTAAGCACACTCCTAGCAAAATCTGTGGTTGACACTAAGTTGGCTGGAGTTGCAGACACTCTGTGGGACAGGGCTAGGATCCAAAATGATTTGAATAGACTGAAAAAGTCATCTGTAATTAGTCAGATGAGATTCAACAAGAAGTGTAAAACCTGTACTAGGGATATAATAGCTGCATACGCAAATATAAACCAGGGAATGATTGGCTAGGCTGCAGCACCGTGGAGAAGGACCTGGGGTTACAGTAGACCATAAGCTGAATATGAGCTGTTGTTGCAAGAAGAGCAACAGTATACAACTAGGTTGTATTAACAGGAGTATCACTTACAAATCGGAGAACATGATTCTTCCACTCTTTTCAGCACTGGTATACAACTTCATTGTAATACTAAACTTCATTGCTAAACCATTTTAAAGTTGAGTTTCAGTATCAAGTGACCTGCTTCAAACCTGAATAGGTACACAATACAGAAGTTAGTATCGCACTGCTGTGATTGTAAGCCAAACCCACATTTTCAGGTTCAGTTTTAGGTGAACCTAGCCTAGCATTTTCCAGGAATGAGTTGATAACTACAGATAAAGACCACCGATAACTACCGTGAACTGTCATTTCCCTCATAGAATTCCACAGGAGAATCAACTAATCAGGAAAAGACCCAAAGAGTTAAATGCATTAAAAGTATTAAAATAAAAACAGCACTGAAAACATTTGACTTGATGTTGCTATTGCAGTCACAAAAATACTAGAAGACTGTATGGGGCCCATTAACAGGTTGACCTTGTGTATAAATCAAGTGCCACTTTTATGGGGCTGGTTTTTTTTAAAGAGGGTAGAAGGTAGACTTAATTAGAACACTACAGTACTCCATTAGGATATGAGCCTCTAGCTTGGTAAAAATGCTGACAGATTTGACTCTAAAGTAATATATTGCCAGTGGGGTTCATTTTAGCATCTTGCTTCTCTCTCAACATTTTTTAAACAGAAATCTCCACTTCTATAAAAAGACCTCTGCTAAAGTTGGTCCAAAATTTCCTAACAGTTTATCTTTGGAAAATGCTGGCATGATAGAATCAAAATGTTTTTGGTTTCTAGACAGCCTGCATGCCAGCCCTACTTTGACAGGGGGATGGGCTCACTTAAACCATTAATAGTACTCTAATTGGCTATTTGTAGAGAAGAAATTACCACATTGAATATCAACCTCAAAACCAAAGTTATACAATAGTCAAAATGTTTCAGGACCTATGGCATTATGTCAGATTGCCATAACACAAAAAGCTGAGTTAGTAAGGTGACACCAAATTAGTTTTTTCTAAGCAAAAATATTCAAGACTTTTAATAGATTCATAGATTGTTAGGGGCTGGAAGGGACCTTGTAGATCGTCGGGTCCAGCCCCCCACCCCCTCTAGGCAGGAAGACAACTGGGATTAGATGACCCCAGTGAGGTGACTGTCCAGTCTCCTCTTAACCTCCAGGGTAGGTGACTCTACCACCTCTGGAGGGAGTTTATTCCACAGTTTGGACATCCTGACTGTGAAGGAGTTTTCCTTGGTGTTAAGCCTGAAGCGGCCTTCCAGGAGTTTGTATCCATTGATCCTGGTCTTCCCTGGGGGTGCCCTAGTGAACAGTTGTTCACCAAGCTGCTGATGCACTCCTCTGATATAACAGTAAGCTGCTATAAAGTCCCCTCTCAACCTTCTCTTCTTTAGGCTAAAGAGGCCCAGGTCCCTCAGCCTTTCCTCATATGGCTTACCTTTTGTTCAAATTCAGAACAAAAAGGGAATTCACTCTTGGAATGTATCTTGGAATCAGAATTCCAGTTCCAACCAGCTCTAAACTATGCATGGTTTAAGACTTGGAAATACTACTCTTGATTTTCGTGGCCCACCCCACAGTCACAGACTTTCTTTTCTAGGGTATTCTAGAAAAAAAGTGTCTCCACCCTAATCAAAGCAAGATTACAAATTAAAAACTTCAGTGAAAAGGGTCTTAAATGTCACCTGCACAATTTGCTACAGAATGGTAATGAAAACTGGTGAAGATTTTTTTTAACCTCTTTTATGTGTGTGGGGGCAGGGTAGAAAGGGAGAAGAGCAAGATAAGTAAGAGCTGGAGCAGGAGAGGATTAGAAGATGTTTGCTGATGGCTGAGATGGCCCCTGGTTGCTCCCCATATTGGAAGGGAAGCAAAGCAAAGCAGAAAGCTAGCTAACTATATTGTGACCTCTTCAAATGCACCCAGAGAGGGGTGTTCAGGTATTCATTGTTTTTGTGCATTATGCTCAGATTAGTTATAGACAGCAGGGAGGCTTCCTCTCTTCTGCCAACACCGTCTTCTTGTCTGCATCCAACAGAATGAGACCTCCCTTGGTCCCTGCTTCCTTAAGGGTCTATAATATCATTTTGAAATGTAGCTGTTGACAAATTGTTCAAATTAAGCTATTAAAAGTTCTTGAGAGGAGACCATGAACGCCTATGGCCTGAGCACAAAGCCGGGAGTCTGAGCACCAAGTGCTTTGCTTTTCTGCTGTTCATATAGACACAGGATCAACAGTCCAGTGTCAGGGGCTCATTGTACCTGGGGAGAAACTGGTACCTCAGAACTGGATTCACAGAAACCAGCATGCTCATGGGGGAAATAAGAAAGGGAGTGTGTCTGAACCCCTGCCCCGCTCTGGGATGTAGCCACCACCCTCCACTTCATATTCACCATTCAGCACCCTCTCCTGAAGGTAGGCGTTTTGGGTCCTTTTTCTCAAAAGCAGAGCAAGGGTCACTCCACTCTTTGAAGCACAATCAGACACAACTCTCTGCCCCTCCCTGATGGACTTCAATGTGAAATGCATTAATAGTTTGTGGAGGAGGGGCTCAAACTAAGACAAGCACCCATTCATGCTTATATGGCTCCAAGTATGCCAAGCTAAGTGAAAGAGTTTCAATAGGAGGGCCTGATGGTTAAGATGCACTCATGGGAGGTGGGAAATACAGATTCCAGTGAGGAAAATCAACTCAGGTCTCCCACTTCCAAACTGAGTGCTAGAAATATGAAATATAGTTCATAAAGGGATTATGGCAACAGCAGCAGCACACCACCAGGGGCTGAGCACATTTGGTCAACTCCGGGTGCATGGTGTTCTGCTTCTGGGCGACTTCAGCATTAAAAACCATGAGTGCATCTAGGGTTAGGCAGCAGTTGGGCTGGGGAAGGAGTTTAAGAACTGCCATATTGAACTTGGGCACCTACATCTTTTTTAATAGCGTTTAGGTGCCTAGGCTGATTTCTGAGCTCTGCCACAGCTTGCTGTGTGACATTGGTCAGCTCACTTCACAGCTGAGAAAATGGAGGTACAGAGACATGATGCACGAATGACAATGCTTACTCACCTTTGTCATTTGCTCTGAAACCAAAGGATAAAAGTGATTGGAATTTCCCCCTTTCCTAACGTTTCCTGTACGGAAACAGACAGCAGCTCTTTACACACTATGACAGAACCACTTATCACTGTCACTATACTGGTGGGATATCTGAACATACTTTTTTTTTTAAACCACCAAACTACTCTACTCTTAACTCAAGGGTAGAGTTACTTTGGTAGTAAGTGGTTTGAAGTAGCATGCTTTTTCTTGCCTTTTGAATGCATCATGTGTCCTTCTAATCTGGTATAGAATGTCTGTACTACTCACTCTTCTCTTGAATTCTCTGGCAGGACTTAACCTCTCTGTTTTCCTTTAATGGAAACAGGATCACACAGAGCAGTTGGCCCAGGGATCCAGAGCCAGTATCAACTCCTCTCTCTCCACCATCCTAGGTACAGCCTTTCCCAGCACTCAGGAGTTACAGTTCATTACACCAGCAGGCAGGGACCGCATCCACGCAGACCTGGATAGGTTAGAGAAGTGGGCGGATCTGAACAGATGCGGTTCAACAAGGACAAGTGCAGGGTGCTGCACCTGGGGAGAGGGAACCAGCATTATGGTTATAGGTTAGGGGCTGCCCCTCTCAGCAGCACAGAGGCAG
>NW_017729034.1:72945303-72958500 GCF_001723915.1 Gavialis gangeticus
GGGGGGATCTTGTGGCTGCCTACAACCTTATCAGGGGCCAGCAGCAGGGACTCGGGGAAAGTCTTCACCAGGGCCCCCCTTGGGGTCACCAGGCACAATGGCCACAAGCTGAGGGAGAATAGGTTTAGGTTAGATATTAGGAAGAACTACTTCACTGTAAGGGTGGCCAGAGCCTGGAATAGGCTTCCCAGAGAGGTGGTCTCTCGCCTTCCCTGGAGATCTTCAAGAAGAGACTGGATAGGCACCTGGCTGAGGTCTTGTGACCCCTGCCACCCCCAGTGCTCTTTCCTGCCCATGGCAGGGGTCGGACTTGATGATCTGGCTAGGTCCCTTCCCACTCATTGATTCTGCGATTCTTTGTGGACACAAACGATAGGAAAGGGCTGCACAGACTGCACCAGCATTCCTAAAGACTAGTTAGTTTGAGCAGCACAAGACACATCTATAGAGGCAACTAAAATCAACTCCACAATATACTCAACTCCTTTAAGCTGACATCACAGCCTTCTAGAGGAATCCAGAATTCTTTTAATTTGAGCATTGTTTCTTTTCTGGATCGCAGAGTCTGTCACCTGCACCATTCAGTAGCGTAAGAGTGATGCTGTAGCTGTGATGGTCCAGAAATTATGCAAGAAGCAAGGATTTCTTAGAGTGATATCTTTTATTGGAACAATTGTGTAGTTGGGATAAAGTCAGGCAAGCTTTCAGATGCAAGACATTCTTCCTCAGGTCTTTGATTACAGGAAACTAGGCACTGCAAGTTAAGCATGGTGCAGGGGAGGGGCTGAGAGAGTCTCAGGTACAGCAGACACAGTAAAAGAAATAAGTTGAGTACTAGGAGATCAAAGCCAATCAAAAGGGGGAATGAGGGAGGGGGTGAGTCTCCTTGTGTATAAAGTATTCAGGAGTTAACTATAATGGGTCATAAATCCATATTGGTACTTAGTCCTTGGTTCTTGGCATCCAGTTAGCTTATAAATTTTTGTTCCCAAGTTTACGTTTTAACATGCCATTCCCAAATTATAATATACCCGATCCAATGCACCAAATACCCTCACAGAAACTACACATGTGAAACTAAACAGCTACGTATCAGAATTAACTATTCACAGAAAAAAATATAAAGGACAGAGACAGACACATTCACCATTAGGAGCACATTTGTCACAGAACAAACACTTTGACCTCACTATCCTCATGCTCAAGGGAAATCGACCCAAGTCCTTTAGAAGTCAAATTTGAAAACAAAAATTCCAGGGAGCGAGGCAGGCAGCAACTGATAGAAACTAACTTTAAACCAGTTATGGAACGCATCTGCCCTCTTTACAAGGCTGTGAAATTATTTTGCTGCTTCTCTTTTTATATTATACACAGGCCCCCTGAGTGGATGTCAATATAATCCTGTAATTGGGATCTGAAGAATTATGTCTGATCCCAAAAATTGCATGTCCTGCCATACACATCTGGCACAACAGAAGGCACAACTTTTAGGATTGCTGCTCCACAGTAATTCTCATGTCTACATGTGCAGGGCTATTAGGCTGGAATAAATTAATATACTCCACAGCACTGCATGTGTAGATGCTGGCACAGCTGGCTGGGCCATGAGGATGCTTCAGTGAGGGGGCTGCCTGCTGGCTAGCCCTGCATTTGAGCACCCTCATGCCCCTGCCAGCCCCAATACAGCATACTGAACCATGTCAGAATAGCCCCAGGCTGGTAAGCTGAATGCCTGGGCCTCCTGCCAGCCAAAGCTGCTCTGACCCAACTCAACATGCTGCGGTCCTGGGCACTTTTGAATAGTGCTCCCAGGAGCAATAAACTCCAGAATGATATGTGCCAGAATTCATTGCTGCATGCCAATAGCATGTGTAGATGCATCCAGAATGACCAAGCTTGGTTTGGTGATAAAGGCTTGGCCAAGCTTATTGCCTATGAGGCACCAATTCACTAACACTCCTATCCAAAAGGTTACAAGATGTTAGTCCTGGATACTTGTGGTAAAAAACAGGTATAATTTGTGTATATAATGCCCCTAAGCCACTCGATCTCAAACTTGGTTGTACCAGGTCCCATTCGTAAACATCAATGGCCAGTCCCAACCCATTACGCCTCACTCCTGAGCTACTACCTGCTGCATGTGGGGCAGGGGTGATAACTCTGCAAACCTGCAAGGGAAAAGCCATGGTTTCCCATGTTTTTCTTCTTTAAAGAATCCATTTTTAAAGTTTGTTTGCAACCCTTTCATATATTGAGACTCACTTTTAGGTTGCAACCCATAGGTTGAGAACCACTGGCACAAGCCTCCTGCAAAATTTCAAAAATTTCTGTTCCTGGGATAGAACAGATCCCTATTCAGGGATCAGGAAATTCTGTTTACATCAGTTATCTAGATAACAAACCTCAGCATCTTAGAGTTACCCTCATCCTCATCCCTTTCGTTATTTTTGTGTGTGAATGTTCTGAACACTCTGACATCAGTCTTATCAATCATTCAATCAACTTTTTCAGACGTTTGTAACACCCAACTTTGAAAGACACTTCTTCAGCTATGGCCCACACCTTTCAGTATTCAGTCAGACTCTCCTGGGTGCAAGGTCAGTCTTTGGTCAGACCTGCTTTGGTCAATGCTCCAGCAAAGCCTTTATGAGTTGTATATGCATTGATTAATGCTTGTACTGACAAATGCTTTTATTAAATCAATACTCCAGCAAGGCCTACATTTATCACTGTGAAACCAAGGTGTCTTTCTACCTCTGTCGAAAAAAAATGTTTCAACAGAATTTACCTTGGAAGACCCACGTCTTTTAAAATGCTAGGACTAATTCATAAGCAATTTCAGTTTGGCATCCATTACGTTCTGTTCCAAGGCATGGTGGAAGGGACAGAGGGTGTGTGTCTGTGGGTGTAAGAGAGAAGCGATTACTGGCTAGTTTTAAAGTTTTAAGACATTATTTCAAAGCACAGGATTGGTTTGTGAAATGGACTGTAGAAGTTCACATCCAGAGTACTTTTTCCCGTTAGAAGCATCACTGCAAACAAACAGCTGTTGGACTCAAAAGAAACCACCTGCACATTTTCTGTATATTTTTCCTACAAAAGCAACAGTGGTAAGGGGCAAGAGAGAGAGAGAGAACTATTTTGCTCAATTAGTATGTCTATTAGATTTACTACCAGCTTTTATTGTTCAGACTCACTCCTAAAGTATTTAGTTTCTTTTAGGAAACAGCTTCAGAATTTGACACAAATGGAGCCAAGAGAACCCAGTGTCAATATTTGAATGTTTCTTTAATAAGAAAGCATATAATGCCAGGAAATTCTTGTTTATGGCATCCTACTTCATAAAGTATGCAATGACTGCACATAAATGCACTGCTCATTATGCTTCCTTGGTCACAGATGGCAAGTTTCCATGTTGCAAATGCAAAACTACTACAACTTTCCCTGATGTCCTCTCCAAATCTGTGAACCTAAAAGGTCTTCTTTCCCCCCACATTTAACTAATTAAGCCAAGGATCTTCTAACAGTTTAATTTTATGGTCAACTCACTTTTAGGAGATTCATTAATACCCCAGCTCAGTGCTCCAATTTCTTTTCTATTTACAGTCCACCAGAAAGGGTTTCACAGCTTGAAGACCACTGTCTTAAATAGTGAAAAATTATGATGCTTGTTTACAGGCAGAAGATTTATGATGTTCATTTATGGGCAGGATTTATTTACAGGCAGAATAAGTTTTGCATTATAACTGCCTACTTGCCTACCCTCTTTATGGTAGAAACCAAGTTTTTGTTCCTTTGCTGGCCAGGCTCTCATCCGATAAAACCAAGCAATGCAGGAGGACGCACACTTGCACCTCACACAGCATCCTCCTCTTTAGCAGCAATAGGATCTTCTCAAAGAAAATATATAGTCTTAAATGGGTATACATAAGTGTTTATTATCAGTTGAAAGGCCTTCATTTTCTAGAAGTGAAACAGATTTGCTCATTTCAAAGAATGTTATATGTCTGACACAGTTGCTACTGACATAGTTTCCCTGCACTGGGAATGAACATCTAATGCTTAGATTCCAAAGCCATCTATTGAAGATGCAGAACCTGTAACTTAGTGCATCAGAATCAGCTGAAGGCTCCGTAAAAGGAAGTCCCCAGTTAAGAGTCAGTTAACAAAGAGCTTTTCATTACCAAAAAGTGAACATAAAAATGCTGAAAAAATGTTGGCTTGAAAAAGTGCTTTCAGAATTTACTGTACACACGGTAACAATTTATTTTATAAGCTGCTTCGACATGCAGGCAAGATCTTACATTTGGTGTAAAATATTTATACACATTCTTTACAATTTGTACATATTTAAATGGCTGTACCACAACACTGCTCTATGGAATTTGGAAGAGAACTAAATTAGCAGGGAAAACAGAGTTTATAAAATAAGAAAGAAACTTATGACAAGTATCTGGATTCAGACCTAGTTTTTTTGTTTTGTTTTTGGTTTTTATATTAGACAGACCCAGATTTTTCTTTATTTTAAAGAAAGAAAGAAAAATGTAAGGACACAAAAACAGCAATGCACAATAAAGTAAGGCAACTATAGAATCAACATAATATACCCGTCACTTAGAATGGCTTTGTGGGTAAAATGAACATAAACAATTTAAGGAATAATTTAAGGGAAAGTTTTAACAAAAGCTGTGTTTTGGCATCCTTGCTTGTTTGTGGCATTACATGAATTACCATCTCGTAACCACACCAAGCTGTTTTTCCTAAAGTCCAGACTTTTAGTAGCATTTTGGCAGTCGAGAAAAGTGACTCCATGCCACCACTTCTGTGCTCTGAACACTACAGTCCTATTTTTAATAAGTTATTTGCCACACAAATTCCAATTTTATTCAACACCTCAAAGGTCACTTTTTAGTTTACACAAGAAACTCTTCCTTTTAGCTACTACTGATTAAATTAGGTTTCCTTTTATTAAAGCTGAAATGGAGCAAGTAGCACTTCATGCTACTATGTGAAGACCTGAGTTGGCAGTAATTCTGGGCTGTCTACCACCCTGGGTCAGAAGTGATACTTTGCCAATACCCTTAGACTCCTGAGTGGGCAAAGAGGGAAGATGGCCATTACATGGCACTGAGAAGCACCAGTGTATGGCTGCATAATATTTGAGAGGGTGACAGAATGCTGGTATTAAAGAATATTTTTCCAGCTTCCTGGAATGGCTCTTTCCTTAATTAAAGTTTCCTTGCACAGTGCATGACCCGGAAGTGAGAAAAAGAGAGAGTGCTAAACATTCTCAAACTCTGAAGCTTTGTGCCACAAGAACAGAATATTAAGTGATTATGGGAGAGGGAGTGAACTATCATTTTGCCAGTTATGGAGACTGCATGTCACTGACTATATGCTGCACCTATGATTAAAAAGATCACTGAACAGAACATTCAAGAGGTTATCTTGAATGTGTAGCTGTAAAACGTATACAGACTTTACTTAGTAGCTGGAAAAAAAAATACCAAAGGGCAGGTTTTTATTAGGTCACTTTTCAGCCTTATCTGCCTACCTGTTTTTAAAATACCTAATCATCTGACACTGAGTAAGAATAAATTGGAAGAACTTATGATAACCTGTAAGTCTGAATGTAGTCCATGGCAACAGACTAGTTTGACAAAATCAATTCCTAAACTTGACAGCACCTTCCAGCACAAGAAGGCTTTGAGGGAAGGCATTCAAGGTAAAAATAACCTAAGCTTCAGATGCATTTAGGCTGATGAAGTAAACATGTTAAAGTTTTTGCTTTTTTGCAACTTAGACTGTTTGCTTGGGATGGCAAAGACTATCAAGCTTTTATTGGCGTTGCCCCCCAAAACCAGAAAAGCACTTTGGAAGGTTCTTCTTCATTCACCCCTGCTTATTCCTACATCACTGGAAAGCGGCTGAGTGCCTGCCTCAGCTTTTGTGCAATCTGCAAAGAAAAAAAAAATGAAAAAGGCACATCAACAACATGATTATTTTGCATATTTGAGAATACCTGGTTTTCAGTCTTTTTTTTAAAGCTCTAAAGAATTCAACACAGTCATTCCTTAGTTATTAAAATAACTATGAAAACTTTAGGTAGATGCAATGCTTTCACTTACCCCTCCATCAGAATCAATTTTGTAATTAGAACTGATCTAATATGAATAACCCTGGACCCCACCACTAATGGGCAGTGGCAGTGCAGACTTCCTATACTGCCATATCAACATGTCTCAACTTTGTGTTTGAGTAACATGTTTCAGTTGCAAGAGATAATTCAATTTCCAAGATACATTAGTGCTGTTCTGCCAAGAACAACACTACTCATTAGTGCTAGCTGAAGTGATGCTTCTGGAGATGTAGGTGTCCAGAGAAGATAACTTAGTTGACATACTCCACAAAACCCACTGATCCCATCTAGACAGGAACAACTACTGGTTACTACCCACCAATGGCTGCTAAAAGAGTCCATAACCCACTAATTCAGCTCCTCTTTCTTATCTTCTACATTTTTAAATTTCTTAGATTCTAAAGAGTTTTAAACTTGGTTTTACTATAACAATTCTGGGTCAGATTCAGAGAGGAAGAGTGAAAAAGTTCAATTTAAATGCAAACTTCTTGGGACCTCTCTCCAAAGCACAGGGACTACACATTTAATTTAAGTCAAAAGGCAGAGAAGAGATGCTACAACTTCCCATAGTCCTATCGCCATATTACTTAGAAAGCTCACTCAGACAGGCTGCAAGATGGAAATGAAAGAAGAATATCAGGAGACAGTTAAGCATGCACTTTAAGTTGTACCATCCTTTGGCTCCTCTATCTAAAGTCTTATCAGTTTAAACTAAAAAAGGGGCGGGGGTGTAGCACTCCATGTGAAGGAGAGCTACACGTCTCTACAAGCTGAGATTGGCACCTAAGGAAGATGACTGGAGACCCTTTGGGTTAGAATATGAGGGGAATGTGGCAAAGGGGATACAATGGTAGGAGTCTACTACAGATTTCCAAACCAGGAACAAGTGCTTGACCAACAATTCGCCAGGGAACTGGCTGAGGCCGCACGCTCTTGGTGCACGGCCATCATGACAGACTTCAACTACCCGGACATCTCATGGGATGAGCACTTGGCCAAATCTAATTGGTCGCAAAGCTTTCTTACATGCGTGGATGAGTTCTACCTGTCCCAAGAAGTTTACAGGCTGACAAGAGGCAAGACACTGCTGGACCTGGTACTGGCCAAAGGGGATGATCTAATCAGCTACCTAAGAATCGAAGGGATGCTGAGTGACAGTGACCACAAGTTGATCACATTCACTATCCATTGCAAAGCTGGCAAGTCAGCCAGCAATGCAGTAGTCCTTGATTTTAGGAAAGCTGACTTTCCTAAGCTCAGGAGGCTTGTTTTTGAGGCTGAGAGACCAGGATTTCACAGGAAGGGTAATTCATGGAGTGGTTGCTCCTTAAGTAAGTGATTCTAGAGACACAAGGGGAATCCATCCCCCACCCATAGGAAAGGTGGTAAAAGGGCTCAACAACCCCCTTGACAACAGGGAACTCATGGACCTCCTACATCTAAAAAAGAGAGGTGTATAATGGATGGATGACAGGAAACACCGTTAAGGCAGAGAATACTGCACTGGTCCGCACCTGCATGGAGTGAACTAGAAAAGCCAAGGCTGCAGCTGAACTCCATCTGGCTATGTGAATCAAGGACAATAAAAAGTCTTTCTTCAGATATGTGGGGAGTTGAAAGAAAAACAAAGGTAACATTGTTACCCCTGCTAAATCAGCTGGGGCAGCTGACTACTGACACCCAGGAAAAAACCAATCTGCTTAATGATTACTTTGCATCAGTTTTTCACCAGCCCAAAGGGACCCCACCCCCATGGTGAACATGATGTGGGATGACCAGGGTGAAGATGAATATATGCCCATCATTAGCATGGATCTTGTGATGGAGCATCTTGAGAGGCTGGGCCCCCATAAATCAGCTGGTCCAGATAGCTTGCTCCCAAGAGTGTTAAAAGGAACTGGCGAGGATATTTGAGAACTCTTGGCACTTGGGCGAGGTACCAAAGAGGGCCAATGTGGTGCCCATCTTTAAGAAAGGGAGGAAAGACAACCTGGGAAACTACAGGCCAATCAGTTTGACCTCAAGCCCTGGGAAAATTTTGAAAAAAAAAAAATCAAAAACTATTCTTGACAGGCTAACAGAAGGCAACATCCTGAGGGACAGCCAACACGGGTTTGTTGCGGGTAGGTCTTGCTTGACCAATCTCATTTTCTTCTATGACCAGGTGACGTATCACTTGGACAAAAGGGAAGACGTGGATGTCATATATTTGGACTTTTAAAAAGCCTTTGATCTGGTGTTCCATGATGTCCTCATGGAAAAATCGGGCAACTGCAGACTCAGCTACTCCACAGTCCGATGGCTGGGGAACTGGCTCTGAGGTCGGACCCAGAGTGGTAGTTGACGGAACCGAATCAACATGGCACTCAGTGACTAGTGGAGCCCCCCAAGGCTCTGTTCTTGGGCTTGTATTCTTTAATGTCTTCATAACGATCTGGACACTGATGTCAAAAACAGACTGGTGAAGTTTGCTGGTGACACCAAACTTTGGGGTAGAGCATCCACACTTGAGGATACACTGGTGATCTGGGCTGACATCAACAGGCTTGCAAGGTGGGCAGATGAAAACCTGATGGCATTCAATACAGAGAAATGCAAGGTGCTTCAACTAAGGAATAAAACCTGCATCAAACTTATAGGCTCAGCAATGCTATTCATTACCACCAGGACTGAAAGAGACTTGGGGGTCATGATTGACCACAAGATGAATGAGTACCACCTATGAGATACTGCAGCTGGCAAAGTGAACAAAAAACTCTGGCTTGCATCTACCAATGCATCTCGAGCAAGACCCAGGATGTCATCCTTCTGCTGTACTCTGCCTTGGTGAGGCCACAGCTGGAGTACTGCATCCAATTCTGGGCTCCACAATTTAGGAAGGACATGGAGAAGCTTGAAAAAGTCCAGAGGAGAGCCACACACGATCAGAGGGCAAAAGAACAGGCCTTATGAAGAGAGGCTGCAAGCTATGGGACTCTTCAGCCTGAAGCAGCACAGGCTCAGGGGTGACTTGGTGTCAGCCTATAAGTACATAAGGGGTGTGTGTCAGGATCTGGGGGAATGCCTCTTCACCAAAAGCACCGCAGGGGATGACAAGGCCCAATGGTCACAAACGCCTGTAAGACCGTTTTAGGCTGGACATGAGGAAAAACTTCTTTACTGTCTGAGCCCCCAAGGCCTGGAACAGACTCCCCTCAGAGGTGGTGCAAGCACCTACTCTGGACACTTTCAAGAAACATTTGGACATTTATCTTGCTGGGATCCTTTGACACTAGCTGACTTCCTGCCCCTTGGGCAGAGGGCTGGACCTGATGATCTTACAAGGTTCCTTCCAACCCTAATGTCTATGAAACCTACAAACTCACTTACCAATGAGAGGTGCTACATGTCTAAAAGGCTGAGACTAGAAGAAAAAGGCTGGTAGAGACGAAACCTAACAGAGTTCTTCCCCTCAGTCAACAGAACCAGAACAGTAGCAATATTCCTTTTCTGCTGCTTTCTAGCATTCAACATACTGTACGTGCTGGGGAGGAGAACTGTAACACAGACACCCAAGACCTCTTTGGACATCCTTCCAAATCCAAGTGTGTTCTAGGGCACTGGAAATTTTCTTAAATTCATTAGCTTGTAAGCTTTCCACAATATCCTAATGTTTTATTTCTGCTTTGCAGAAAGGCTGACCTCCCACTCACTTCCTGTTTACAAATACTTAGATCTCTGTGGTGGCTTCAAATTTGCCTTTTAGATAATGAGAACCTAGAGAACTTCAGTGTCATTTTCAATTGTTTGCAAGAATTTTTTCTTAAAAAGAACTTAAAACAGGGAGAAGGAATATCAAAGTCAGACACACCACAAAAATAACTAATTTAAAGAAGATTTAGTGTTATTGAACTATGTGTTTTAGTTTTAGAAGTTCAGGCTGATCACCTAAAGAGCAGTTACATGACTAGAGGCAACCAGAGTTTCTGCAAATGCTTAGTAATAAACACATTCTGTATTCTGTTAGGATTAAATGCAACTGTATTTTTCTTTAGCATTTGGACAATTCTCAATTGCCAAGGGAGTGATACACCTTAAACTCCATCAAGGAAATAAAATTTTACCATTTGAAGGTTTACTCTTTGGGCTAAGATGATCTTGGGTGTCAACTAACAAGCGTGGATGCTGCTTGCATTAACACATGGTAAGATTAAGCTTCTTGAATGCTTCCTTATATCCAGCAGTTACATCAGTGCATGTTTATGGATACTGACATGTTTTAAATGTACCTGGGTTTCATGAAGCAATCAACTCATTTGGGATAATCTTCTAGACACAAACTGCTGCTCTGAGTTTAAGGTTAAGGGTTAAAAAGCAGGTGACTGTTTCTAAAGGGCAGTAAGCATATATACAAAACATTAAGCATTGAGCGGCCAGTCAACATTTGCTTAAATTACGTATGTTATTGTATGATAACCAATGGGTTGGCCACCTGCCACTAACTCTTGCAATCCAATTCTCATTTAAACAAAAACATTTTCACCTTTCTAGGACTGGAAGGGGACCTTAAGGGAGATGAACGTATGCAAGAAAGATTTTCCAATGCTGTAGTCAAACTTGTGCACCCCTTAGAATTATGTGACATTTTGTTTCCTCATGCTATTTTTTCTTTTAATTTGGTTTTTACAGTTTTGGCCAAATGCATGGGTTTTGCCAGTCACACAGCACTCTACACCCTATCACAGCTGTCCCAGTATAGAGTCACCTTGATAGAAGATGTGTAGTATTATTACTGACACTTTCTCTGACAGAACCATGCAAAGGAGGGAAGCTGTAACGTGGAGATGCCAGAGGTTAAAATCAGTACATTTTTTGGTCAGGACAGCTCTATTGATTTTGAAGGCACAATGACCAGTTTTGGGCACACCAAGACTTCAGGAAATCTGTGCGCATCTCATTCTCAATAAAAATCTCCCATGGCTCAGAACCTACAGCAAACCTTAATAAGCATCTCTGGGGTTTATGCTGCAGGGTTAAGTTCACAGGATTTCCCTATGGTCCTACTTACACTTTTCCTTTTATATCCAACCTACCAGGTCCTGCTTGTAAGTGCTCCTAACCCTTGTTTATGAAGCAGAAACAGTGCTATGAAGCTGCAATGGGCAGCAGGTGCAAGGAGCAGAGAAAGGGCTACAGAGCCCCAGCTTGCAAACTGCAAACAGCTGAATGCCCAATTGCCAATTTAGATAATTAACACCACCCAGGGCCGGATTAAGCCTTCAGAGTAAGCTGTAGGCAAACAAACTTGTGGGCCCTGTGCCAGTTGAGACTCCTCTCCCCACCTCGGTGCTGCCGCCTGTGGGAAGCAGGGCTCGGAGCCACTGTTAGGAATCAGCTGCTGCAGCAGCAAGACCAGCAGAGGGGAGAAGGGGAGGGAAGGGAGGTGGACAGAGCCACTTGTGCTGCTGCTGCAGAGGGAAGGACCCCCCCCCAGAGCTCAGGGCCCTAGGTATGGGCCTACTTTGTCTACATGTTAACCTGGCCCTAGCCCCACCTGTGCTGTGTTGAGAGAAGGGGTCAGGTGACTTGGTATAAGTCTGGCTCCTAGGCTAGAGACTCACTCTGGCTCCAACATAGATTCATAGGTGTAGGGTCAGAAGGGACCCAAGTAGATCTCCCAGTAAATCCTGGGAGAAGGAGCTCTGTGGGGAAGCAAGAATCTCACAAGAAGTTGGGCTTATGCTTGTTGTTGCCATGAGGTATGGGAGTGGGTGAAGGAAGTAGGGAGGCCACTGTGGGTGCCCAGGGAAGGCACTGCAAGTAGTAGTTAACTGAAGACTGTTAAGAGCTGCAGGTCCTGAGTGAGCACAGACTGCAAGGACTGTTAAAAAGGAGCCTAGAGGAAGGACCTAGCACTTGACTAAGAGTGAGCTGGCCAACTGTAGAGGGAAATGCCCTGCTTCAGGGTTAGCGCTAAAAGATTGGGCTAGCCTGGTGAACATGGCAGTAGTGAAGCATCTCTAGATCCACTCTGGTTTCTGAGGACAGACTCTTAAATACAAATTTACCGTCAAAGGTGGGGCAGGTAGGAATTGGGCAGTTCCCTGGATAGACAGCATGAGAAGCAGGATGAAAGTGACCACAAGGGGGCACCACAACCACATGGAGAGGTAGGGTCCTGTTACAATGCTGGTTTATTTTGTGCTTTCACCTTCTGTTTCCCTAGGTTTGAAGTCTTGCTAGTATTGCCCATTATTAAAACTATCCAAGTCTCTAACATAGCACATTGTTTTTTTAAATTACATGCAACTTTGGCAAATTTTAACTGCCTGGGCTCAAATTTTCCATGTTGCCATCTCAAGGTGATTTTTTTCTTGAACATTTTGGCCAAAATGCTTTGTTCTTAGGAATGGCCTACGACATGCAAAATATTGCTCTGCCCATGCTTAATTCTGGCAACTGTTTCTTTTAAAAGCTCTTGCTTTGGAGAAAAAAGACTAGAAATTTGACCTCCATGCATTCTGTCAACCTCAAGACAAGTTGTCCAAATGTGGCAAACTTGTGAACCTGTAAAAAGGCTCTTAACAGTTTGCACATGCTCAGCAAAAAGAGACTAACAGCTAAAAGTTGCTGAAGATTTAGTCTTCTATGTACCTGTTCAAGCCTCTTATAGCTCCAGTAGCAGCTCCCATTAAGATGCACAGCCAGGACTAACACTTGCACTTATCCATTAGCGTGCTCAGACAACCTGGGGGAAAGACCTGCTCCAACCAAAATGCAGACAGGGCAAAAGCTGGATGTGGGAAGGAAAGGAGTAAATTTTGGAGAGAAAGAGGAGGGAGACTGGAGGGGGGCTGACCTGGGAGGTGATGGAGACACTGGAGAAATTCAGAGATTAAATGAGTAGATATGGGGAGAGGGAGGGGAGGCCAGAAATAAACAGTGGCTGAGAACCAGTGGAGGGGAAGAAACAGGAACAGGGGAAGAAGAGACAAATTTGACAAAAAGATGGGGTGCAGGGACTGAGAACAGCTGGGCTGTTTTTAACTGAACTGGGAGGGGGCAGATAGAGATGAGGA
>NW_017729034.1:72963500-72968353 GCF_001723915.1 Gavialis gangeticus
GGGAGGGAGACTGGAGGGGGGCTGACCTGGGAGGTGATGGAGACACTGGAGAAATTCAGAGATTAAATGAGTAGATATGGGGAGAGGGAGGGGAGGCCAGAAATAAACAGTGGCTGAGAACCAGTGGAGGGGAAGAAACAGGAACAGGGGAAGAAGAGACAAATTTGACAAAAAGATGGGGTGCAGGGACTGAGAACAGCTGGGCTGTTTTTAACTGAACTGGGAGGGGGCAGATAGAGATGAGGAGATTAGGACTGGTAGCCAATGGGGATGAAGGGATGTTGATAGAGACAGGACAAGCAGTCAGAGGAACTAGGGGTGCTGGGCAAAATGACTAAGATTGGGACAAGGAAACAAGGGAATGGAAGGGACACGGCAGAAAGGGGGAAGAAACCCAAACAGGCAGAAGTGTGTCCACTGCACTCCAGGGACCTCACCACTCCCCAGCTGCTGCTCAAGGTATATTTGCAAAACCCACTGGCAGAAAGCATATCACCCTTTAGTGCTGATCCGCATAGTGAATGGTAGCCTGCTATTATCAACTGACAGACTTTGTCACTTGAACTAAGAGTCCTGGTGTGGTGGAGATTAGAGTTCCTGTCCTGCTGATAGGCCCATGCAGACTGCACTACTACGACACCACGTGTTGGGATGTTTTCCAGCCTGCGTCTCCGAGCACATCGGAAATTCCAACCCCACCCCAAAATCTATCAAAAGAATAGTCAAAGCACTCAGTTAGGAAATGCCTGACTTAAGCTGCTTCTGCAACTGTAATTACTCCCTCATGTGCATCAGACACCCTTTAGCCACATTTTCTCCCCCATACACCCCCTGCCCCATTCAGTACAGAGGATAGATGGATATTCAGTTAGTATTATGTTTACTTCAACATGTGGCCCAGATTCATTTACTGCACAGTATCCAAACCCTGACTATTTAGTCAGTTGTTCTCTCTTCTCTGCCACAACCGTTGATATCCCATGTTTCAAACATTCAATTATCTTACAGGGGTTGTGTAGCTTAAGGGGTAATATTTTCCTCATTTTAACAATGGTAAACTGAAGCACAAAGATAAAGTCAAAAAAGTATCCACTACTTTTGGGTGCTCAGGTGAGATACCTGGGAGCTGATTTTTCAGAGTATTTAGTACCATACAGGTTCTCAAAGCACAGCCCCCATTTATTTCAGTTGAGTACCGTAAAAGAGTGAGGAAACTGAGGATTTTACAACTGAAGTAGGGCTTGAGTTGTGTGCAATAAATAACGAATGGTGCAACACATTGAACAAAACAATAGCTGCTTACTAAGTCTCATCTGTCCCATGCACTGAATGAAGCCTGTGTCCCATAGAAACAAATATGTTATTAATGTAATTAAGGTCTGCATTATAATGAATATGCACCTAAGGAGGGTCAGATTAAGGTTGCAGTCAGCCTTAAATTCTGGCACTACCCAACTATTGAATGCTTGACTTTGTGAGCAATATAATACTCTTAAAATTATTTTGGGTCTAACTTTATACAGAAAAGTTTCAAATGCTGTCTTTTTTTTTGTAATGGTCTCCATAAGTAATGTTATTTGAGTTTTATCCTTTATTCTTGTATCTTTAACCAATATAAAAATTCCCCTTCAAACATCTGCTTTTAAAAAGGAGAAAGTTGTGCATGCAAAGGAGTACTAACCACAGCTAGTCTTTCTTACCAATAAAAGCAGCAACACAGCATGTGTTGAGAAAATGCCATTGAAATACTGCACCTTACCGTTTCATAAAACTGTGCCTGCTGCTCCAGGTAGAGGCGGATCACACTATTGTAGTCATAAATCCGGTTACTATGGAAGTGATTCATCTCAGCTGTAATCAAACCCAGGACACCAATTAGCTCAGAAAAATGTTCATTGACAAGAACAAGTTTCACTCTATTTGGATTACTAATTGTTTGACAAGTTCAGCACTCAACCCAATTGCTACCATTATTTTAGGGGTAATACTGCTTCCTACTCCTCTAGTGATTTTTCCGAAGTAGTTTTCCAAACATATTAAGCCTCTCACTAGGTAAAAAGCATACATAGGAGAGCTAGCATTGAAATGCAGGCATTTCTGGTGTGTACTGCTACAGAAGCATCAGCTCAGCAGCCCACCAGTTCAGTAAAGGAAGCAAAAAAAGTATCCATTTTAAAAATGCTATTCAAAATGCAATTGCTTGATTTGGAATTTGACCAGGACATTGGCGTTAATAGCTAGAGTCAAAATTAGCCATTTTTGTTTATTAGTTCATATGCTACACCACCAGAGTTACTCAATGCTCCACAGAAACACTAGGGTTTTCTGGGGTTTTTGTTGTTGTTTTGTTTTTTTGGGTTTTTTTGTGGGTGGGGTGGGGTGGGGGCGGACGGACTCAGAAGGAATAATGTCACCAACTCCTCCACACCTTTGCAGTATCTTAGTGTTTCTTGATCTCCCATTCAACTGTAGACCATGGCTGACTATTATTTAGCTTGCAAGATAGTATTGGATCACAGAACAAGGAAATCTAGCTTGTGTCCGAGCTGTTATATAGAAAACAAACAGTTTCTTCAGAATGCTGCTGGAGGAAGAGGAAAGATTTGGTATCCTAAAGTCCTCTTTTATTTCCCTCACCCCTAACCACTTTTGTTATTTCTTAAAGCCCAGCTGTGCATCATTTCCTTCTGGTCAACATACTGACAGAAGTTCCCTTTGTTAAACTGTCAGTGCTCACTCTCAGGATCGGAGTCTGACACTGCCCTGGCCAAGCACATACTTAACTCTAAGCACATGAGTAATCCCAGTGAAGTCAAGGAGTGGTGCACAGCCCTAAGTGCCTGATACTTTGCTGGACTGGACCCTAATTGAACAAGTTAGGAATCCAAGGCTGGAAACTCCCTCATATGCCTCTGGAGCCCAAATATTCAAAAAATAAAACAAGATGGAAACTCAGTTGATATGAAGGGTTGATCCAGGGTGCATGTTTAAATACTTCCTGGAACCTGGGTCCTAATGCATCCTATTTTATAATCCTCCCCTTTCCTCTGCTTCAGTAAAAAGATCTCCTCCATTTTATTTCCAGCAACTTTTTTAAAAAAGATATGGGTCAGAATGAAACTAAGAAGCATCTTTGTCTAGCCTTGCCCAGAGTGGTGGTGGGGGAGGATGGGAAATCTGAAAGTACTCCAGACAGAACTGAACTTTAACCTTCCATTAAGGGAGTGGATTATTTTTTTTAAATACAAAATTGGTTGCATCATTAAGTCTTCTTAAGATTCCATATTCAGTTACTAGTATTATGGTATTCTAACACTATAACTTAAGACTTATGTCCATCCCCCCATCCCCCTTCAGTAGGGAATTTCCCAAAATTCTTCTACACAAAAAGCCCCTACTATTTCTGTTCTTTGAAACTAAAAGGCAGGTTTGCCAAAATTGTACTATTTTGCTTATCCATGCTTGTATTTCAGTATTAACTAAAGCATCATTTGCTTTTTATCATACTCAAATTCTCACCACTGGGCAGATGAGGAACATTACTGAGGAGCACATTTTTCTAGCACAAGTCTCAAAAAATTGCTCTGACCCTGTGGCTAGGGCATCTAACTTGGGTTCAGGGGAGTTGGGTTCCGTCTCTAGCTCAGTCCCTGACCTGCAGTGACCCTAAAAAAAAAATATCACTCCTCGACCGTGCTTCTATTTCCTTTTCCTCCCTTTTATAGAGAGTGGAATCTCACCTCCTTTGTAAAAATGTTTTAATACTGAGGAAGAGTATTTTATGACTAGGTTTTTGGGTGTTTTTTTAAAAATATAATAATGAATACAGCATAAGTATTTCCTTAAAAAAATCTCTGTAGATTATTTTAGCCTTTTAAAGTCTGAAGCAAGGTGACAAATTTTACCTTGTAGTGCATAAGCCATGTTGCTTACACGCTTCACCATGTTCTGTTTGTCTTGTGGTGTGATTTTACTGGTCGCGACTAATTTGTCACTTTCCTTCACTTTTTCTATTACTCCCTGTTAAAATAAAAATGCAACTGCTGTGAGGTTCACATTAGTCAAAAAAAGTCAAACAAGTTATGTTAGGAGAGAGCATAAGCTTGTTTGTCATGTAAAGACGGATTCTGCTTTCCAATATATTTTTTTCCCCCTCAAAATGGATTGTTTCATGTTTAATTACACCAGCAGCTGACAGGGGATGACATGAGCACAGACTGGTTTTGAAGCAGACAGCACAAACACACTAGAAGTAGTTTTGATACAGAGTTGAAAAGGCAAAAAGGCAAAGCTTATGAAAAGAGAATTGTAAGAGGAACACATCTGAATGCCTCAGACTTTCAAATGCTTTTAGGACCTATAACTTGTGTTCTACAGCATTTGTTAAAAGGCCTGTGACATTCAAGCTATTTCAAGAAACATCTCTCAAGAGGACCATTTACCATGATATTTGCATAGCCCTTGACTTTGATAAAAATAGAGGTTGAGTTTCACATCACAATATTTATAAGTTTGTTATAATTCTCCATGTATAGAATCTAATCATTGGAGGGTTGTCTTAAATTTGCAACCCCTCCCCACTGTTGTGGCAGGGCAAAGAGCAGTAAGGGAGACAGGTGGCAGGGGAGTCTAGTGGCCTGGCCTCCCTCCCAGTGCCTGCACTCTTTCCCCCTGAACCCAACCATTATCACCCTCCTCCTGCTTGCCCCCCACCCACAGTGCTTGCCACTTACCTTCTGGCTCTGGCCAGCACCAAGCTCACTCCAGGGCAGAGCACAGAACACTTCTGCCTGTCGCAACCCAGTCATGCTAAAGCTGCTAACACTGCACTGTACCCTGGCCACAGGGTGATC
>NW_017729034.1:72968393-72968721 GCF_001723915.1 Gavialis gangeticus
CAGAGGTCATTAGGGGCAACAGCTGTACCTCCTGCTCTTGCCTTGTACTCAAATCCAAGATGAGGGGTACCCCACACACCCCCTGTTAAAATGGGAAAAACCCCTTGTCTTGGTTTTGAGGAAACTGGGTAATAGCCATTTTTCTAAGCTAAAAAATATTAAATTCTCCCCATCATAGGAGGATCGCATGTTTAAAAGATTCTCTTGCCATTTTCATACAAAACTCCCAATATTACTGACAATAGAGGTTTGGTCAAATTTTCTCTCTGACTGAAGGAAAATGTATTGGTTCTACACCCCTACCCTAATATCCCCTCAACTTCCTTTA
>NW_017729034.1:72973721-72975633 GCF_001723915.1 Gavialis gangeticus
GAAAAATGTATTGGTTCTACACCCCTACCCTAATATCCCCTCAACTTCCTTTATTAAAAAAGAAAAAGTACCTTGTGAGCTCCTATAATGTCAGGAAAGCAACCAAGAAACCCTTTGTATTCATGATTTGTTTCCATCAGAAAATGGAGATCCTTCCTTGGCTAATAGAGGAAATACAGCATGTGTTAACAAAGAATCATACATTACCATCACAATTTAATAGAAATTTATGCGCATTGAACAAAAGCTGGTTTTCATAAGGAGAATGTCACATATAGAAAAAAAATGAAAAAGTTTCAACATTTTCTCTATTTAAAAGCAAGTTATCGCTCAAAGGAAAGGTTGTTAGTTTAAGGTAACAAAAAAGTAAGAGTTTGTTAATTAAAAAATACCATTAACATTACATTTTTAGTGAAAATATTTATGTTAGCGTTAAGGTGAAGATCTTTCCATTTTAGACATGCAAGAGTATATCAGGGAACATAAGTACAGGTTTCTAATCGAATCTAGAGAGAGCATCAAGATAACACATTGAATACCACATTTCAAATGCTTTGGCTCCATATTTTGTTTTTTATTCACTATTGAATCTTTTTCTTTCCAAGTGTCACTGAGAGGTTTTCAACCCATGCAGTGACACAAGTAGCAATCTAATTTTTTGTTTCTCCTATAGCAGCACAAAGGGCGATTTTTGTTTTGCAGATGCACACCAAGCATGCAACATATCTGACCAGCTACTCACTACAAAAAGGTCAGGTGTTTAGAAAACGACTACTTTCTAATATAAGAAATTTGGAAAAAAGACAAGGTTCTTTGGGTAAACGTGATATCGTCTGTAAGATGCACTGCAGTCTAGAAATCAAATATAATAGTCATCAGGTGCTAGCTAAACAAAGCTAATTTTAAGCTTGAGTAATGACATTTTCAGTGGGAGACAGTGGACAGTGACATCAGAGAGTCATCTTTCAGAGAATTCGGAAAGCTTAGTTCGATCTCTTGAAAGACAGCATGCAAACTGAGATTCAAAGGGAATTTCTTTCTATCACTATTTCTCTATCCAGTATATGGTAGGGAAGATATACCATTTAAAATGTTATTTAATGACTTTTACAATTAAGAAAAACAGTTATTGCAAACTACTTATGTACATAAAATGTTAAATAATTCCACAAGAAAAATCAGAGGAAAATAAAAGTATGTAAATTAATTATAAGTTGACACAGTACGCAGATCAATCCATGATACTATATTAGATTATTTATACCTGTTCTGCCACAAGATTGGCAATTTCTTCATATGTTTTTCCTGCTTCTGTTATTGCTTCATTGAGATCAGATTCTCCTAAACATAAAATTTGAAGTGTTTAAATTAAATTGAAGTCATTAAGCTGATGAATCAAAAGCATTAACTAATTTCAAGTTTCACTGTTCTAAAATAATAAAAACTTGTGTGTTGTAACTGGTTATTTGTAAATAGCTAATAATTATATAAAAGAAAAAAAGGTAAAAGCATTACTGAACTCTGGTATACAACTCAGAAAAGGGGAAGCCTTCAAATAACTTGTAGAAGTGAATGTCTGTAGGATTAAACACTGTTCTATATAGCAGATAAGTAGCTACAATATCCAGTACTTTGTTTAATATTTTTATTACCTCAGACACATTTTAGAAGTAATTACTGCCCTTAAAAAGCAAAGACAAGGATTGTCAGAGGACTGGTTAAGGCAAGCTTGCAGGAACAGGGAAAGATCTGAAGACAGGGAAGATTAAAGCCAGGAGAGAGAGGTTTTGTTTTGTTTTTTTTTTTTATTAAACCTGCATGTTATATACTTCATGAATAATACTTTTGATAGTCTAGATTATCAGTACTGCAAACCCCAAACATTCCAAGTCATAAAAGTTATACCCACACT
>NW_017729034.1:72975652-72984505 GCF_001723915.1 Gavialis gangeticus
TTTTTTTTTTTATTAAACCTGCATGTTATATACTTCATGAATAATACTTTTGATAGTCTAGATTATCAGTACTGCAAACCCCAAACATTCCAAGTCATAAAAGTTATACCCACACTCAAAAACTCACTACAACACATTTAAGCTAAAGACTGTTGAACGAGCTTTAGTTACAGTGCACTCACTGCCATTTTTCAGTGCAGGGACGCTGACATGCACGAAGCTGGAGTGTAGCGTAATTACCACGCTCTAGTAGACTCTATTAAAATTGAGTCTGCTCTGATGCACTGTAATTCCAGTGCGTTGGAGCAGCCTCAATGCATATGCATAGGTGCCCTATAGCACTATGCTGTACACTGATGCAGAAAGTTGTATTCATGGAATTCTCTTCTTTAGACATTTTATGTTTGTTCCTGAAAAATGCTCAACAGTTTTTCATCCTGGAACTAGCTTGTTCAGGGTTTTTGACCAGTTGGGGAAAAGATTTTCTGGACCATGACATGGTAGGCTTCAAGTATTGGAAAAGGAAGGAAACAGGGACAGGGTGCGTTTCTGATTAAAAAGACTTAACTGTTTTTCGTCCTCACAGAAGACCCTTAACAATATTGTTATATGTATAATTAAGTCAACAGGCTTACATCTTCATATATCTTATAATCTTCATCTTCTAAAGAGCCTATTTACTTGCTATCAATCAGATTATTATGTATTTCAAGGAGTTTAATATCTGGCAACTGAAGAAATCTGTGTATAATGATAACTAATTTAAAATTTAACAGTAACTGTTTCTCATTTGTGAGCTGCTCTGCGCCTGGGACAAAGGCCGTGTCCAATGTGTGTGAATGTTTGGTTCCCTGGGGACATCTAGCACTGGTGCACCTTGTGCCACCGCTAGCTGTCCCCTATGCCATGTGCGCACTGGTGCACAGCAAGTTACCCCAGGTGGGGTAGGGGAGGCTGGGGTCAGGACTGGACTGGCACCAGCAGCCTTACCTGGGGGCCTCCCAGGGCTGCAGTAGCAGCAATGCTGCCGTGCAGAGCCTGGCTGGCAGCAGTGTGGTTCCAGCCATCCAGACTCCAGCTTCAGGTGGTGTACACTGCTGCCATGTGCGCCACACCACTTTTTTTCTCCATGGGATTATCCAGGGGTCCAAAAAGCCCCATGCTGCTCCCTCACAGTATGGAGAACAATGAAATATGCAGTATGTGGTGCTGCAGAACTGTCTGTGATGCCACATACCACACACAGCCACATTTATCTGGATGCGGCCAAAGAGATTAAGAAAAGTATACTGAAACCAGGGTACATCCTAAAGAAAATAGGAATGTGACAGAGTAATTTTATTGCATTTCACTGGCAATGTGCAGACTTTTTCCAGTTTCAGAAAACTGAAGAGCTCCTAGATACACTGAGAGAGTCAGAAGCAGAACAACATCTGAATGTCAACATTCAGCATGATGCTTTAAAAAAGTCCTTTTTTCTCTTAATTCTGAAATAATTTACTATCGTATTTTCTGCCTGCCCAATAATGGAATGAAAATCTTTATGATGGTTTTCTTTACAAGTTAAAAGAAAAAACCACACACAACCCACAAACAACAAAATGCCTTGTTAATTCAGAAATACTCTCAGATATTGAAACCATTTCTCTATGGTTCAGGAGGGAAATTTCCTGTCTTTCCCTTAAGAATTTTAGTTTTCCAGGGACAGTCTCTTGACTTTAAACAACTCACTATGGGACAAGATGGGGAACTGATGAATTAGAATAGGAAGTCTGCTACTGTGGAAAAATCTAGTACAAGACAACCGATTTCCAGAATGCCCACAGTGCGTCTTCCCATTTTATCAGAGACAGGAGCTAATTCTCCACCAGCCCAGCACCTTCATGGGCTGGAGCACACCAGAACTACAGGGCGGAGGTGAACCATCCCAGCCCACTCCCTCACTGGGGAAGCAGGCTGTAAAAGAAGGACAGCACAGGTGTGGTCAGAAGAGAATTATATGTACCATAACCATCATCCACATCAATGCAGGCAGTTGAGGGTGAGGGGAGCAAGGAGACGCATGACAAGTTGATGCAGGTGTTGCTCCCAGTGACAGGATGGTATACACAAGCAACAAGTAGTATTTCTCTTGTCATTTTTTGGGCAAAATTACATAAAATAAACCAAAATGTAGAGAACATCCTCAGCAGTAAGCCACATGCTACTTTTCTACAGAGTGTATGTAGCCTTCCCTTGAAAGAGCGGGCACTAGAGGGGGAGAAAACATATACAACACCACCCCACCTTTCTTAAGTTAAACACACTGAAGAGCCAGCTGCCAACACAAAGTACTAGGCAGGTGTTTGGACAGGTATTTAAGTCCATACTGATAGGACAGTATTCACATTTGATATAAAAATTTGATGTCAGATTAGGGGTTCCACCATGTAGTTAAGGATGAGCTTCAACAGGGACTTGTAGTCCAGCATAGTGAGACAGCCTGAGGAGCTGCCCATGTGGTTTCATCGGATCCCTCAGCTGTACAGGTTTATTTTACTTTGTCCTCTCAGGGCCCCAGTGAACATAGCATTAAACTTTGTTCTCAGTTTACCTCTCCCTCGTTCAAGGAGGAGGTGGACAAGTTAAAAATACATCGGGGATATTTTGCTGGCAAGGTACAACATATATTCTTCCCCCAGGTAGATTTACCCCCGTAGATCTGAGTTTTCAGTCTGAGGTTTATTTTGATAAAGGCTATATCCAAGGATTGCCCACAATCATGACATGCATGGCAAGGCATTCTGTGAACACCCAGCATCTACCCTTGAGGACATTCAACTCTTATCCCTATCATTGTGACAAAGATGAGGGAAGATTTAGTGGTGGAGGAGGGGATTGAGGCAGTTCACTGAAGAGTTATTAGCAGTTCAACTGGAGAAGTACAGTTTGGAAGTACAGTTATTTGTTATCTTTAAAAAAAACAGGTAACAGGGTATAAGGAGAAGGAGTACTCAAGTGGCCTAGGCACTAATTTGAAATAAGCATATGTAATTTAAGTGGCACTTTGTAAAGTCAGTGCAAATAAGGGAGTAGGTAAGAATCAGTGTTGCACTGTTATTAACTATCTTTTACCGAGTATTTCTAGCACGGGTAGTCAGTCTTCTAAAGTTTACTCTCTCTGGAAGGCAGACCCTGATAATGAATTATATTTGCCACTTACAACTGCTTACAAGTTGCTAACCATTTTCTATAGACACATGGTTCCTGACAGCCCTAAAATTGGAACAGTAGAGTCTTCTGCCAAGGACATTACAAATTTTCAGGGCAGGTTTCACCAGGATAATGGATGCAGAAAAAAGGCATCTCTTATTTAGCCTGAGTTTCAGGTGGCAAGATAAGTGCTGTGACTAATAACTACAGGTTAGCAACATCCAACATAAAACTAGTCACCTTTTGGCCTAGTTTATTTGTTGCCAGCTGACAGGATGTGTATGATCACGAGGGAGCTTTATTCAAGGATTTCTTGAAGATAGGAGACATGACCAGCAAACTCAGGTATATGGCCGGCCTCCGCGGCCACTCAGATTTTCCAGGTGTAGATAGGAGTTTGCTCCACTTTTGACATTGCAGAAAAAAAGATGATACTTTTTAAGGTTTCTGGTACTCCTTATACATTTGACAAGGAACAGCATCTCCAGGAGTACTCTGGAACCTCCTGATGTCTGCTTTGGGTGTTTAAAGCGAGAGATTCTTGAAGCGGATCAGGGAGTTTGTAAGACCATAACCTTTTCAAAAAAATATCTGGAATAAGTGCGTGTCCACTAAAAGCTAGAAGATGTTCTTTCTGGCCCTTGAAGACCTCTTGTACCTGCTTGGAACTAACAGTTAACTGACAAGGATTTCCTTTTCTAGTACTTAATCTAGTAAATTAGAACACATAATCCTTCAGGACTGGCATAGCCATGGTGGGCATGAGTTTCTGGACATTCTAGGCTAAAAGCTACTAGGAATCAGAATGTAAGATGTCCTTTCTGTAGTGTGAATGCAGGCTATCAGAGAAAGCAGGTGGTGTGGGCTAACATTGGTTTACCATTTTCAGTGGGCAAGAGTGAAGAGACAACTGTCTGGACTTGTGGACACACAGTGGTGCTCCAAGTTTGAAAGCAGGTGGCTAGTTCAGAAGGTTATAAGCAGAACCAAAACTATCCTCATTATTTTGACAGCAGTGACAGAATGTAGGACCATCTCATGACTTACCTGCATTACTTAGTGGACATTTCACACTGCACTTAGCAGGCTGGTAGTCCATTTAGGGGAGAAAGTATTTGTACCTGGCTCCATTTGAAATCAAACTTCTGGCAGAATTTAGGGTGAACTGTAGGAATGAGGCCCTGAACCATAAAATGGGCCAACACCAAAAGATAAATTTACTTGAGTAGAGAACTTTAGAAGGACAGGTGGCCTACATATTCAAACTGAGTTCTCTACCAAGTTTTCCCTTATGTTTAGTCAACAGTGAGCCAAATCATGTATTGAGTGGTAGGGCAATGCAATCATTATCCTTTAATTGCATGGTCAGAAGCCATTTAACCCTACACTAAGCTCCAATTAAAGCTTGGTTGTTAGGGAGGGAAGGAGACAAAACCATGCCAAGTAGGAGTCAACACCCTCTTTCTAATATTAAAAAGTTAATACATTTGCAGGCTGTGGCTTTAAATCCATTCATGTGTCTGTCTTGATTCTTCTGCAGGGCCTGTTCCATAGCAGCCACCAGATGAGATCAAGTTAACAGTGGACAAAGCACCACAACCAGTAGTGATGAAGTTGTGCATGTTGATTGCTTTAAGTAACTTCTCTCTTTTTCTGGGAACTGGACTGTGAAGCAAAGAATCTCATATTTCTTAATTTAAAAAAAAAGTCTATTGTGCTAAGTGTATTGACAAGTGAAATATATTAGGAGCAAGGACAAAGGATCTCCACTAGAAGGAAGCTATTTCTTTTAGCAAGACACTAGGGTGCAACCATGTCCTACTAGGAGAGCAAAGGGGGATAGTTCTACCTAGTTGCTATTTATCATGGTCTATTTCTCATACCATTTGAAGATATTGGAAATCAAATTGCAGGTTTCCTTCATAAGGTTGATCTGCAAGTTTGCATCCTAGCTTTCTAAGCCACATTGTTTTCACTTTACCCTGGTAAAAGAATATGCATGATATAGTTACCGAAGTCAAATGTCAGTCCCTTCCCCAGAACTCTTGCTACTGGCTTTGTTTGGTTCCAAAAAGGATTTGTATGCTTCTAACCCTATACACAGTCCAAGGCTGCATTGCAATTTTTCTCCTCTTGGATCTCATACCAAATTCCAGATTTTTAGACAGATATCTTAAGAAGTATGATTGTTACTTATTTTAAAGTATAATCAATACACAAAGAAAAAACCTAAACCATGGGAACACAAATACAGAAAAAACAAACTAACACACAAGCTTATAGGAGGATACAATGCAAGGGACCAATTAGCTGCAAGCAAATTATAAATCCCAGCTAGAATAATATTACTAAAAATTCAGCAAGTATGAAACACCAGTCAATAAAAAGAATGGAGAAAAAAGAACAGAAATCCTTTGAAGAGAAGTTCAGTGGGAAAACGGTCAAGGTATTAAAACATTCAGGTTCATTTTGAGACAAAGTCTTAAAAAAAATTTCAACATTATTTTTCCCTGAATCCTTAAACCAAAAACAAACAAACGAGGAATAGACAGGTCTTTTCCCATACTGGTGAATCTTTTCTATAAGTCTTTGCTTAAGAAAACACTGGAAGAGTTAGTGTGGCCAATAATCCTGTTCAACTACCTTGAAAAGTGGGTGATACAGCAGTGGTTTATCACCCACTTTTTTTAGGCTGATGTCTTTAAGATAATTATCAATGTATGCACAAACAAGTAAATCTTGACCATGATAGCCAGCCTATTAGAAACACAGTAAAATGAAATTTAATTTGGTCTCAAATACTGACTTTTCAGGATAAAGTACAAAAAAAACCAACTAAAAGAAAACTGTTTCCAATTAATTCTTTCATGCATATGAAATTCTCTCTCATTCCCATGCTTAGACATGACAAATTCCATTTACAGATAGCTAGATAGGGCTCTTAAAATAATATCCCAAAATCAGGGAAACAGGGATTGGTAATTAACAAAATGTTTTTAAAATGTCACTGAATTTTTCTGACAGGATAGGTTTTTACATCCATTCACTTTTACTGTGCCATACAAGTATGGGTCATCCCAGAAATGCTACAGTAGGCTGCAAGGTCAATAACCAGGTTATATATTAATATTAAAAATCAGACTTCTGCCATAAAATACTTCACACTGAAAAAAGTAATTAAAATATATCAGTTTGAAGTCTCGTTTCCACGCTTTACATTACTTAATGCACTGTTTGAAATGAGGGATAGGTACCCTATCAGAAATTAACCAAAATGTTTAAAATGTCTTTTTAATTAAGAGCTCAAAATGATAATAAATAATAGTATTTTGTATACTTAAGAGTTCTTTAAAACATTCTATAACACCAAAGCAAAGTGCAAATGAAGGTAAAAATACCTTGATAGCCACTGGTGCTGAAAACCAGTGCCAGGCTCTGCAAGGCTTTTCCTATCTTCTGATATTCCTTAGGTAATGCTGAACAAAGGGGGGAAAAAAAATAAAAGTTGCTCAAAGCTTCAGAATAATCGTAACATTCCCATTACATGATAACCATTTAAACAAACATTTTTTTGAGGGAAAAAGATCTAGCATTTGCCATGTGCAAATTTATGACTGGTAGCTGAAACCAGCCTAAATAAACTAAAATGGTAACTATTTTTGTCTTGCTGAAGTTTTAGTTAGTTTAGCAATGTTTCAATTCTATCCACTAACAGTAGTAGTGCACATCCAGACCTAAATACAACCAATCAAAAAGTCAAGATAACTTTAAATTATCTTGTACATATGCAATTATACTTTAAAATGTGGCAACTGTATAAGACGATGCACATACATGTGTGCAAAAGTGTGCACACACACGTATGTAAAAAAAACCACTTGTGTCTATTGTGTCTTAGACTAACATCTGTATTGCACATTTCCATAATTTTTTTAGAAGTTTTAAATCACCCTAGTCCCATGAGTGTTTTTACATTTAAACACTGAAAGTAGAAAATTAATCAAAATATTCTGGGAAAACAAGCTATGAGGCAAATAAAGTGTGCTTGCATCTGATTATATAGTTTGGCGACAGTATACACATATATACACATATACCACACACACGCCTCATCAAATATTTATGCAGAAATTACTTCTTTATAATCAAGTTAATTTCCACAATAAACCTCAGCTTTTAAGTTTTGAACTGTACACAATTCATGTACTAGCCCCACACACTTGAAGTATTTTTTTTACAAATATTTTTTTTATAGCAAAGAGCACAGAAGATTTGTTTTTCATTTTTAAACATCTGCATTTGGGGAATGTATTGTCTGGGCAGAACAGAAACCAAGTGATTGCTTTGGTAATTTGCAGACAGTCCTGGGAAGAAGTCTTTGCCATCACACAATGGGTCTCTTAGCATCCTCAAGTTAACTTCTCTGGTAAAGTCCTTGCCAACAAATTATTTATTTAATGCATTCTGGTTTGGGTTTTATTTATAGTGATTAGTATTTCTTATGTGATGAATACCATGTCAGACACTATGCCTCTGCTGTATCCCATTAATTCAGACATATCTCCTCTTAATTTAGCACTAATCTCAGGGGCAGCTTCGGTACAGAAAATTTCTTGTTTCTTCTTCCACTTATATTTCCAGCATTTTTAATCACTGTCAAATATTATGAAAGTCAATACATCAAAACACAAACACAAACAGGGCTCAGAAAATACATGAAAAGAAACTCCCAATTCCTGTGGTACTCAAAATCTCCAAGACCAAATCTGCTCTAAATTACACTACAAGCATGCAAAATGCCTTAATCTTAATTGTATTATTACTGCATGGTGTCACTACAGGCAAATTATTTGCATACGTTCAAATATTTGGATTTTTTTTTTGCGCTTTAGCCTCAGCCTCTTGTTTTGGGGAATGCTGCAACATCTGTGTAATGCATCTGACCTTAAATTACTGATATGAACTCCCAGCATTAACAGCTAGTGATTAAGTTCAACTTCAACCCAACTTCCTCAAATATTGCTCATGGACAAGATGTCCATATAGTTAACCTTTATGGACTTTTTGGAAGAATCTGTATTATTCTATGTTATGATCAATCAAAACAAAGAGAAAGATGCAAAATTCCCTGAAGGAAAATGGATTTTCCTGACTAATGGATTTACTTGAATTTTGAGAACTGTATCCTCCACCCCGTAAGCATAAAGTGCTGTATATCCGGAGATAAGAAACTGAATTCTTGTTTTGCATGAAACAACCTTTTGCTTTAAATGCAAACCATAACTTAGCCTTAATTATAAACAGAGGTGTTGATCACAACTCTGTTTTATCAGACTAATTATTTAGGAAAAAACCCTAAAGGGGAACAGGACAATTTCTCCCTGCTCAACACTTCCCAATGTCATTTCCCATGGAAATGCAGGCCATGTGGAATTAAAATGACCCTAAGATGTGAGATAAAGCATCTTATTTAGGATTAGACCTTTTCAATCTTACTGGCAAAGGGATGGTGTCCCCCTCTTCTACGTAAGAAGTGAAGAGGCACACTTGAGAGGCTGTTTTAACAACAGTAAGGATGGGATAGAAAGGTTTGGTTTTTCTTTTTTTTTTTTTTTTTTTTTTTTTTTTAAAGGGGGGGTTTTTTTTTTCTGTTGGGGTTTA
>NW_017729034.1:72984536-72990284 GCF_001723915.1 Gavialis gangeticus
TTTTTTTTTTTTTTTTTTTTTTTTTTAAATGGAGTGATTCTTGCTTACGTATGGGTATGAAAGTCCCATGCAATCGCAACTACAGAGACTGAACTTGCAGGCATTTAGGTCAGAGGGGTTTTCCTGCCGAAAAGTGAAGAATTATTAGACTAAGTAGTAACTGACTAACTCCATATTTGAGTCAATAGGATGGGTACCAAATGCCCTGTGGGAGTGCAAAGCCAATAAAGTCAGATAATAGTTTAAAAATATGGGGAGGTTTATTCTTGGCTGATAGGTCTTTGGTACAAGGTAGGTGGGCAGTGCAGCCTGCACTAGGAGGTCCTCATTACAGTGCTGAGCTGTGGCACCATTTCTTTTTAGCCAAATTTTGAGTGACCAGAATTCCTGATGCTAGAAATGTAAGGCTCAAGTAGAGACAAAAGACCGGCATGAAATTTGCACCCCAAGTTATCTGTGGAGAGTGAAACTGGACAAGAAAAATAACACAATTGGGGTAAGGCATAAATAAGGATCAAGACTTTACTTTTGGCTACTTATTTCAGCTTTAAACCAGTTTAACTGGTACACAAGCATCTTGATCCATGAATAGTAAAGTGTCCATCTACAGACTTGATCAACACTTTTTTTTCTTTGTTTATATTACCAAAACCTAGTTGAAAGACAACTACAACCGAGACAGATGGTCCAAGCAATGACTCTAGCTGGTAGTTCAGAATAATATAAGATATTGGTGGATGAAGAACAATTACTTTCTCAGTTGGGGTAAGAAAGCTGTTGGCTTTACTTTTTGGGGCACTGAATACTTAACTAAATAATGTTTCAGTATAGGTTAGAATTCTCTCTGACTCTGTAAATTTAAAATGTGCTTATTTGATATACAAATAGAAAAACTCTTCCTGCACAGAAAGGTGAATCTAAAATTTGTAGAATTTCCAAGTAACACTCACGTCCTGTACAACGCTTCCAGTGTTCTTGTCCCACCGTCAGCAACTCTTTAACTCCATCATCCATGGATTTGGTGAACCTACCAACTGCATCACATTTCTGTTCTCTGTGAAGTATAAATATACTTCTATTACAGACAGACAAAGGGTGGTTCAAGCTTACTACAGTCAGGATTTAGCGATTCTCCGTCTCATTTTTTTAAACAAATGCCCAATTTCTTAAATTTTACAATGCTCAACTACAAGTAAAATTTCACAGAAAAAAAAAACTGAGGGGGAAAAAGTCCAGCCTCCATTGATATGAATGGGTTCAGAATTTCAATCCAGGTGCTCACTCAATCCCTCACACTGTAAAATTCTGCTACTTTCCTTCCTCTAACACGTCTGAAATTGAACTAGCATGCTTGATACAGTAAGGGCGCATCTACACAAGACGCTTTACTGTGCAGACTAATTTACAGTGTGGTAAAATGTCACCATGAACACATACACAGCAATTAAGGTGCAGTAGACTAAATTTACTGTGCTGCCAGACAGTCCAGTCAGATACAAGTGGTACCCAGCAGCACAGTAAATTACTGTGCTTAAACACACGTAGATGGTGATATCGGGATTAGTTTACTCTGGCTCAAATTGAGATGTTGTATATCCAGTCACATTAACTGCATGTGTAAATACACCCTAGAACAGGTAACAAAAGATTTAAGGAGCTAATGCATGGCATTATCTCTTTGACAACAATATTTTGTTAGAAAAGAATGCTATTCTCTGAAGCTGTGTGTTTTAAGTCTCATAAAAAAGAAGAACCCTCCGAGTACTAACTATGCATTTTTCTTCTTTTTCAAAAGTTAAACATGAATAAAAATTAGAACACTGGGTTTTCGGTTGTAGCCGTGTTGGTCTAAGGACATAGGCAGGCAAGGTTCTTTGGGTAGATGCGATATCTTTTATTAGACCAACTGAGTAGCTGGAAAAAAGTTCCATGGCATGGGGAGCCTCTGCTGTTCTGAGACTCCAAGGAATGAGAGAAACAAAAAGTGTGATAGGATGTCAATGAGAACGTAAATAGGGTAGAAAATCGGAAGACAAAAGGTAAAGCAGGGAAGGTGGGGGTGGGGAAGCAGGGGAGAAAAAAAGCCAAAAGGTGAGTGGGGAGACTCTACAGTGGTAGTAATTGAAGAAATAAAAGAGGCTGTCAGTTGTGAAAAAGGAAAAAGCTGGAAATTGGGAAGACAAAGGGCAGAAAAGAAGGGGAGGGGAACAAAGTGGGAGGGAGAAGGAGGAAAGCAAAAAGTATATGAGGTCAGGTCTGGCCAGGTACCTCATGAATCAGATACCAGGCAGGCTGTAGCGGGTCATAAATCAAATATCTATATTGATTGAATCCATGATTTTTGTATCTGGTAGATTTATGAAGCGAAATTCGTAGGCTAGTATACGAAAGGTGTTTTGTAAGTTCCCTTTGAGGATTAGAACTGAGAGATCGGAGACGGAGCGACTGTCTTGTGAGAAATGCGCCCCCACAGGTAGCTGAGTACTTTTTGTCTTTTCGGTGTGTGTTCATTCTGCTGAGCAGTTGTTTGGTTTCTCCGATATATTTTCCATCAGGGCATCTGGTGCACTGGATGAGATGTGTAACGTTTATGGAGGTTCAGGTGCAAGATCCAGGAACGGTGATGGTTCTGTTGTGGGGTACAGTAACTGTGGGGGTGGTGAAGATGTATTGGCAGGTTTTATATTTCTTGTCCCAGCATGGTCTGGATCTATTAGGTGTGGCTTGGGTCATAGGGAGTTTGCTTCTGGTGATGAGGTTAGCAAGGTTTGGTGCTTGTTTAAAGGCTAGGGCGGGTGGTTCTGGAAAGATCTCTTTCAGAATGAGGTTGTCTTCTAGTATGGGTTGCACATGTTTGAGGATTTTCCATGTAGGTTCCGGGGAAAGATGGTATGTCGTAACTACTGGTGTGCAATTTGTGAGGATTTTATTTTTGTATTGCTGCAAATCTCCATGTAAAGCTATAGGACAGTCCTCCAGCATCCCAGGGTGCTTTGCTCTGTCCTTCCCCTAGGAGATGATGCATCACTTGTTGGACTCTACTTGCTCCATCTGACCAGGAAGCAGAACATTCCCTGAAGCAGCGTGGGACTATGAAAGGGGTGACAGGCTCACCATCAACAGTCTGGGTCAACCAATCAGTCAGCTTAGAGACAGATGCCAGGACTGCCCGGGAGAGCCCTGAGGGAGTCTGCAGAGCAGGCTGTGATGTGTGCTGCATAGCATCCACACTGTGAATTGTCTGCTCTTCAAAGGCTCAGCACTTGAATGTCTGTTCAGGTGTCTCCAGGTAAGTTTTTCTATCAGGAAGACAAATCTGGAAGAAGTCTCCCAGATGGTTGTCATATTGAATGTAATAGTTTGAATGCTTGTAATAAATACCCATCAGCCAGCTTAGAAAAAAAGGCAAGGTTCATCATCTTATCTAGGCTCATTGCTTGTTTTTGCCTACGTTTTTGGATTTTATCTTCAGAAGCCTTTAACAAAGTTAACCTAAAAACGACCCTTAGGCAAACATTCCGAGAGATCAAAACCTAGGGGCTTTTGAAAGGGGGTTGGGAAGAAAGGTCACCGCAGTGGTGTGGAAAATCTCCAAAGAGCAAGAACACATACTGACCACCCAGCAAAAATCTGTTAAGTAAGATCTGAGCCCAAATTTGGGAATAGTGACAGATTTGGGTAGGAGGGGCCCATGACAGCAACTTACCCAATAAAAACTGTAACCTGCAGTCCCAATTTGGAGGTAACCTCACTTGCAGAACACCGAAGGAAGAATTGCAAGTGTAGGCTGAATCAGACTGATCACCTGAACCACCCTCTCCGTGAACAAGAACTCCCGTTCACGCTGAAGCCTAGGAGAGCCCAAGTGGGACCGAAGGAAAGGGGACTCATTCCTATCATCTGCTAAGACCAACCCTAAAAACCATAACTAAAGAATGAAAGTATATCTGGGGATTTGGTTTCTCAGAATTCTAGGATTGTAAGCATTTGGTGCACTGGATGAAACGTATAACATTTCTGGATGTGCAGGTGCAAGATCCAGGAATGGTGATGGTTCTGTTGTGGGGTATAGTAACTGTGGGGGTAGTGAAGATGTATTGGCAGGTTTTATATTTCTTGTCCCAGCATGGTCTGGATCCATTAGGTGTGGTTTGGGTCATAAGGAGTTCACTTCTGGTGATGAGGTTAGCGAGGTTTCTGTCCTCTGTCTTCCTAATTTTCAGGTATTTCCTTTTCCATAGACAGCTTCTTTTCTGTTTTCGATTACTATTACTGTAGAGTCTCCCTGACTTGCCTTTGGCTTTTTTCTGCCCCTTGCTTTTTGCCCACTCCCTTCCCTGCTTTAACTTTTGTTTTCCAAATTCCTACTTATTTACATTCTCACTGACATCCTGTCATACTTTTAGCATCTCTCATTCCTTGGAGTCTCTGCAGCTGCCTGGCCCCAGGCCAGGCTGCCAGGGAAGCAAGCACCAGGCCAGGGCCCAATCCTTTTGTTCAAATGGGCAAGTGCAGGGCACATGGGGTCAGACGTGTGCGCACTGGTTCCCACCTGTACTGCAGGGCTGGGGCTGAGGGGGTTGGGAGGGAGCAAGTTCATGGGAATTGGTGACAGCCTGGTGGTGGCCCTAGGGCCAGCATCCGCAAGGCCCAGAGCAGGATGGCAGAAGCCTGGGGCACAGCCAGCTGGGCTCTACAGAGCCAGGCTGTACTGTGCCAGAGAGAGAGGGGAGCTGCCCCACTCTGGGCCCCACAAGTGCTGGCCCCAGGACACAGGCGCTGGCTCCCGCTTGCTCCTAGCCCCACAGTCAGGTGGGGACCAGTGTGTGCAGCCCTGACCCCGCGTACCCTGTGCTCGTCTGTCTGGGTGAAAGAATGCTGGCTGTTGCTGGCTTCCACATGTCTACTCGCTCCCAGCTGCCTGTCTGGACCATGGGACTCAGCAGGAGCTGGCCCAGCCCCAAGGACTGGGGCAATCACCTGTGGTCCTCCCCTACCTCCCTGCTCTTACCTGAATTTCCCACACTGGCACAGCCACTAACAGCCTCACAGTCCCAGACCAGAAGCCTCTACTAGGGGGCAGGGGCATGCTGTGGCTTCCCCTGGGTCCTACTGCCCCTGACAGGAGCCAGGGGCAGATGGAGTATTAATTTTTAAATTTTTTAGGGGCCCCACGGGCCAGACTGAATGGCCTGGCAGGCTGGATCTGGCCTGTGGGCCATATTTTGCCCACCCCTGCACTAAATGCTCAAGAACAGGCTTCATCCAAAAATGGATGCAGCATGCTACTGCTATTCTAAAAACTTCTCATTCAGGCTATAAGTAGATATTGCATTTATCTCATTTTATCACAGGACAAAGTGTGATTGTTCTGATATCCATGTCTGTTGTCTCAGGACAAATCCTAAAGATTTACAAGATAAATACTAACAGTTTATCTACGGGCATTACAAAATGGCTATACCAGGATTGCATCATTGAATCAATGGCAAAAAAGTGGCAGTTCATTCAGCCACTCTCTAACTCCTGATTAGAAGGGCGATGTGCGTACACACCAATCGCAGGATATTTTTGTTTTGGGACAAACAAGCACAACTGGCCTAAGACAACTGAAATGTCTACTCCTAGCCACAGCTGCATCAATTCATTCACATACATTTATCAGTTCTAGAAGACATCATGGAAAACCCTCATGTTCTCCAGAATATAGTAGGATGTGGGGGGGGGGGACAACCTAAAAACCAGCCA
>NW_017729034.1:72990583-72991040 GCF_001723915.1 Gavialis gangeticus
GGGGGGGGGGGGACAACCTAAAAACCAGCCATTCCATATTATTCCTTCCTTTTAATTGGCATATTATTTTAAAAGAAAACTGGGAAGCAAATCTGGTTAAATCACCCTATAAAGTGTTAAGGACAAGAAATACCAGTGACACAGAAAAAGTGCAGTGTGCATGCAGTATTCATTATTAGTTACTAACATTTTAATGATTTTTTAAAAATAGATACTCTAGAACAGGCTTGTCCAACCTATGGCCTGCGGGCCACCACGCGGCCTGCCAAGCCATTTTCTGTGTCCCATGGTGCTGTGACGGGAACCCCTTGTCCCACCCCCAACACCTCAGCAGCTTCCTAATGGCTGCTGAAAGGCTGAGAAAGGGACAAGGTTCCCACACACACACACATCAGCTTGACACTGCCGACGCAGTGCAGCTCCTCCCCTCCCCCCTCATTTTACCGTGTCCCTTCCT
>NW_017729034.1:72996040-72998419 GCF_001723915.1 Gavialis gangeticus
CACACATCAGCTTGACACTGCCGACGCAGTGCAGCTCCTCCCCTCCCCCCTCATTTTACCGTGTCCCTTCCTCACTCCACGCCTCCCCTCCTCATTCGCAAGGGGTGCAGATGCCGGCTCGGAGGGATGCTGGAGCTGGTCCTGAGCGAGGTGCTGCTGTGGCTGCTGCTGCGGCTGTCAAGGCGGGAAGCCAGCACCGCTCCCACCTCCCTGCATCCCCCCGTGCCCACAGCCATCACGCTGGGGGTGGTGAGTTGCAGGCCCCACGAGGGGAGGGACCCTTGCCGCTTGGGCTCAGGCTGCCCTGGGGGAGAGGTAGCAGGGGGGTGTCCCCACACATCCGGCACCCCCCTGTAGAGTTCCCACATGTCTCCCTGACTGCTGAGTCCAGGTACACGGGTGTGGAAGCATCCTTGAGGCCACCCAGGTGGCAGGGAAGACATGGCGGGGTCAGGCAGCACCCCTTGACCCCTGCGCCCCCAGGCTGCAGCTGTGCAAGTGCCTGCTCCTGCCAGCCCACTGGGCAATGAGAAGTTCATGATCCAGCCCCACATTCAAAAAGGTTGGGCACCCCTGATCTAGGATCAGTCTTTCTTCATTTGTAGAAAATCTGTGTTGGCCCTGCCCTTTAGGATGACTCACAGCTTGAATTAAGCCCAATTTTTCTATCATAACATACTTTTTTAAATGATTTCTGCCCAGGATTATTTGTCATCTTTGACAAGATCAAAAAAAACAAACCAACTTTGGAATAATTCTGTATTGGCATATTGAAGAATATAATATTTTATTTAAAATATAATGTTGGCAGGTTTTATCTCCACTACTCTGTCAATGCCCAACAACTCCAATTCAAGGTTGCTGCAAGAGGCAGTTTTCAGGATCTGCATTCAGCCTTATCTTGTGTATTCAGATCTCTATGCACCATCCTCTTGGGTACAGACAGATGTATAGCTCCCAGCTGTAACTGAGAATGCTTTGCAAGAAGTGTTCCGACTTATACCAATCCCCTGGACCAAACAGAAGTTCACTGTTGGTTCCAGGGGGGGAGAGAAATCTAGCTGCTGGCTGCTAGCCAGCAGTCGTTTTTTCCTAGCAACACCCCTTCCTCCCTGTGAGGCTGCAAAGTTTTCAGAATGGGAAGAGGGAAAGGGAGTAGAGGGAGCTCATTCTAGGCATTCCCTTGCCCATGCTGGAGGGGGATGGGTGAACTGGAGCCCCCTTACCTTGGGAGTATGGGTGCTTCCATTCACCCACCCCACCCTTTGGCTGAAAAACTCCCACACCAAACTCCCTCAGCTTCCTTTCCTACCTCTGAAAACAGCGACAGGCTAGCAGGCATCATAGACAGAAGATGCTCTGTTTTGAAGCGTCTTTGTCTCATCGTTTCATAGTTTGTAGGGTCGGAAGGGACCTGAGCAGATCATCAAGTCCGACCCCCTGCCATGGCAGGAAAGAGTACTGGAGTCAAATGACCACAGCAAGGTGTTCGTCTAACCTCCTCTTAAAAACCCCCAGGGTAGGAGCCTGCACCACTTCTCTTGGAAGTTGGTTCCAGATCCTAGCTGCCCTGACCGTGAAGTAGCGCCTCCTGATATCTCATGCAATAAGGGTTCAGATTTTCACCCAATTGGCCATTTTTTAAGCCGTCTGAAGCTGTGCGCTTGTGTTTGGTCATGGCTATAGACCACTTTGTGGCCAGATTGAGCAATAGTTGTCACTTCTGTCTGCACCCTTTGTGTCAAATTTTAATACATTTTGAAAGGCCTCCACTTAATCATTTTCAGCTATTTCAACCTAAAATAGTTTTCTTGTTACAAAACTCATTCAGGTGAAATGACAAGTTTTTCTCTGATGCCAGCAACATGCAATAGGTACTTTTTTTTTTTTAATAGATCTCAGTAGCTTTTCATTAAATAAAGATAATTTGTCAGTGTCACTGCTGACATGCAATATCAATTTGAGAAAAGGTAACACCACCTTACATTTCTATCATGTCCAAGTCAGGAGCTTCTGGTTCCATAGTAGAGAATACCATAAGTCCTACAATCTCATCTTTTTCTGCTTTCCTCTTTCCAGTTTTCCATTCCTTGGGAAAAGAAAAAAAGCATGCATGACAAGGCATTTTGTGTAACCTTGTATCCCTAGCGAAGCTTGATTGCATTCTACACTTAGAATACGTATACTTGCAATGGCCCATATCCTAAAAACCTCTGAATGAAATCACCCCACTAATGTAAATCTGTGACTTTAATGAGGACAGGACTTTACAAGATGGTAAATAAATGATCTTCATTTTCTAGAAGATGGTACTAACCTGAAAATAAAAAAAACTTTGTGTAATATAAACAAATAGATTCAAAACAGAAATTAGTTTTC
>NW_017729034.1:73003419-73014285 GCF_001723915.1 Gavialis gangeticus
TTCATTTTCTAGAAGATGGTACTAACCTGAAAATAAGAAAACTTTGTGTAATATAAACAAATAGATTCAAAACAGAAATTAGTTTTCTTATTACTGTGTCAAATGATTTGCATATGTATATACTATTATTTTTCTTTTAAAAATTACATTCCAATTGTATTACTTCTATTTGATACCAGTGAATTGCCATAATAAAAATGGTTAAGAGATTCAAATGATTTAGTTAAAAAAAATTCCCAGCTGATCATTTTAAGAAGTAGGAATAGCAGCAGGAAATTAGTCAATTTCCAAGCTAAAGTTTTAGCAAGTTAAAGGCCAAAAGTCACGAGAATGCCCATTCAGATTTTGGCACCAGAAACTAATGACCAGTTTGGATGCAAACTGCAAAAAACTGTTCTGGCTTTTCACCAACTGTGATAAATTATATTTTACTTATGTACTCCATTAAGCTTTTATTTCTCATTTATACGTTCAATTTTGTTTGGCTTTTTTTTTTAAAAAGGGTGCCAGTTATATAGGGTTAATTGCAGTATGTCTATCAAGAGATTGCCAGAATGATACCAGTTCTAAGACCTCTGCAACAAGTATGGCTGCTCTATTTGTTGGAGATAAACAGCTGCGTTAAAAGAAGATTCCAAAATAATTACAAGAACTGTTAATTTTCCAATTCCAAACAAGTCTACATTGGGACACCACCATCTTTCTACTTAGGACAGATGGTAATAAAGTTTCAGCTGACAAGCTTAATCCCAGGTAAAAGCAGTGAACCAAATCTACCAAACCTATAGCAATTTACAGCTCAATTACTGCCCACTGGAGGGCAGACAGAAATCAATACATTTTATGAGTAGGGTACAAAATTTAGCTCCCATCTGCCATTATGCACAATAAACAGTCCCCCCATGTTTTGATTGGGTTTTCTACCTTCTCATCCCGGAAATTAAGGAACTGCTGAAAAACTTCACTTTCTGAAACAACTGGATGACGACACATCCTACTCATCCAAGCCTGGAGCCTCTCCATGCGCATTTTGATAAATTCTTCTTCAAAACGCCCTGCAATAAACTGAATAATAACTACTATGTTGCCACTTTAGAAGTATCCACAATTATCTTTAAAAATGAGAGGCTCTCTTCTATTGGAGTTTGATGGATTATAAAATGGATGAAGTTACCTTAATGTAACAGCTGTATCTTGGGAAATGAATGAACTCTAGAAAGTGGGAAATATGAAGTACTGGTAGGTAAAATTACTAGTTTTAAATAATGACCAGGTAACATTTTTATTAAATCATTTTTGTATCACTCTGAAAAGTGAATGACATGTTTAAAAATGAAAGAGAGGCAAAAAGAACCACTACCAAAATACATTTTTAAGTGGGAGATGCACACTAGAAATGAAGAATATACAGGGATAGGAGGGTTTGATATTCGTAAAGTGACAGCTTTTGTAACTATAGAAACTGAAACTATTATGTTTCAAAGCTAGTAAATTGATAGAATACAAGAAACACTGTTTCTATCACTATGTATTAAAAGTGACCTCTTTTGTTAAAATTAAAAGACAAGGTCTTATGTTCAAAATTGGAAAAAAAAGCTTTCTTCATTATCAAATCTGAAGACTCCAACACAGTACATAACGAAAAGGATATATCTGAAACAGATAATACACTGTGACAGCATATTACCCTCTTCAATTCTCATACAAGTATAGATGGCAGGCAGACTTTGAAGGAGTGAACTCTTTTTAAAGTACACCTGCCCCACAATTACTGTAGCAGCCTGGGAACCCACACAAAACTAAAACAAGCAATATTAAAAAAAACCCTAAGGTAAAGAATCTATACACACACAAATAAGAAATAGGAGAAATATCCATGCTACTAATTGACTAGAAGTCATGAAGACTTAAAGAGAGGTTTCATGATTAGAATGTTTTTACCCTCAAGCTGCACTGAAGTTTCAATAGCTTCTGAAAGATGGTAAAGAAACGTGGATGGCAATGTATTTGGAACCTGTGCATGTGCATGGTTCAGCACCTAGTTGCCAGCAACAACATGATTCCTATTAATGTTCTCTTCCGAGCAAAGCAGTAATCAGTTGGCCCAATAGTAGGGTTTCCTCTCTAGTGCCTATAAAAGCCATTTTTCTACACAGCAGTTCTCTGAAAGGAGCCTCCTGAGCATGATGAAAGATGTCTATCATTTTCCAAGTGTTTCATTTAACTTCCTCTCCAAGAAGGAAACAAACACCCCTTCTTACCATAAATCAAGCAAAACAGCCCTCCCTCACATAATACCCACAACAAAAATCAGAAGACAAGAGTTGATTGAGATGCCAGAGTCCCTTTTGAGTCTTTTATGGAGCCAATTATAAGGAAATCTAGAGTCACACCATCAGGTCTTCTAGTATATTTTTAGTTCATGTGCACACGTTTAAGAACAAACCCTGGTAGAATTCTAAGTAGGAGCCTAGCTAAGGAAAAAACAAAATCACTTCCTTACTTTTCAGTTTCCTCGGCACTTATCCCAGCATTTGTATCAATGCTCAACTTTCTTCACACACACAGACACTGTTGCATTTTCAGTGGTACGAACAGGCCACATGGTTGGCTAAACGCCTGCTTTTGTGCTTTTGTTTTTGAGTGGGTGCCTTAATGGCTGCATAACGTTTTCATCGGAACATACAAATTATAGATTTTTCTCCTGGGTCAAGTCCCTACACTTGCTCAAAAAAATACATTACTGTTAGCCATAAAACAGTATTAAAATGCAGACACACTTAATGCGCGATGAACTGAACAACTAACAGCACTAAGGACTCAATTCAAAGTTCTTTAAAAATCAACAGAAAGGCTTCAAAAGGGTTTGATCAAATTACCTGATACTATAACAGGGTGCTGGATGCCTTGTAAATGGCATGCACTTTTATCTGGCTTTTTTACAAACAAGTGACAATAAGCCATCAGAAAAACAGGAACTTCTGAAGAGAGAACTAACAGCACACTGCCTGGGTTCCTCTGTTCCCTCCAAACAAGTTTCAGTTTTCCCCTCCTGCTCCAAGTTTTTAAAGCTTCTATGTTATAGATCAGTCTGATCAAATGAAAACAAAACTTAAGTCACTTCCAAGACAGTCTGAGGGGTTGTTGTATAAGAAACTTTCCTACCAGGATTGGGTGCACTTTCTCTATAGTGCTTTTATGCTTCTGGTCTGGAAAAGAACAAAACTGAGTTTTGAATAGATAGTGACACATGTCACCAATCAGATTATCATTAGTCAGTCACATCCAAAAGAATTTTCAGTGTTCAAAGCAATGCTGCTATGCCACCCTTTCAAAGACGCTACAAAACAAAGGGGGCCTATACACAAGTGGGGAAGTTGCTCTGACTGTGCTGTACTTGCTGCGCTCCAGCCAGCTCCTGTGTCTCATGTAACAGCACCTCCACACTTCAAAACAGACAAGTGGACTTTATCTAAAGTGCCCCCGCCATCATTTTGAAGCGTGATGACGCTGATGCACGAGATGCTCTGTGCACCAGTTACAGCGGCTCTTGGAACTGTTCTAATTAAAAGTGCCCCCCCCACCCTCAGCATGTGTATAGATGCCCAAGATGACCATTATGCAAATGTTTCCTCCCCTTCCCCTTGGGAACTTGCTTACCTGTTACTTGCTTGTCTGGAAGAGATGGGATTGGAATGGCTAATCCAAATTTAACTAGGAGACGCTCGTATAACCAGTCAAAGTGTTTATATCTGTGGTTGACTGATCGATTTGTGTTCTGTAAAACAGACAAAACAAAGCACTTTTGCTTAACATATCCTTAAAGAAAGACTTTAGTCTTATGGAAACTTTTAGGGCCACCAACTAGCTCGAGCGAAATGTTTGCAAGAAATCCAAAATACTTATTGTTTAAATATTAGATTTAGTCTACCATGATGAAAACACTGACAAAATGTCCAAAATAAGAGTGTTCCCTAAAATCGATTTTTCACTCTCAGCCCCATATCAACATACGTACACAGTAAAGAACTAAAGGTCAGACATACTTACAGTACACGTGAGCTGATATTCAATGTAGCTTTTCAACCCATACATTTTGGAACCTTTTTTGGGATCTGCCACCACACAGTCAAATGAGGTGGTAGGATAAACCCACATTGGCCCATAATCACCAACCTACAAGAAATCATAAGCATTAATACTATAAATGGGCATGTACCATGACAGACCATCACTAAACAGGAAAGCAACTAAGGTTTTTTCTTTTCTTTTTAGTTATATGCTATACATTTTTTTTTTTTTTGAAAGGTCAGATCATGAGCTTAATTTGTTTGGAAGACTTCCATGGATTTCAGTGAGAACTTACACCTTAAATCAGAACACTAATGCCATATCAGGGCCCTGTTTAAGGTCCAGCACAGCAAAGTATTATTAGTGATTTCAATGGCGGGCATTAGGCACTCTCCACTCCCAGGGACTGGACCAAGATTTGAGGGTATTTAACAGAAGCTTGCAGGGGTCACTCTGGGCTTCGTGCCTCTGCACCATGAGATTCTCTCACAGGCTACTGCCTCTAATTGATGAACTAATGAGGGGTACATAATACAACTGAAATAACTTTTAGGAGAGCCATTTAAAACCCGAATATTTGTCATAAGTTATTTTTCTTGTTACAGGCAATTTTCCTTTATTATCTATTCTACTTAAGAAATCCACTATTGTAATCAAGAAATATGATGGTTTTAAAAAGATGCTACCCACTATGATTTTTTCCACTTGAAACTCTCTGTATTAGTCCATTAATTATGGTTAAGTGATTTTTCTGACACAATGACCAAATCTTGAACACCTTTATGTACGTAGTCCCATTGTATTTGGTGGAACTGCATGTAGAAGTGAGGCTCTGAAGACACAGGCAAGAACAGACTCATGCTTACACCTTTTTATTCCTTACCACTTTAACTGTGCTTGCTAATGTGTTAATGCTGCCTGCATAGCTAGCCTGCCTACATTTCTGTATGTAAGTTTGATTCTAAAAGGTACTCCTGGACTCTCAGTCTTGACTGGAGTTAAAGATACTCTGCATTTGTCAGAAACAAGGCCTTAACTGCACAATTCCCATAAATATACACAAAGAGATGCCAAACCAAAACCCCCCACACTATCCACTACATATCTGGTATTAAAATTACCAAATTATGCTTTTAGTTCCATCCTGGGATTAATTGAAAGATATTTAGAAGACAATGAAGCTAAAGAAAAAAAAAATTATAAGGAACACAACTTACAATTATGGAAATTTTCTCTTTGGGTTTCACTAGCTGCTTTGCCAACAGATATTGTTCCATTCCAGGTTTTGCAAATCCAGGGAACCTGGTCAAAGAAATGACAGATTCAGTATTTCCTGCCTGAAGAAAAAAAAGCCTAAAAAAACTTTAATGTGCTAAGGAAAAGTGATTGAGAAAATTTAAATTACACCAAATTAAATTTGCATTAGTTATGGAGTGCTTTGATGGTTAATTTTTATTTGAGAGAGTTTCAGCTCTTGAGCAGCCCAGCCCATAATTCATGAAAAGTGCAGAATGCCTTAAGACATACCCTTCAGGCAAGCTGGTCTCTCATGGTCTGAGCCTCACAATTGGTCTGATGTGCAAAGCCAATCAGAATGAGCATGACTCTGGTACATACAGTAACAACTGATTCTTTATTGCATCATTCATCACCCATCAACTAGAGTCATTTGAATTCACAGGTATCATTAGTAGAAAAAACAAGTTACTATGAGTTACAATATTAATTTTACCTAGTGGTCCTGAACACCGTGATATGCACAATTCATCCAAGTAGAATTTAAAGAAAAGACTGATAGTCCTATGTCCTTAAATCATAGTTTATCTTAACTATGCCAGGTAGGTCCAATTTCCTCTGTATTCAATGAGATGACTGGACTCACAGAAGTTAGCCCACTGCTTGAAATGCTGCCAAGCAGCTGCTGTTTATATGGAGCAACAAAAGTAGTGAAGTATGACTTGTAATAAATGTTAACACCCTAAAAATCGGAGGGTTTCGGGTGTTAATGCTGGTTATTCTAAATAGATTCTACTTTTCACACTACAAAATATATCACTGTAATAAGAATAGTTACAGGACTGAAGCAGGACTTCACATAGCAGTAAGGACCATTTTCTATTCTACTGACATTCTCTCAATTATAAACTAAACAGTTTCTCAAAGTCAACAACAGATGTTAATCCAGTTCTAGCATGTTTATTATTACAAAAGATGATGCTGTTTGTTACTAGATGAGTCTACACATCCTGTTTTACCACTTGAGACTTTTTGAAGAGGAAAAGCAAATAAAATTAGATTGTCTGTAGGAACCACAGGCTTGATTCTGTACCATATTCATGCAAGTATTTCCTCCCCCCTAAGAAGAATCAATTTCTCAATGTATACTCACCCCCTTGGAGCCAAGGGAAAGTGCACAGAGGGAGCATTCTGACTAATGGGACTTTTCACAAGAAAATCTTTTTTGGTAGCAGTTACTAGATTGGGGTCTTAGGCTGTGTGAAGACACTGATTTCCACTGGGAGAAATTTCTCTTGGTAGAACCTTTCCAGGAGAGGGAGCAGTACAGCTGCTCAGTCTGCAGCCTTATCCTCCCTCCCCCCTGTTTTCCATGCCTTCTTGAGACTGGGGAGATTCCAGTCTGGAGAAGACAAGGGGAGCAGTGCCTGTTCCAACTATTCCTGGTCTCAAGGGGATGATTGAGGGAAGGGAAAAAATGAAGCAGCAGAGAGAGACTCTTAACACCTGCCCCAGACCAGCCTCTGGGGAACAAGGTGAAGGAGCAGCCTTCTCCACCCCTTTCCCCATTTTCAAGGGCAGGGCAGACCAGAGGAAGCAAAGTCCCAAAACCCATCATAAACAGAGCAGCATCCAGCTTAGGGAAGAGACAGGAAACAACGTGGCTCCTCTTCTTCACCTCTTGGACTGGTCTGGGGAGGGAGGAGAGAGCAGCAAGACAGTCTCTAGTGCCTTCCCAAAACTAGACACTTGCTCCCCTTGGGGAAGGGGCTGTGCCTCATGGCTCTGGCAGCTGAGAAGAGGGAACAGTGCAACAAAAGGGACTCTGGCAGAAAAAATTAGGAGGGAGCAGCTAGCAGTTGCTATTCCCCTTCCTTCCCCCCAGGTCTACAGGATGGATGGGAGCAGCTCTCTCAAGACTGGGGTGACCCCAGTCTTGGGAAGGCACAGGAGCCTTTCCTTCAACTCCATTCCTGCTGGTCCTCTGGAGAAACTCTCCCGGAACTGACTTAATCCCAGTTGTTCCTGTTATTTTCCTTCCAGAGAGACCATTTTTGCTTTGGGAAAAAGAGCCTGAAAAAGTCTGCAAACTTCTGCTGTCTACCAGGAGAAATCACTCATCTCCACTTAGAAACTGAACATTTGTATGTAGCCTTAGTTATCAATTGCAAAAGTCCTGCGCTCTTACTGACTGACTTTAAATAAATACCCACTCAGGTTACATTTGAGTAAAATAAAAGAAATAAATAAAACAAAGATAAATCACAACTTTAATATTAGCTCGGGAGGCAAATACTTAAGAAATGCAATTGTATAGGCAAACATGAAGCTAGTGTTTGGCCATCAAACACCCACAGGGCTTTCTGATCTGAACAACCGCATATTATAAACACCTACCTAAAACTACCAGCCTGTGAACAGAAGTCTTTTAGAAGTACACTTTGTGGTTTCTTTAGGAGAGTTCTTGTTGCTATTTGGTCTAATTGTCTATAAAGTTTTACTCATCTATGTAAGAGCTAGTCTTTCTTACATTAAAAACTAAAATAAAGACAATAACTCTACATGCACTGCTCAGTTGCAGAAACAGCTGTGTCTTGACAAGATGTACTATAAACCTAAGCCAGCAGTCAGCATCATTTTCTGGCAACATGCCAGAACAACCCAGCTCAGGTCCAAAACAGGCTGGCGTTATAACCTGGTTGCTACCTCTTCTCTCCACCACCTGGCTATGGCGTGGACAAAGCACCTTACTGTCAAAGTCCCATGGCTCTGCAGGCCAAATCAACCCTGTGGGCTGTCAGCCGCCAACCTCTGTCTTAAGCAAACAAAAGCAATGGAAATTAGTACACATAAAAGTTTGTATACAGGCCAATAAAATAAGCATATCATTTGTTTGCCATCCAAGTATTTTCTATGTCTTCTGATTTTACTTTACATAAGGCTTTGGAGAGTTTTAAAGCAAAAACTAAACAACAAACTAGATCATCAACCACAACCAACAACAGATCAGGCATTAGGACTTGGTTAAGTGCCTATTGTGAGGTTCTGCTGCACTGCCAAACAAGTCTGGACTACACACAGCCAGCTTTTATACACATCAATTACTATTAAAAAGCTGGAGAGTAAAAATTAGATGTTTCCCCAAATAAATCTGATATGCTTCTTTGACTGCACACATTGGGAGATCAGTAAACAATTGTGTTATTTAAAGAGAAGAGAGATGTAGCATCCAGACAGACATGGCATTATACAAAATTTATGACAGCTTTATTATTGCAACTATTCCTAAGATAATAAATATCAGGATAAAGTCCTTAAAACTAATATAGTCATTAAAAAACAAAAAGAAAAGAAAATTCCTTGTAGAAAACAAAAATTGGTTAAAGGACCTTACCCCCAGTTTGGGGTAATGCAACATATATTTCTATATAGGAGTGACAACTGAAAGGCCACAATTCAAGTGTTTTTTTTCCTTTTAGCTTCATCCCTGGCACCATACAGGTTTTCAAAACTGCAGCATGTATAACATCTTTCAGTCTAAAAAATTAATTAAAAGACTGCTTAAAAAGATAGGACTTAGAAAGATAGAAAATGAGGTTTGGAAGGGACTTCAGGAGGTCATCTAGTCCAACCCCTTGCTCAAAGCAGAACCATTCCCAACTAAATCATTCCAGCCAAGGTTTTGTCGAGCCACGCCTTAAAAACCTCCAAGGGTGGAGATTCGCCCATCTCTGCAAGTAACCCATTCTAGTGCTTTACCATCCTCCTAGTGAAAACAGTTTTCCTACTATTCAACCTTAACCTCCCTTAGTTGCAACTAGAGATCATTGCTCCTTGTTCTGTCATCTGCCACCACTGAGAACAGTTTAGATCCAGACTTTTTGGAAATCACCCTTCAGGTAGTTGAAGGCTGTTATCAAATCCCCCCTCAGTCTTCTCTTCTCCAGACTAAATAAGCACAGTTTCTAAAGCCTCTCCTCATAAGTCATGTGCCCCAGCCCCTTCCACATTCTTGCTTACATTCTTTCTATAGTAGGGGGTCCAAAACTGGACACAGTACTCCAGATGTGGCCTCACCAAGTGTGGAATACAGTGAAATAATCACTTCCCTCAATCTGTTTGCAACACTACTGCTAATGCAACCCAGTATGCTGGTAGCCTTCTTGGCAACAGGGGCACACTGACTCGTATCCAGCTTATTGTCCACTGTAACCCCCAGGGCCTTTTCTGGAGAGCTGCTGCTTAGCCAGTTGGTCCCAAGCCTGTAGTGGTGTATGGGATTCTTCCATCCTAAGTGCAGGACTTTGCACTAGTCCTTGTTGGACTTGATGAGATTTCTTTTAGCCCAATCATCCATTTTGTCTAGGTCACTTTGAACACTAGCCCTACCCTCCAGCATATACACTAGACACCCCAGCTTGGTGTGATCCACAAACATGCTTAAGGTGCAATCCACCCCGTCTTCCAAATAGTTAATGAGGGTATTAAACAAAACGGGCCCCTGGACTGACCCCTGGGGCACTCCATTTGATACTGGCTGACAAATGGACATTGAGCCACTGATCACTACCCGTTGAGCCCAACAATCCAGCCAGCTTTGTATCCACCTTCATCCATTCATCCAACCCATACTTCCTTAGCTTGCTTGCAAAAATGCTGTGGGAGACCATATCAAAAGCCTTTACAATATGACTATTACATACAGCAATTTCATAATTCCCTTCCAATCTATACACAGTGTTTTTTTCCTAGTTTGCTAATCATTACTTGTTAAGTGGTAGTTTCATGGCAGCTCCCCGAGTATTTCCACGCTGAGGGCCCCCTGCCTCAGAAGGCTCAGATTCCTTATAACCAAGATACTGTGGTGAAGCGGATTTGGGGTCATCCCAGTCATCATCCCAATCATCATCGTCAGCAGCTGCTGAAGAGGACAAAGAGAAAAATTAGTTACTGTACAAGTCCAAAAGGATCCCCTCTCAGCCAGCATGCTCCCAGACTCGTGAGAAAACAAACAAAAAACACAGAAGATACCGAGAAGTAATTCAGCCCAACTTTGGCTATGCATGCAGAATGTGTCAAAGCCCCACCAAAATAAACAGACTAACAACATGGTATGTTTGTAACAGGTTTCTAAAAATGTGAGTGTATTACAGTAAGGATGCACTTAACTGACCCTGTAAAGTTAGTCTACCCCATATACAAATCCTTCCCTTCACCTCCACCTTCAGTGCTGCAAGGATTAAAAAATCCTCTGAAACACTCCAGTTCCTAAGGTTAGAAGACTTAAAGTCACTGGCCAGTCCTAATGACAGAAGCAGGTAGACCCAGATTTAAGGCCATCTGTTGTCAACAAAACTCCATTTATGTGAACAGTGTGCTAGGGATTAATCAGCATGACTCTCACCTGATAATTCTTCAGGAGATTCTGAAAAGATGGATTGTTGTATGTCACTGAAACTTTCAAAAGGAAATATTTTGAGGGACCACCATTGTACCTCACAGCAACCACTGTTCTTAGCGGCTCCCTCCCTCAGATTATCACTGTTCAGATAATCCTCA
>NW_017729034.1:73024475-73027703 GCF_001723915.1 Gavialis gangeticus
CTCATGCTCCTGCTGCCTCCCAGTTGTTTGAAGCACTGTTTTTCTGTCCAGCTGCACTTTCAGGTTTGGTTGCCCAGCTGTCACCAGAGTTTGCGCTGTCCCAGTTTCCAGATTTACCCGCGTTCCAGTTTGACCAGGGGTCATTGGCATTGGTAACCTACAATTAATAAATAAAAGGACAAACTGCTGGGGAGGGGGGAAAAGAAAAAAAGACACAGAGGAAATATACACTATATCATCAGTGGGAGAGACTAAAATTTCTAGAGAGAAGCTACAAATTCTGTGTTCAGTTCTTTAATGTTAGCCCTAAAATTCACCAATGCCAATCCATGACTGTGTATACACATTACGTTAACCTGGAAGAATTTGCCCTGGTTTGTTCTTCTGGTAGAGAAATGCACCCGGACATACATGTACAGACAACAGAATGAGCATGCCTTGAAGAATGGAAAGCTTGCAGTACCTGCAGGAGGGAAGGAAGGGGGAGGAGGGGTGTCCTATACATATATCACAGGGTACTCTACTTTCTTAATCTACCTGGCAACAGATGGTAGCAGTGCACAGGACAGCCCTGACTGGCTGACCCAGACTGCCCCATTTCCTGTATTTCCCTGCAGCACAATGATGGCAAAGGGGATGTATGCATTGTGCTCCCTGCTGGAGCAGCAGAGTCCAATGAGTGATACACCATCTCCCCAGAGGGTAGGGAAGCACAGGGGAGATGGAGGGTAAAGCATACTGAAGGGCTGTTTTCTTCTGTGAGAAGCCACAGCAGGTATAGATATTAACTCTCCCAGGTGAAACTTTGCAGTGATTTAACCCTGGTTGTTCCAGAATTATTTTTCTCCTGCACCAGCCATTTTTACTCTGGCAAAAAAAACCCTGAATATCTGCATCCACATGGAAGAGTTGCTGCTCTCCCAGGAGAAACCAAGAGAAACTAAATGTCTGTATGAGGCTTACGGTGCTCATATACCACAGCGATGACAGGCAGTTAAGCACCTAGATAGGTTATTAGTCTTCCATGGATACAGAACTGGGACATTACTGAACATACTACTTGTCCAGCTATTCATAGATATATCAGTAAATTACTCATCCTATTAGTTTCCTAAATCATCCTTATCCATAGCAATCATCTCCAGTTGCAACGAAAAGCACAGTACAGATGAAATATACTGGGCACATGTACACATGATCTTAATATGATGCAAAGAAACTCTGGCACAGTTTGTGCTGGAGTTCATTCCTCCTGGGCGCACATTTACATGTGCACCTGGGACAGCACAGCCCTGGCTGGCAGGGGCCTTTGGGGGTCAGCCTGCCAGCCTGGAGCTGCTCTGCCCCAGTTGAATGTGCTGCAGAGGGGCTGGCTGGGGCAAAAGGGTGCTACAGTGAAGGGCTAGCTGGCAGGCAGCCCCTGTACTGTAGCACCCTCATGCCCCAGGAAGCCCTGGGCATCATCTACACATGCAATGCAGCAAAGTAAATAACTCTGCTGTAGGACAGTACTTGTGTCAGGCAGTATTATCCTACAGAGGAATTAATTAGTTTATACCAGCCTAATAAGGGTGCACAGGTAGATGGTGATGCTTCACTGCGGAGCTAATGAGGCAACCCCACAGTAAAACGTGTCTTGTGTAGATGCACCTACTATATACACTAATGAACTTCAAAAGAAAAACAAATCAAAGCCTACCTTTTAAAGATTTTTTTCTACTAACTCCTATATTTACCTCGAATTCAGAAAGTTAGCTTCACTAGAACATGATGACCTTAAATTATTTACTGCCTGAATATTTTCCTCAGTTAATTTTGCTTTTAGACTACACAGATGGCAGAATTTGGTTAAGTGCACCCTGCTCCAGATATTTTAGATTTAAAACGGCAAAAGACACCTGGCAGTCATGCTGGTTCTGTCAAAACAGAAGACAAAGAAGTCAGTTTTGAGTGGAAATCTGTGTTTTGTAGAGATTCATTGACATGTTTCTCAAATGCCACTGCTTCCATTTGACAATTCCAAGCAACAAAATTTATATGCATTATGGACAGCACTGGTTATAACTGAAGATTTCATTAAGACATTCATTACAAAGCTACCAGCTACAAAGCTCTTCACATGATCAACTTCTCTTAAGCTATCACTTCAGCAGCTCAAGTTTTCTGCACTTGCTTGGCCTCCACTTGCAAGTAAACTTGCCTTTAAAATCTGAAGAAGATTTGCGTTGCTAGATTTTGAGAGATTAAACATTTTATTTTAAGGGTAGAATGAGTATATCACACTATTTTGAACAAAGACGTATCAAGAAAGCTGAAATCAGTTGTTCAGACACCAAATCCTGATTATTTAATATCACTTGCAGTAAAATACAATTTAAAGTTACCCATACTGTAGTGAGATTGCAGCTGGGGGGTCCTCTAGATTCCTCAATGATTCTAGGTGCCAAAATACCTATATGGTGGTAAAATAGTTCACTTTTCTCCACAGCCTGCTGGACAGAACTGCACCCCATCTTATGAGAGATGGATGTGGCTAGGCTGATGGCCCTCACATTCACATCTTGGCAACTCACTTGTTTAGCTGCAAGAACACACCTAGACTAGATTCTTTACTGAGTGCAGATTGGAGCTCAAGTCAACAGCACAAATTACTATCAACATTTCAAGCCAGCACTGTGGTCTGTCCAACTTCAAGAGGCAAGCTCAAATATATGAATCTGCACTGAGCTATACAGTACCTAGTAAATATTCCTCTTGCCATCTGGTGGAATAGTGGCTTTTCACAAGAATAGCAGGACAATTTGCCTGGAGCACAAAACTCATGAGTGCATGGCGGGGGGGGCAGTATAACAAAAGAGAGAGAGCTAAAACATGCCACAAATTCACACTGTGAAACCTGTTTTCACAGGAGGCAAGACTGACAATATTTTCAGGGTTGCATGAAAAATGGTCTTCAAAAGCACACAATACAATTATGCATTAGAAAACCTTTAATATTTGGGAAGATCCACACAAACCTACATTTCTTCCCCTCCTACCCTCAACACATACACAAACTAAAATAAAATTCCCCAAGTGTTAGGTACTGAAAAGTATTATGATAAACAGTCAGTCATTCAAGCTGATCAGAGGTGTAAGTGGCCAGTTCTGGACCTTGATAGTTGGTGGCATATACAGCAGGAATGAGCAATAACCATAGGTTCACTGTTGAGAGAAGGGGGGGGGGGA
>NW_017729034.1:73028044-73047005 GCF_001723915.1 Gavialis gangeticus
TTTTTTTTTGCACCACTGACATGTCAAATGGCTTTTTAAATACTGATTTTTGGAAGCAAACAGAAGGCAACATCTCCCCCCTGCAACAGAAACCCTCCAGCTACTGCTCCCTCTTCTATCCATTGCTGCTTTTATATTGACCTCCCAACTGCTGGAGCGGGAGCCAGAGCTGCTGCAGGGAAGGTGCGGTGTGCTAGGGAAGGGGTACAGGAATGAGGGCACAGTCCCCTTCTTTAGGCAGCACCAGAGGGTGTTATGCTACTGAAGCTGATAAGTTTAGAATCTATCCTCGGGGAACAATCTAGACTCTTAGAAGGGAGGTTGATTGAATATTTGCAATCCTGTGAAAAAGGACTGTCTATCTGAGTTCACGCCAGGATGGTTTCACACTGAGACAGATCTAGGCTTCCTCTGAAATAAGCTTTTTCTTGGTTAGTAACAACTTCTAAAACTAGAAGTTAATGAACCAGAGAAGAACAGTATCTGGGGACCTGCTGCTAAGTTACAAGGTTTTCCTATTCATGGGTGGCTAGATTGACAGATTAGTGCTCTGCTACCCCAAAGTCATCAATAATTTGAAGAACCTGTGGATTTGCTTTTACAGGGTGTGTGGGCGACAGGGAAGAAGATATGCAGTCAGGGTTGCAGTAGAGTGCCCAAGATGTTGACTAAGTGCTCATCCTGGGAACAAATCACGTGGGAAAAGGCTTTTATGTATGCAGCACCTACAAAAGAACAGTTTACGTAAGTCATCATTTGCATGCATTCTGTAATGTATGCTGCTCAGTTAATTGGGAATCATAAGCTTGGTAGTGGGAAGACTGAAAAAGGGAGTGAAGTCTTCCCTTCCATTGCAGTACATGTAAAACCCAGCATGCAAGTAGGTGGCAAAGGAAATCTGAGCTCTGCTGCAGAATAGTGGGGAGACTAAATAAATAAATGGACAAAGATCATCTTCACATTTTGAAAGACAGCAGGTAGAAGTAGATAGATTCAGGAGCATAAGAGGGTAAAAGTCCACAGAGACTTCGCTTCTGAAAGGAAACGATACAAACTACTGAAGTTCTAATCTTTTTCCTGAGCTTTTCCTTCCCTCTTAGCTGAGCAAGAGGGAAGGAGGGGAGAAACTATTCTCTGACAGTATCAGCCTTTGTTTCTACTTGATGAGGGATACATGCCATGTCTATATCCCTATTCTTTGCATAGGCTTTGAAAAGTTAGAGTTATACCAGGATCTGGACAAACAACCAGTTTCTCCTTAAGTAACAAGCTGTACAACATACTTTGTACAATGCAATGTACTCACACACTATGTATAGTGTAAGATGCCCTGCCCCATGTAAACTTGCTTCTCAAAAATACAGTAGTAACTGTATGATAGCTTAAGTTACACCAGTGTGTATGTTGAGGCTGTAGCTTTGGTTCTCTTCATTTATCCTAGGTAGGCCTTGGCTCAAGTTATTACCTGATCTCCTATAGATGAGTAGGCACACCATGTACAATGACAGATAGACAGTCTGCCTTTACAGTGGAGTATAAAAACATGCTATGGTATCTGTACCCTTAACTATATAAAACCTTTGGCAAGGAAGGCAGTACAATCTGGGTTAAGATGTCCCTCCTCTCACTAGAAGCAGAATATGACTAACAGAAATGAACTGAGCTAATCTAATGGAAGGCAGACTGAATGCTGTTTTTCCTCCGTACTACTCTTATTTTCCTTTCTTTAAGGCTGGAAGAGATATTACAGGAGACCACCTAGAGAAAAAAAAAAAAAAAAAAAAAAAGTGTGGTCTTTTTTTTTGTTTTTTTTTTTTTTTTTTTAAAGGGGGAAAAAATATTAAAGGAGACCCCCAAAAAAAAAAAAAAAAAAAGTGTGGTCTTTTTTTTTGTTTTTTTTTTTTTTTTTTTAAAGGGGGAAAAAATATTAAAGGAGACCCCCAAAAAAAAAAAAAAAAAAAGTGTGGTCTTTTTTTTTGTTTTTTTTTTTTTTTTTTTAAAGGGGGAAAAAATATTAAAGGAGACCCCCAAAAAAAAAAAAAAAAAAATCACATAACAAGAGCACAGCTTCATTCATTTCTACTTCAACTCTAACAGCTGTGCTTGAACTAGAACTTATGTTTAAACAAAGTTTTGTTTGGATGTTTTCCTAAAGGTCTCTACTGAGAGTGTATCACAAACCTTCTTAAATAATTTGGATGATTTATCCTCCATGTTAAAAGGTTGGTTTATTTCTAGCCCAAAATTTGTCATCCTGTAAGTTCCTCTCTGATAAGGTTCCTCAAATCTTTCACTATAAAGGCCTGATTTTCCAGTCTTTTTATCCATTCCTATGCCTTTTTCTATCAAACCCTCTGCAATTATTCTATGCCCCCTTGAACATAGATACTAGAATTAAGGTACTGTCATATTATGACAGCAGTCACAGTGGTACCAAATACAGAGATAATGTAAACTCCCTAAAACCTCACTATTTTCATGTCTATACACTTAAGGATCACATTAAAGCATTTCATATAGTAGTGAAAAAAGAAAAAACACTATCCTCTGGTAATTAAAATGTGTCTTGTTTTTGTTGCAGGCTGCTTTTGATTTGTTTTTTCTTATTACCTTTCTTGTAGTAGGAGTTAAAGGAGGTGACTGGCTAAGGCTTTCCTGATTACAAGTTGGAGTGGCAGGTGCCAAAGATTCCACCTTAAAATAAGAAGTGTTTAGTGAAAGAGGAAAATGAACACAAGAGGGAGTAAGAGAATACATGGCAACATTCAGCACAGTACAGCAAACTTTCCTGCAATGAGGCAGCTGGTGCAACTCATGCGTGCCAAATGCCATCTCACCAACATGCGTGCAAGCAGGAACTCGTACACAAAACTGATGGGATTGTCATCACAATAAGTTTGTTAACCTGATCAGTGCCAAAGTGCCAGAGCACAATATTATATTACAGAAAGCAAGACAGTAACTCCACAATAATAGAAAGCATGCAAGCATCCAACAGCTAAATTCATTCTTTGGGGAGAAGTCCAATTTTGTTTAGTCTAGGGCTGTTTTGCAAGTCTTCAACATATTGAGAACAACTCTACTAACTTGCATCATAGCCTGCTCAACATCCCATGACCACCAGCAGCATCTCTGAACAGTGGGTGTCACCCCTGCTCAAAGCAGAGGGCTGATGCCATTTGGCATGGTACACTGCTGATGTCCCTGTTCAAGAGGAGTTAATCACCCACTTTAGTTTTTGTCAATAACTAGGGTGCCATATCCAGACACTAAAGGTAGCAGTTTATGTCCAAAGGTTGGAAAAATGTTGCAGAGTTCTACAATTCCTTGTAGAGGGAATTTGAAGATACCCACGATAAATGCAGCAGGCCAAAAGTATAAGTGCTATTGAAGATCTAAAGAATCCAGACTTATCTGCGTTTCTTCACAAAGCGTCACCTCCAGAAAAGTTCCTCTGACTTGCAATCAATCACCAGTTCAGCTCTTTGGTTGACTTTGAGGAGCAGTGGCTACCATGAAGCAGCACTCCCACTCCAGATCCCTTGGATCCTTCCTGACTTCATACCCACCATTTAAAATTCCCCCACTAAATTACTCAGACTCTGGCCATGTGGGCCTTCCCAATCTGAGAGGACAGGCTGAGGTATACCCAAAAAGAGTTTCTAGTCTTCTTATTCTGTGCTTGAAAACTACAAAAACAAAGCACTGTGGGTAACTAACTGCTCTCAGAGTTTATACATCTAATCATGTGCAAGTGAGATGGCATGAAGAGTGGAAAAAGCACCCTTTGTATATTTATTTAGAAAAAATGAGTGATTCAGTTTAGTACTTCCAGAAATTCTAGCTGCGTTGTTCTCCCACAATTATTTAGTTAGTTGTGCAATCCTTTTTTTTGTTGTTGATATTTTCCTCCTTATGGAGCAATTACAATTTTATTCTGTAATGCAGCATTACAGTTTAAGATGCACACACAAAGGTGTTGTACACCTCCAAAGCTACTGTTTTATTACACAAGTGTATAAATCACATATGTTCACATTAATAAAGTTAAGAAAGCAAGAATTAGTAAATTCCATAAGTTAGTTTCTACTGTGATGTCATCAAATGGTAGGGAGGCTGTGAAGTGAGTAAATTAGCATGCGATGCTTGACCCATGCCCTGCAGGCCAGATCCAAATCACAGGGTCATCCAGGAGCTCATCTACACTAATTTCCTGTCAAAGGAAGGATCATCTCCATCTAAATCTTAGCCAAGTATTTAACCTCATCTTAAAAACTTCCAAGGATGGAGGTTCCACAACCTCTCTGGGTAAATTGGTTTCAGTGCTTAACCACACTGTCATAGTGAGCACACTCTTCTTAATATCTAACCTAAAAAGTTTGCTTTACTGCAATTTAAGACCATGAAACAGCCTGTTCTGACATATCTAGAAGCCTGCCATTTAAAAGGTTACGAAACCTCTTAAACACCATCAACTTGTCATGTTTCAGCAGCCATGCTAACTCCAAAAGCATCTCTCAATGTTTGCATTCATTTATCAAACTGTATTTCAAAGAACTGCGTTGGTATTGTTTTGTGTTTTAACTTGGAGGCTAATCTTCCATTGTGGGAAGCTCCACTGGCTCCAAATTTATGTTAGGTTTTCATTTATTGCCTACGTTTTTGTTTGTAGCCTTGCCTGTCTAAGGACATAGGCAAGCAAGGTTCTTTGGGTACATGTGATATTTTATTAGGCCAACTGAGTAGCTGGAAAAAAGTTCTTAGCAAGCTTTTTGGTGCAATCACTCTTCTTCAGGCATAAGGAGTCTCTGTTGTTCTGAGACTCCAAAGAATAGAAGAAGCTAAATGTGACAGGAGGTCAGTAAGAACACAAATAGGTGGAAATGAGGAAAACAAAAAGGTAGAGAAGGGGGGAGGGGAAAAACAAGGAGGGAAAAAATAGCCAAAGAAGTAAGGGTAGTCTTCCAAGGTAGAAAAGAGAATGTCTGTGAAAAAGTAAATAGGTGGAAATTAGGAAGACAAAGGGTAGAAAAGGAATGAACAGCACAGCAAAAAATCTATCAAAAGACAAGAATACCCAACTACCTGTAGGGGCACACTTCTCACAGGACAATCTCTCCCCCTCCAATCTCTCAGTTCTAATCCTCAAAGGGAATTTAGAAAACACCTTCATAGACGAGTGTATGAACTTCACTTCATAAATCTGGATACAAAAAATCATGGACTCAACATAAACACTGAATTTATGACACATTACAACCTGCCTAACATCTCATTTACCAGGTACCTGTCAGACCTGACCTTACACTTTTCTTGCCCCCCTCACCCCGCTTTGTCTTCACCATTTCCAGCTATTTACTTTTTCCACAGACAGCTTCTTTTCTACCTTGGAAAGCTACTACAGTAGGGTCTCCCTTACTGTCTTTGGCTATTTTACCCCCTCCCTTTTCTTTTCCTAATTTCTACCTATTTACATTCTCACTGACATCCTGTCCCACTAAGCTTCTAGGAGTCTCAGAAGAGCAGAATAGCAGTGACTCCGTATGCCTGAAGAAGGGTGATTGCGCTGGAAAGCTTGCAGAGAACTTTTCCCCCCAACTACTCGGTCTAATAAAAGATTTCACATCTTCCCAAAGAACCTTGCCTGCCATCCATTGCCTAGACAGTCTATGGATCTTGAAAGACTTTGTAGAAACCTACATGTGTTACATTCCTCCCTTCCCAACAGGACCCTTACCTAAAAAGACTTTGCTTCTATAACTTGGAGGGGGTATAAGGTTGGGGAAGCAAGTTTTTGGAGACGACATATACCTCAGTTGGTATAAATTTAAAGCCAGTGGACCCCAGGCAGCTTCTCACAGCTTAAGATTTGCCACTCTGTGTTTAGGTTAAGATACAAAACATTACCAATGCAGTTCTCTGGAGTATGTTCAAACATTGGACCTTTCTTCATATGAAAACCTATTATCTAAAAGGAACTACATAATATTCTACACAGCATTCTTGTTACAATGCAAGTACAGAAAAGGCATATTTAGTTTAGAAAGCCAATTGCTATGAAAAGCAGGAAGAAGATCCCTGCAGCTCAGCAGGTCACTCTGTTAAACATATGAAGGGATCCAGGAGCTGCAAGACTTCTATTATCATCACCCAAAGAGAGGTCAAAAGTTGATGAAATCCCTCCCTTCATTATATGAAATGATCTGGGCTCCACCTGTCCCAACCTTCTCCCAAGAAGAAATAATGCACACTCTCTATGCATATTCCAAATTAAACTAAACTAATAGTTATTCTTCCAAAGCAAATTAGGAATTTAAAGTTATCTGCTTGCACCTACAAGCAAAACTTTAGAAGATACTGTACTAAACCTCTCTCTAAACTTGCCTTCCTCTGCATTTCTCTGGAGGTCTATCATCAAGCCAGGTTTGAGTTGTGACAAGATGTTACTCCAAGCATAGTAAGTTGGGGGATATTTTTCCTACATATTTTCTCTCCCCCCCACCCCAGTTATAAACATCAGACAATACTATTTAGATTCAGTTCAAGAAGGTTTGGTTTTTTTTTTTAAACTTGAAAGTTACTTGATGTATTGCTCAATTGGAAGAGCATGGTTTTTTAATTTTACAAAATACTTCCATAAATACCCATTGCTTTGACAGGGCTTTATCAGTGAACCCTAGATATTTTGTAATGCCATGGAAGAGTGAAAAATAAAACACTTCACAATTCACAGAAAGCTGAATTTGCAGAATACATATTTTTTTTTCAGGAACTAGTCTCACAGTCACTTTCCTATAGAAATGAAACTATACCACTGATGAGAATGACGCACAAAAATGGAAGCAAACTCATCAACAGATTCTAAAAAATACTCATTACCATCATAGATTTGAATGTTTATAGCTGTAGACCACTTCCAGTCACACAACTTTCCTAAGCCCAGTTAGTGACGTGCTCATTTACAGCAGGAAACAAGGCAAGGCAGCATTAGTCTCAACTCTCAGCACCATAGGAACCAAGACTTTACTAGTTCCTCATTACAAGCAAAACTGTAGTAGCTACACATCATGCTATGGTTCAAGTCATACACAGAAAATTAAGAGATTTATGTACTGTTTTTGAAGATAAGCTTGTTCTTAACAGGCAATATGGCTTAACTTGCACAGCAAATGTGTATCTTGCTACGGAGGCTATATTTGTTTTTTCAGAATGTAATTTTATACATAGTAATAATTTCAAAACTTTGATTCTTTTTCCAAAATACCAATGCAAACCCAAGGGGAACCCAATTACTTATAAAAAGCCATGAAGATTTCAAATTCACATTTTCTTCCTAAATGTAGCTAGAAGCAAAACTAGTTTCAGATACCTATTTGCCATTTGAATGAATTGCCACTGCCAAAACACCAATGTCTGAAACAGGAATGCACACAGAAAAATTGCCTACAGACTTTTGATTATAGTAGTACTACTGGACCAGAGGAGCTCCATAGACTTCAAGGATGAAAGCTTTATTCTTAGCATGTATTCCAGAACTCTTGGCCAAATGAACAGGATTTCTGCCAAAAGCAGGCAATATTTCTTGAGGGGTAAAAAAAAGATAGGAAGGTTGTACTGATGCATCACTATTTGGATAGATCACACAGGCTGAAGCTTGTGCAAAAAGACCAAATTGTAAATTCTACTAACAGCTAGATGTAACTGCACCTAGATCAGATGGCAGTTTCTTGCTAATAAATGAAAGAGTATTAATTTAGTTGCATAGAAAAAAAAAGATAAAAAACCCTAATCTTAAAACACAGGTCGGCAGATAACAGGAATCCATTGTGGTTACCAGTCCCTGGAAGTGACCCAACAGCGAAAGTTGAAGAAAGAATACAAAGAAAATTCTACTGTTTGTTTCAGTAGAGATGGGAAAACAGGACAGGTAGGAAGCTCCTAATCCAGGGATGGTCAAAATGCAGCCTGTGGGCTGGATACAGCCTGCCAGGCCATTCTATCTGGCCTGATGGGAAAAATTTTAGAAAATGAATATTCATCTGCCCCTGGCTGCCCGTCACACGGCCCGATGGCTTGCCAAACCTCAGTAAGCGGCCTTCCGCCCAAAATAATTGCCTGTCCCTGTTAATCTCTCCTATTTTTCAAATATAGGCCTGGTTTAACATGCCCCTTTTTATCTCATCACAAAGGCATTTCAAACGCAAAGGACTACGCATGGAAATTAGTGAAGATTTTTGCAGTTAAGAAGTTTTTTCCAGACAATTGGCACTCAAGGGTTGCTTGCAGATGCGGGGGGAGCAAAGCAGTGCTTTACTTCAAAAAGTCCTGCATCAAGCCGAGTGCACGACCAGAAGAGGCACTGCAGCTGGATTTGGCTTTCACAACGTCTACATAGAATGGACGCTTTAGTGGGGCTTTGTTGGTACTTTTATCTAAAAGCCGATTGAATCAGCTTTGGATAAAAGCTCCAAAAAGCTCCGCTGAAGCACTCGATCGATATAGATGCTGCAGAGCTGAGTCAAAGTAATGTGCTGCTGCATCCAGTTAAGTGCTCCCCACACTCCCTCCCCTCCCCCCCAGAATCTGTCAGCACCCAAGGTTTTTAATTGTCTGAGTCACAGTGAGATTGCCTGCTTTTTAGGTGGGCAGAGGGGGAAAAATTCCAGAGCAGTTCGACTTGGTTTTTCCCCCCTATCAGAAGCAGGAGGGAGTGCTGGGCAGGCATGCACTGAAGTGCCATGCAATGCCCCACACTCTGGGCAATGGAAGTGTTACCATAGGGTTACCATACGTCCGGGTTTTCCCAGACATGTCCTCTTGTTGGGTCCTCCCACCTCCATCCAGGTGGGGGTTTTTTTAAATATCAACAAATTTCCAGGATTTGGGCTTTTGCTCTCTGCTCAGCAAAGTCTTCCCTGGCACTGGGCTGCAGCAGAGTGGGGGAGGCCCCTGCTCCTCCAGCACAAGAAGGGGCAGAGGAGGGGCAACAGGGAAGTATGTGGTGCTGGCTGCTGCCTGTGCTCACAGAAGCAAGGCAAGGGTTGGAAGTGAGGGGCACCAGCAGGGCTGGGGTAAGAGGCCCTCCTGATGCCCTTTACTCTGCAGCCACAGCAAGGGGCACCAGGAGGGCTGTGGATCAGCACAGGAACAAGCAATGCCAGGGTGCTGCAGGTCAGGAGTGAGGGGCACCAGCATGGTCTGGGGAACAGGGGACTAGTTTGGGAGTGAGGGGGAAGAGGCAAGGCATGAGCATAATCACTGACCCCCCTACTCATTACCCCCTACCTCAGGGGTCCTCTTTTTTGAAACTGGAAATATGGTAACCCTATGTATCATCAACTTGAAATCTAGTCAGTTAAAGGAAAACAAAGTTAGAAGAAGTTTCAGATATTCTGCCCACAAGCCACCTGCCTCTTCGTGTGCTTTCACAACCACATTTTCCTATTTAAAGCACGTGTTTCTTTTTGCAGAGAAAAAATCCACACAAACAAGAAAAAAACCCTAACTGCTGTACAGAAGAATGGAATGGACACTACAAAAAAAAGTGCTGTTCAGCACACAGGATGTGCCATTTTCTCTAGTGGGTTTCACAGTTACAATTTTAGGTTTTTGGTTTTATTGGCAGGAGATGCAACCATTTCAGACAGTGGCATTTGAACTGATAAAGTCCCTTTAAAGCAGCAGGGTAGCTGGGAGGCCTGCCCAACATCTCTATTGCTGGAAAGCTGGAGGGACTGGGGAAGGAAAAAGGTGGGAGACTGGCCTGAGTCCTAGGCAGAAGTTCTCTCTCTTCAGCAAGGTCATTGGTATATAGTGTTATCACCAAGTCATGACATGCACTCTTGGGGCAGCTGTGGTGCTCAAGCTCAGATGGTTGACCACATTATCTATGAATGCCCTTATGGTTCTCCTTCAGGTGCCCAAGTGCCTATTGACATTGACTATTCTACCTTGTTGCTAGCTTTCTGGTCCTCATGCTTCCCTACTATTGAGTGTGGCAACATTCACTTACCGCCACCAAACCATGGCAAAAAGCCCTAGTTCGATAATGCATTGTTCAAACACCAAGTCCTCATAAAGCCACCCAGAGGCACTTTTTGATATCTCAAAGCAAATCACTGGATGAAAAGCTTAACAAATCTGCTTGCCTACTCATCTAAAAGTGACCAGGCAGAGTTGGGTATTCCCTACCTGAAAGCATTATTGCCTCTCTGAGCACTGCTCTATTACAAATCTCAGTAACACAAAGTTAAAAAGTTGCATCTTAAAACTCAAGATTTAAAAAAATTACACACTTTATTTTCCTTCCAGCATTTGTGATGTGACTGCAATGCAAAGGCACATTTTCATTTTTTTTTTAAGTTAGGGAAGCTAGCAACTCACTTTTTTTTCCTCTTCCTTTTTTTTTTAAAGACACATATAAATCAATTTACCCTCAGTACTGAAGCTTTGCCCCCCTGAAAGCCAAAACGTTCCTTTCCTGAAGAGTTATTAGCACTTCAGGTAGACACAACCAAGTTTATTGCAGGACCCAAGATTACATTCGATTCAAGGACTCCCAGGGATGCAGAAAGGGAAGAAAGCACCAGATTGTCCTTAAGCACTCCTCATTCTTTCAGAAGAGGTTCAGACTAGCTGAGACATATATTTTCACAGGATGTGAAAAGGACAGACATCAAGTAGAGTAGTGGCCAAGTTACTGATCCTTTCTTATGACAGAAAGGGCACAGATCCCATGCAGAAAGAAACAGGGAAAACAAAGGCTTCCCCCCACTTCTGTCAAATGAGCTAGAAGGAGAGAGACTTAATTTTTATTTTTAAAATACTGGAAGACTGTGTACGGCACCAACAAAACAACTTTCCTCTGATCTGGGAGGACAGTTGACAATCATGAATTTAATCAGTGTTTGTTTGCGTTCATACTACCTGTATCTTATATGGAACCATGTTACTGTAAGTGACTTTTCATGCTTATTAAAGAAATTCTGTTTTCTTGATTACAGTAGTAATAATAATAAAGTATCATGCCCACTTAGCAACAGTCTTGTAAAAACAGCCATTACAAAAACAAAAAACGCCCCCACAGAAGATTGCCCAAAATGCCATAATTTAAAAATCCTGGGTTTTTTTGCTTTAGAAATGCACCATTGCATTTCAACTCTTACAAAGCTACACTTAAGACCCTACAGTGATCTCCAATTGTTGCCAATATCACCATCTTCAATTCACTATAGCACCCAATGGATATAGCCAAATTATTCCACTTATTCATGAATGGTATTGTCTATTCAGATCTACCAAATCAAATTTATCAAACTGTTCACAATTCAACAACTTAATGGTATTCTGATCATTCACTAGTTTTTTTGTTTTTTTGTTTTTTTTAAGTTTCATGTTCATTTTACTAATATTGCAATGCTTTCAAAGTAGAGACTAATTATTTTGTGTCTCGATAAATGTACCAAATATTTTGGCTCTACTAACAAGCAATCTTCTAAAATGTAGAATCTGTGCATCTATAACTAGATATATTCTTCTGAGTAGCAAGAAATTAAGTCAAAGGAGCAATCATCAGTTATTTCCCAGTTCAGTGTATTATTGGGTAAATTGCCTATATAAAGTTAATACAAGCAGTCCTATTTTGATTAAACAGGATTAAAGTTAAACAGAGACACTTCGTTCTTCAGAATCCCTGCTCCTCACCCCTGCCCCAAGACTCCTACAATTTTAAAAACAGATGCAATTATTCTAGTAAAATAAAATAAACTTTGGTAAGACAGGCTATTATGGTGAGAGAATTCCTCATCAGTACTTCGGGCCAACCCCCTGGAGGACTTTGAACTACCTACATATTGAATTATAAAGACAATAATAGAGCTGAGCAGAAAAGCAGAGTGTGTAGTCATCTGTGCTGCTAAGGCAATTGCATGTTGTCATAATGGTTGTCTGGGCAGTAATTAGCACCAAGAAGTCTAAAAGCCAGAAAACAGTCCCAAGCAAAGTGATGCAAAAGCTGATACAAGAATCCATCAACAAACAACTGAAAAACAAAAATAATTAACACCAGTCATTGCATTTTCTGGAAGATGGGTCTTTAAATAAAACCTGATTTAATCATTTAATTAAGTTAACAGCAATGACTTCCACAAGCCATTTGACTTAACACCATGTGGTATTGCGATTAAAAATAGTACTACAGAATATCAATAAAAACAAATGTTAAATGGATTAAAGAACTGACTGAAACCTCAAAAGGCAGTTGTCAATAGGGAAATACAAAATAGGTAAGGAGGGACTTTTTGTGCAGTTCTGCAAAGATTAGCACTAGACTCAGTGATATTCAATACTTCCATCAGTGATCTGAAAGTAAATACAAAGTCACTGCTGCTAACTAATAGAGACACTGTCCTAACTCATTAGGACAGTGCCATTAGACCACTGTATTTGTAGGCAGGTAATAATTTTCCCATGTTAGCCTTGGAGAGATCCTGCTGGATATGTAAGGATGCTTAAAAAAAATCCGTGTCAAAAAGCAAGAGCCATCAGATTAATTCTCAGTTAAGTCCCTAGGTACACTTTTGTAAGAGGTGTCATTCCATTTTAAAGTCCTTTAACAGAAACTAAAACAAAGCAAAAAACCCTCTTTGAAGCTTTTCATGAATGATGCTCCTCACTGTCTATTTAGATAAGCAAAGTATTTGCTTTCCAGTATGCAGGACCTTTGCACAGCTTCGCTCGCTGGATATAGCAATTTTACCCTGATGTTGACCTCTGGACTTTAAAGAGTAGAACTGTTTCTAGGATTTGGACATGTGAAAGGTTCTCTCTACAAACTGTATTAGCTTGTTATCTTGTAGAATTTAGGGTTTTTTTTTTCCAGTATTAGAGTTAAGATCTACTACTACTACAAGATTCACTACACACTTGTTAGAAGGAAACCTAAATGTACCAGCTAAAGACCAATCAAATCATAAAAGGAGGTATACTCCACCAGCAAATCACAGAGCAATTCTAAATTGGTAAGATCAGCCCCTCCTCCACTCGAACTGCTAAGAGGACAGAATGCTGTTACCAGCCCTTCCTTTCATGTCAATAAAGCAATTGACAAGTTTATTTGTTGTTAGTTTATTTTTGTTTCCGTGAGTGTCAACTTGCATGGCAATTTACAAAAAAGTCAGAGAGAAGGTAGATTTATTTCACATGAGTCAGAACATCAGATTTTAGTAGTAATTCTACAAGCAACTGATGTTGCTTATATAGTTACTAGATTTACATAATATTGAAGAAGGAAGAGGCCGCAGAGGGGTTTTTATTTTCATTATATTAAATGAAGAACTATATGGTTCTACTTTATTCAAGAAAACAAAATTGCATATTTTTTCCATTTCTAAAATGTTCGGCACAATGCTCGTTTTTCCTGCAGAAGCCATTCTGAACTATGCAAGCTGAACAAGTAAGCCGACTGTTAATATTAAACAAAATGTTGCTTAATGCCATGCCTACCATACCAAGAGGAAACTGAAGGCTACCTGATTGTTGCTTTTATCAGCGGAGTTGACTTGAACTGTGTTTGAGGAAAGGGAATCAAAAAAGGCTTGGTCAGCTGTTGAATTGCCACAAGTGAATCCATCTTTTGCACTTTCAGGAAGAATCTGAAAATAGAGAAACCTGTTTTAAGGTATTTATCCCTCTTACATGAATTAAATTACATGCTATCACCTTACTTGTTCTAATAGCATTTAAAAGCCTTCAAGTCACTGATACAATCTGATCTTTAAAAGAACACACTAAAAAAGTCAAGCCAACACATTCAGGGTATTGTATACACTTCCCAAATTCAATGATGCATCAAATTCAGATATTGATGAGAAGTATGGTCCATTGTTTTGAATAGCTTTGGAGAGGATCTCCATGGGACATGAAATGAATCTAGAGCACCTATCTGTATAACTTGCAAAATTTGGTTGATAGTATGAAAACTTATGCATCACCGAATACCGGTATATCAGGCAGTAACTGGTCATGGGCTGCCAGAGCTAGGTCATATTTCCTGCCTGATCAGGAACAAGTTAGAATTCAACCACCGTGTTTTCAGGATAAGCAGCTTGGGATAGTTTGCTAAACTGAGACCAGTGTCTAGAGATTAAAAAGTTCTTGAACCCAGGTGACAAAAGACGACAGAAAGATTCACAGAAGGCAAAACACCCACACAGTGGGAAGGGGTACTTGGGCAGAGAGGGAGAGACATGTACAGGCTTTTGCAGCAGGAAGAGCCCCTCTTAGTTACTAAACTGATCAAGGTCCGAGTATACAAGTCTTGAGTTTGCCTAAAGACCCAAAGGACAGAGCACAGCACCCCAAACTTTAGAGTTTACGAGGTGGTCTGTATTTTATATTTTCTTTTAAACAAGAGAATGAGGTGTTCAGACACTGTGCAAAAAAAAGTACATCTATATCTATATGCTTCTGGGCTTTGAGGCAACATGGGGTTCAAGAACTGTAAACACAAAGGCTCATATTTGGTGTGATTCTGGGATGCAGAATGTGTTTAAGCTATGGAAGGCAGTAGCACAAGGTCTGAGTAAGCAGCAGTTCTTTGGAACCCAGTTGGAATATGGGTTTCAGCTCCCAGTAGGGGATGCTAGACAGAGGATTTACAACAGGAAGAGAATACCTAAGGACCCCAAGATAGGGGCAGTGCCAGAATACTGCTCAGAAGGAAAAGCCTCTTTTTAAGGAACTATCAGCATTTATTTTAGTGGAATTGAAGTAGTGCCATGTTTAAATCAGGCCTCCAGTCTAGAAAGTTAGATTTTTTAAAAAATGTCCAATATTAATTAATCAAAACATGGAGAAAGAGTTCTGTTTTAATAGGGTTTATGTATTATTTAGTTTTAACTTACTTCAACATAATCTGTTGGTACAAGTCCTCTCTCTCCTTGGCTATTTTTTGCTTCCAGCCAGCCTCCACCTACATCCTGAAGGAAAAAAAGAATAATAAAAGCAACATAAGAAAGCTTTTGCTAAATGAATTTTATAGCATGGTTTAATACAAACTGAGACAGAAAGGTGTCACAGCCACTATTTGGTAATAGGATTCAAGATGCAACCATGCAACTTTGGACAAATGAGTATGGATTTTTTGAGCCTCAATTTCTTCATTAAAAATGGAGGATAGGAGAGTATTAACAATGCCCATCTCAGGGCTGTTGTGAGGTTTCACAGCCTTCAAAATTGTAAAGTTAGATATAAAAAAAAAACCCAGAGCAAAACAAAAAAATCCCTAAAACAATCAATTAAGTTTTTCAGCACCTGAAAATGTTTAAGTTGCTTCTTTAACTTTAATTCAACCCCCTTTCACACATACACCTTAACAGTAATTATAGGATCATATCGTGCTTCTACAGGAATCCCCCTTATTCAGTACACTGGATGGGCAACACTCAGAGAATAAATTAGGGATACAGGCAATGATATTATTTGCAGAATCTCTCCTTCTTGTGTCAGCAAATGGAGCTAGTTGCAGGAAGAGGACAACATTATGGCTAAAAAGAAAATGCTTCCTTTATTTCCTTGTCTATTTGTTTAGGACAGAGGCTGTTGGAGGTAGAAAGTACTCTCTGTTTGTACAGTGCCTAAACACAATGGGACATAAAACTCACTCAAACTAGAAGACACGCTAATACAATACACTAAATAATAGAACACCTAAAGGCTTTGCAGGCCTTTACCAAAGTTGGTTAAGACAAATACCACGATAAAATGACCTGGAATAAACTGATTTAATTTTAACAAAATGTCTCAAACAGCCAGATGTGTAATGAGATAATTAACATTGGGTAATTAGTCTGGTGTATGCAGACCACCGCCTGCTAAATTTTGAACTTCAAAACATACTTATTCATTTATTTATGAATAAACAGAGGTTTATTCATTTTCAGTAATGTCTCCCTACCCTTAAAACAAAATTCTCAGATAAACTGGAATGTGCATGTCAAAAGATAAATCAGCAAACACTTCTAGGATCTGATAAGCAAAAGTCTAATCAATAATCCTTTAAACAATTTTTGAAGGCAGTTTGATTTTAAATTGTGCTTACTAATACTTAAGCATAAATCACATATTCCAATAGTTTTCAACCTTTTTAGATCCGAGACCCCTAACTTGAAAATTTAACAGCATTCCATTCTAAAAATAAGGTTTGCTTCATTTTTTTTTTTTTACTTTTTTTAAAACAGAAAAACAGCATTTATTCTGATGCAAAAACAACCACAACAGATCAGAACGTTTTTGATACAACAAACTGTAATTCACAAGATTAACCCAGATTTCAAATAACTTCTAGATATTGACATACCTAACAGTGCTAACATTGCATGATACCCTTGTTAAGAAATTACTGATGATTCAATGTGAACTAATTAAACAGTTTTCAGAAAGTTCCCAGAATCTGCACATGCTACAGTTTGGACCATATTAATAAAACTAGTTAGCTTGGCAAAAAGTTAGAGTTGTTTGCCCACAGTTTCATGTAACAATTATATTTATCAAGCAAGCGGTCAATTGTCTGTAGTGTTACTGCTCCTCATGAACACCCTGTTCTTTACCAAGGAGCTGATTCCATTAAGTGCTTGAAGTAAAGTAGATACTTAAGTTCCATACTATTCTTAATTAGATACTTAAGGTCCAACAGGAATTACATATGCTTTAATGCTTTACTGAATCAAGGTACAAAACCATACAGTGACCTTTTGTCATAAAAGCAAGATAGGCACTTAGAGCACTTATGCAAGCTACATTTTTTGCATTATCAGGCCCCTGAAAATGCTCTACAGCTGTGACCATAACATGCGCACTGCTGCAGAGCGCTTTTAAAATAGCCAATCATACAAAAAGTTAAGACTCATCACATCAGGTATTAAATAAGGGCGCTCTAAAGCAGAGTGCCTTAGGGAACTTGGACTTAATTTTTTCCTGCAGGAACAGGGCTGGGCTGGTGCCGTAATAGAGCGACAACCCAGCCCTGCCCACCAGGCTCTCAGCAGAGGGGAGGGGGAGAAAAGCAGCAGCATGGAGCTGTTGACTGAGCTTTGCCTGGCTGGAGATCGGGAGGGTGGGTACAGGGGTAGAACAGAGCTCTTTCACCTCTTGCCCCCCCTCCCCTTCCCAATAACCCAGCTGGGGTACTGGGAGCTGGGGCAGGCCCACAAAAGCAAAGGGGCTGTTCCAACCCGCCCCCCTGCTCCACAGGCCTCCTGAGAATGGCAGCAGCAGCTACTGGTTGCTTTGCCCTGGCCTGAGCTGGAGTGAGGCTGGGAGGGGTGGAACACAGACTCCTTGCCTCAGGTGATCCAGCCGACTCCCTCAGTACCCCAGCAGGGTAGCTGGGGGGGGGGGCATGAGGTGAGGGGCTCTGTTTCACCCTGCTCCCCTCCATCTCTCACCAAGCAAAGCCCAGTCCACAGCAGATGTGCTGCACCCTTCTCTCCCTCCCCTACTAACAGCCCCAGAGCTGGGGGGTGGGGAAGGGGCAGTTGAGCAGTTTTCTTGGAGGCCCTTGGCATGCCGCAGCTGCTGGAAGCAGGGTCAATTCTCTGCCCCCCCCACAAACAGGCAAATGAGGTGGGAGGGGGAAGGGGAGAGGGCTCGAACTCACAGTGCTTTATATAAAGCGCCATGAGTTAGAGCACATCCCCTATATGTCTGTAGGCAGCCCTATACAAACGAAACTACATTCCCATATGAGAACCAGAAGTACCATATTAAGAGCAAAAGGAAGAGTCTTTTTGACCAAGATGAGTGAATACAATATTAAAATGCGAATTCACTCAGCTACTTGTTAGGTGTATTTTATTAATTTATTTTTGTATGTTTTTCTAGCTAGGAAGATGTTTAAAAAGTCTGACAAGTCACTGATTAGAATTAAAACCATTCAAATCTCTAATCATTCCAAAACAAAGCTGTAATTGCAACTAAGGACAAAAGTTATGAACATCTAAGGAAATATTCACAGGGTGAATGAGATTCTCTTTCCATCCTCTTCACCTTTATGTACACTGCCCTAACTAGCACAAGGTCAATTAAAAAGCAGAAGTTTAAAATTTTCTGCTTTAAATTTGCAGAATTGCAATTTTTTTGCATGTTTTTAACACAGTAAAATTTGAACATGAACATGCTGCATTTAGATCTAACACCATTACTCAATTGCAGAGCTGACATAAAAAAAAAAGAATATATTCAGATTAAAAAGGATGTCAATATCGTTAACATGTTTTTGAGACACCACCACAGAATGCTTAATAGCACAAAGCTAATCAGAGTCTGGTCACCATGTAGTAAGGTTGCAGCCTATTATCTTCTGATCTTGCTTTCGTTAATATGAATTATATCCATAACATCACTGAAAGTGTCTTTCTTATTTAATTAATTTGCCATTACCCTAGGGGAGAAAGGGAAAAAACACCAAACACATTCCTACTGGATGTCACATAGTCCCTCTTTAAATATCTGAAAGTAGGTCAGTGCATGGCAGCCTGGTTTCCATTTGCTCCATCTTACCGGGTTAGTAATAACAACAATCTCCCCTTCATTAACTGTCAGCTCGTTGTTTCCAGGTTCAGCAGCAAAGTCATACAGAACTCGAGCCTGTGAGTGGAAAAAAAAGGTATCAGTCTCATCATTTTACATTTACCACATGAATTCTGAATACTTATTTAAATAGCACCACAGGACTGATCCACAAGCGTTAACTGACACAGTTGGGTAGAAGGAAGAGTGGCGGGCAAAACAAAGTTTAACACTGCAATCTTGTGGTCCAAAAATGATGCTGTCATAATCCACTTCTAGCAAAAGGTTGAAAAGCATCAAAAAAACCCATACAAATAAGACTCCTATTTATGGCTGTCTGCATAAGACAGCAACTATTAATGGCTAAAGGATTATAGTTTAAGATTTGGGGGGG
>NW_017729034.1:73052005-73053197 GCF_001723915.1 Gavialis gangeticus
TGGCCAGAGCAGAGTGCAGAGCCTGGCTCCCACCCCCATCACTGTGGGCAGCATTGCTGGAGCAGAGCTGGGGCCGCGCGGGGGGGAGGGGGGCATGGAGCAGAAGAGGATGCAGGCTGTCTGCTGCAGGCTTGGGGCTCCCTGTCCTGCTGCCCTCCCCCCGGGGGCTCTGTGGCTCAGTGGGCAGGACCCAGTGCAGGAGACAGGGGAGGAGGGAGCACCATGCCATGCTGCCATGACAGCCAAACTGAGGCAGCCCCTGCTCACCGGGCAGCGACATGAGCACAACTCTGTGCCACTTTCTCACCTCACCTTGGCAGCCACAGTGATGCGCCAGCTCCCTCCCACAGTGGGTCCCACCTGCTGGGCCACGAAGGCAGTTCCTGCCTGGAGCTGGTCTAGCCCGACTGCAGCCTCGCACCCTGGTGTGGGTGCAGAAAATCTCAGGGGGCACGTTTATCTCATCTGCTGATGTTGCAACCCCATATGGGGTAATGACCCACAGTTTGGGAAGTACTGCATTACCTAATCAAGTAGCCACTGTTATTCATAAAACATTTAATTAGACTATTTTACGCTAGAAAAAATATAAATACTAACAAGAACAGCTTAAAAACAGCTCAATTAAAATAAAAATCCAACATGTAGTTGCTGTAGATCCATTATAGAAACCCCAGACTTATGCAACAATGTAACCTAGAGCCTAATTACGCCAAGATCTAATTGTTTTCCCAGTTAGGGCTGTTCTGTACATAAACATTTCTGAGCTTCTGTGAGGTACGCTGTATGGAAATCAAGTATTATGCAACCTCTTCACTACAGCAACTATCATACCTCATATGTGCATCACCACCTTAACTGTAGCCCACCAGGAATACTAGCTTACAGGCAGCTTTCTTGAATTTACAAAGCATGCCACCAACTGAAACAACCCCAAGCCACTCACCAAAACCCTCTCCATATGTTCATTTCAGGCCTTATAAATTCAAATGAGCAAGCGAGCAAGGCTCAGAAGATCATTTTCTAATTGTTTAGGCCTCAGAAGCTGATTGATAGAACCTGATAACTTCAGTAAAGGTAAAATACTGAGGATGACACTCCAGCAGATAACTATTTTTTTTGGGGGGGGGGGGGGGGTGTAATTTTTAAAAAATAAAAACCCTATTGGGGAAAAAAAAAAACAAAAATTAAA
>NW_017729034.1:73053592-73053844 GCF_001723915.1 Gavialis gangeticus
AGTCCACATTCCGACTGAACAGATCTTCCATTTCTAGAACAAGATTAAAAGGTCCCCTGATACGCTCTTTTGTAGGAGGCAGTTCTACTCTGATTCAGGTAGGACTTATGAAGCAAGCATTTCAAAAAACAACAGAAAGGTATTTAAGTCAGATCTGAAGGCATTACCCTCAGTGCTTCCCAAACTTTTCCTCAGCATGGCCCTCACTCCCAGCCTGCAGCCCCCCCCCCAACCCCAGGTGTCCCTCTCTCC
>NW_017729034.1:73054538-73057905 GCF_001723915.1 Gavialis gangeticus
GGGGGGGGGGGGGGGGGGTTGTAATATTATAAAAATCTAAGCCATTCTGGTGCAAAACAGAAACCAACATTATCACAGAACCAATATAAACTTGCATAAAGAAAGTGGCACATTCTAAAATGCTTCACATTAGATGAAAGTTATGAAGCAACACATGTTTCAGGACTGTTGGTTATAACAGTGTTGGTCTAAGGACACAGGCAGACAAAACTCTTTGGGTAGAGGCAATATGCAACACGTGCACTTCAACATTAGCTTTATTTCATTATAGCAGTATAACTTCCCCTATGTTGTTATAGCCCATGGATGCTTGTTTTCCTTCCTCAAAATGTTCATTCCTGAAATCTTCCTGTAGTTAAACCAGATCAAGAATCAGTCTCACTTTTTTTGTCAGATGCTCTCAACATGTTTCATTCTCACTCTATAATCAAACAGGAAGTTTCAGAAACAAAAAATTATTCTGTATTAACATTTCCCATGCAAATTGGCAGGCAACAGATTTTTAAGCTTTACCTCAGACCTGTAAATATGTATTTATATCCTGAACTTCCCCAACCCTCCCCCCACAATAAAATGGAAAAAAAAACCAAACAAAAAACCCCAAAACAGACATCAAGCTGAAAAAAAAAAAGTAGCTGTCACTCAGAAAACACTGCCTCTGCAACATGTTCACTGCTGCAATGCTACTAAAACACATTTTTAAAAAAAGGTTGCACATACTGCAGCAGTGGCAAGAGGCTCCAATCAAGAAAGCCTCAACTGTGCTAGGAATCAACCCCTCCTCCTGCCACCCCCCCCAAAAAGTCCCTGTCCAAAGAGCTCATGGTAGAGATTGTAAGTGTCCCAAATTACTGTATAATCTACTTCTAGAAGACGACAGCAGAAAAAAAGAATATTGTGTGCTGGTTTCTTTAAGCTACCACCCCACTTTGTGATCGCCGAGATACAGACAAAGCTGTCATAATTCCCATTTAAATCCCTTCCTGATCTGCTATATTGCCACAAATGGAAACTGCCGGTAAAAGTTGTGGCCCATGTGTCATGAATTGGCTGCTACTGTGGTAGTGAACGTCAGAAAGATAGGATTTTTTTTCCAGGAAGTCTAAAAGAGTGATGTTTTCAGTAGTGACATTTAAATAGTAGCTAAAAAGGGATACAAAATAGCACATCACGATTTGTAATTGAACCTAAAGCTATACATGAGTAACAGCACCAGAATCAATTAAACACTGAGTTTTTCAATAGTCAAGTACAATACGAAAAAAAATATGGATTCTGGGCACCTCGGATGCTCCTTGCACAATATGTTGAAAATTTTCAAACACATCTAGATTATACTATGGAAAACTAAAGGGTACAAAAGCAGAAAAGATTTAGAATAAAACACCTTCCTTCTAGCAAAATTCTAGCACCCTCTCAACAACACAGAATAACATTTGCTTTTAAAGTTTCATTACAGCCAATAAAATGATTTGTATTTCAGAAGGTATGTTCATTCAGGTTGGTATGAAATAATCTCTCTTACTTACAGAGAAAGCAGCATTAAAGAAAAATCAGTAACAGGACATATAAGCACTTTACTCAGGATGTTGAAGGCTAGTGGTACTAGACTTCATGCCAGGGTTACCTAGAGTTTTTTTCAGCAAATCCTCCTACAAGTCAACTACATACTGGAGTTCAGACATTATGGCACCTGAGCTATGGTTGAGCCAGTAATCTTGAACAACAGAGGGGGGGAAAAACAACCAACATTTGTGTTGTGTTGTATTAGTGTTGTGTTCTTGTTTGTTCGCCAAATACTAGATAAAAGTACTTGTCTATGAGCAGCTATTACTTTTTATTTTGTTAAAGAGCCAATAAATAATCCCACAGGAATGACTGAGATTGATTTAAGAGGGTTTCCCCTCCCCTCCCACCCGCCTTAGTTTAACAATTCAAAGGTCATCTGTAAACAACTACCCATTTAGAAAGAGTTCTTTAGAAAGCCTAAAAATACATCCTAGTGTTCAAATATGGAAGGGTTATCATCTTTATATACGTTAATCCTTAGAACAGAGTAGCCACACATTAGTTCTGAATCCCACTTTTTAAAGCCTGTTATGAGTTGGAAGACAAACACTGAAAAACAACATTTAGTCAGTCTCGGAGGATGAAGTTGGGAAGAAAATAAAAAAGGACCATACCATGCAAATGAGTTTGCAGACAAGCTATTTCAAATCATCATTATGGAACACCACACTTAGAAGATACGGAGCAGACACATCTACAGTACTGGTTCTCAACTAGTGTGTCACGGCACCCTGGGGCGTTGAACTGCTGGTGCAGCCTCCTTCACAGTCTGGCAAAACTGCCCCACACGCAGAGTTGCGGCATGTGCACACTCCTGCTTTAGTCTGATCAGAGAAAACAAATCAGGAGAAGAGCGGATGCAAGTGCCACACTTTGCAGTCTGGTTGTGCAGCAAGGGCACAAGGCAATTTTATCTGGCAGAGCACGGCCCTGGTTGAGAACCACTGTTGTGCTCAATTTCACTTTTGTGGTTCTCAACCATGGATGCCACCTCATTCAAAACAGTTGTGCAAGGGTGCCCCAACTCTGAAAATGTTGAGAGCCACTGATCTACAGCCTGAATCTTATTTTGAATCCTCTAAATGCTCAGGGAAAACAGGCTTTAAAATGCAAAAGCCAAACACCAAGACTTAAGTGCAGATATATGATAAACCATCCTGATAAAGAGTATGCTTGATGGACTAAGGTATTATAAACATTTTTCTTTTTCAATAATTGTATATCAATGAGCAATCAAGGAAAACATGCAGCCTTTGTTCAGCAGTTGACATTGGTCATCACCCCTAATTTGCTGACAATCCTTTCCAAGAATATCATTCAAACAAGTAGAACAGTTCTGTTACTACTTACTTATCAGTTCCCCACTTGCATTAGTGACTGAATAGTATTAGATTATATTACATTAAAACAGCAGCATTGGCAGAAACAGACTTCTGTTTCCTCCTTTGGCTGGAGACTGTGCTTCCTATACACTTAGGCACTAAGCACTTCAGACCTAAAGGGCTGTAAACTGCTGACATGAGTCACTTCTTCAGACATTAAATGATCACTTTGTTAGGGAGGGGCTGGTTTAGAGGATGTGTGGACCTCTAGCAACTTAAGAACAGATACTATGACCAATACAAAGAGTCAATGGTCTCCATAATGCATCTTTACAAGCAATAAAACTCATTAAAAAGCTATATGCTAGATCAGCAATTCTCTAAGTGTGGCTTGTGGGCCAAATGTGGCCCCAAGCGCCTTCGATACATCCTGCTGCTCCCCCTAAATTATTCCCCACTAAACAGGAATTCCACCC
>NW_017729034.1:73062905-73067784 GCF_001723915.1 Gavialis gangeticus
TGCTAGATCAGCAATTCTCTAAGTGTGGCTTGTGGGCCAAATGTGGCCCCAAGCGCCTTCGATACATCCTGCTGCTCCCCTGAAATGGACTTTCAGGAAAAAAACTTTAAAAGTCTCTGCACTAGACAGTATTACACAGATCTATTGCCCATTATTTCACTTCTATGTTTGATAACAATTCAAGTGTTATAAAACAGAGGTTCCCAAACCCCAGGCTGAAGCCTGATACCGAACCACAAAGGTTTGGCTGCCGGACTGGAAGTCCAGAAGTGACCAGCATACTGCAGACCAGCAGCCAACCCTTTTTTATACTCACTAGGTCAGGCAAGAATTTGTGGGTGATATCTTTTACTGGACGAACTACATGGCTGAGATAGGACTTACGCAAGTTTTCATATGGCCTGAAGAATGAAAAGGCAATCAGGACTGGCAGTAGACATGCTATCTTTCATTAGACCCATAAGATTTTTGCAAAAAAATTTCTTTGATTTTTTTGCAAAAATTGTGTTGGTCTAATAAAAAAGATATCATCCATACTACAAGTCCCAATCGACTTTTCCTCTAGACTAATTCCTAGATACCTGAAGAATGAAATGCATTTCAGATAGACTTTGACAAGTCTTTCACCGTGCAGTTGGTCCACAAAAATCCTTCCCTCTTGCATATTATTAACATCAGTGGTACCTTGTTAGACTCAAGGGACCCTTAGTGACACTCAAGGAATCACTCAAAGTGCCAGCTCTTGGCTTTGATTCGTTCACCTTGTTAGAAAAAAAATAGAGAAATTCTTACATTGCAAAGAACTCAGACCACAACAGGATTCCTATTTAAAATCTGTGGGTTTACCCTGTGCATCACGTAAATGTGTTTGTATACTTAGCGCTAATATTGTACAACACCCGTACAAGGATCTTGAAGAAACCTAAGATGCCACAGCACCCTGGCTGAGATCACTGACCTAGATGACTTTATAGGGGTAACAACCTGAGGCATTCACTTTTCAAAGTACTACCAGCAACCTCACTCCAGAACAAGGAGAACTGAAAATCCTTGCTGTCAAAAAAAAAAAAAAAAGTAGGGTGTGACACTTGCCTACTTTCAAAAGGGACAATTTTTCTGGAGGGGGTGAGGAAGAGAGGGAGGATGATAGCACTATCCAAACAGAATGCTAAACAGAAAAAGAAAAGAACCAGAGGGACTTGCCTAACATGCAAAGAACCCAAACACACACACACACACACACACACACACACACACACACAAAAGAAGACACCAAAGAATTTTTAAGGAAGGAGACTAATTTTTACACATATATACACACCTCTTTCAGTGGATACAAATAAAATGCATAGGTCTTGACAGCACACAAGATCCAAAGGCTGGGTGTGGAATAAGGTGTGTACATAACAATTGAAATATTTTGAAGGGACAGCTGGACAGAAGTACATTCACTTTGAAATGTTCCAAAAGCAGATAAAATGCTCCAAAGAGTACCTCTTCAAAACATTTCAAAATAAGCCCTCCTTTATTTTGCTACATGTGAAGAGGGATAGGGGCACCCATAGTTCCTCCAGAATCCTACAAAGCTGTTCTTTTCCTTTCCTGGTGAGGAGGGAAGGGGGGAAGAGAGGCTTGGGTGAACAGCTTGCTAGCTACATGTACACTAGGGGCCCCTCTAGATATTCAGGGTAAAGACACAATAGGATCTGAGGCACAATCTACACAATCACACCTCCTGCCATGCCACATGTGCATGGCAGGAGGCATGGTTGTGGGGTCCAACATCAGATCCTAATCATGCCTTACTGCCAGTGCAGGAGGAGCCCAAGATTGCTACCTAGTAGCAAGCTCCAGTGGCTGGAGTCCCACAGTTGATGAGAAGGGACAGCCATGGCAGGCCAGAGGCACTGCCCTGGCTGGGAGTCCCATCAGCTGATAGCACTGGCAGCCACAGCAGCAGATGGTGTACCCCCATGGCTGAAACCCTGCCAGCTGACAGGGCTCTCAACCACAGGGACATATCTATGCTACACATGCAAATTAAAGCTAGATAGAAACCAACTATACAAGTTATTACACATTTTCCAGCTCTAACTTTAAAGTCCAACCAGCTATAAGACATGATAGTTAATTTGGACATATAGCCAGTCTAAAATTAATTGCACAACTAACCACATAACAGCATAATACATGAAACATGAAGAGGGCCTGTCCCGCTGCTGGGCCATCCTGCCACGGCAAGGTGTTTCAGCTCCAAACTCCCTCCACCCTTCTGTTGGTGTTGGAGAAAGGGAGGAAGAGGAAGAGTTCTGGCTATCTGGAATGAAATTCCTAAAGCAGGAACCCTGCACTGTCACCACAGGCCTCCCCCTCACCCCCCCATGGGAGCTATCAGCACAAGGAGCACTCCCTATGCACTGCCGCTGGAGCCAGGGTCTCCAGCCACTGGTCTCCATGACACAGAATGGGAGAGGTTTGGGGGACTGAAGGCTGGAGAACCAGATATCCCAGCAGTGTGGGTTCCCTACCACCACTGCAGAGTGCAGACCCTCATAACCACCCCTCCCTCCTACAGCTGCAACAATTTTGAAACTTTTTAGCCAGGGAACATACCAGAGGCTGTACTTGCATCTTCAGCTGAAATGTTTCAAAGGTTTCCTCTGTCTCTATCCATAGTAAACTGCCTGTCCTCTTACAGTAGGGGTGGGCAAAATGCAGCCCGCAGGCCAGATGTAGCCCACCAGGCCATTCTATCCAGCCTGTCGGGCCCCTAAAAAAATTTAGGAAATTAATATGCATCTGCCCCTGGCTGCCCGTCATGCAGCCCTCAATGGCTTGCTGAAACAGTAATTGGCCTTCCGCCTGAAATAACTGCCCGCCCCTGTGTTACAGAGTATTAGAGGAGGGTGCCCTGGCTGAGTACGTGGGCAACATTATCATTTTTAAAGTGTTATATTCTAAATCCCCAATAAACAAACTTGACAAAAAACCAGAATTGTGGATTTTCAGATGCACAGCTAAGCAGCAGAGCTCTAATAATATGTAACCAAGATGTTTTTCACTTGCTATTCATTATCCTAAATAAAAAACAGCACTCTCAAAATGTGTAGCACTTGTACATTCAAGGTCACTTCAGCCAACTTCTTCAGATTTTTATGCCTTACTTCTCCCTCCCCCTCTTTATTATCTTGATTAAACTACCTGGTAAGAAGACTTGGCCGACAGACTGAAATTCCATTATGCAAAGGATTTTAAGAAATTATTAGTTTTAATTGGAGAGGTGGGGGGGGTTGGCATTTAACTAGAATCTTGACTAAACTTACCTCAAAACTATTTTATTTCATGTATAAAAAGGAGTTATTTCAAAATGAAAACTGAAATGTTTTATTCTGCATCTTGGAATATTCAGTACTTTCAATAGAAACATGAAACCAATTTTTTCAGTGAGTTAGCCGACTTCCCCAATGTTGATATAGTTCCTAGCACAATAAAGCAAAACCCAGATTTGTAATTTTGGGATACTACAACAATTTAAAACTAGTTCACAAACAATAACCATAATGATAATGGATCATAGTACCATCACTACATTTTGTGTTTTAAAAGAAGTCACAGATCAATTTGAACTGTAATTGTGAAAAATATGAAGCACCATCATCTCCCAGTTTACATGTCTCACAGGCTTTTGGTATGAAATTGCTGTGCTGGCTTTCACTCAGCCCTGATGAAGAACGTCTTGCATTTGAAAGGTTAACTGTATCCTGACTATGCAGTTGGTCACACTAAGAAATCCTTGCCGTTGTGATTTTCAGAAAATCTTAGTATTATGATAATCAATTTTCTTTGCTTTACCTATCCTTTAGCCGGATAGTTCACTCAGCTACTTATGGGTGTCCAAGTATATTTAATCAGTTAACAAAACTTCAAAAGTAGAGAAGTGATATACAGAAATAATTATACCTCTGCATGTGAACAGTAAGAGTGTTGACCTCTATCCAAGCTGATTTTTGCATACCGTTGAGTTTTTAGAACAAGATGAACTTTTTAGTGGAAAATTCTAGAGCATGAAAGATACAAGAATGTTCCAGCTGCCTGTGGAGGGTTTAGACTAGACAGGTAAGAAAGATTTAACAAAAACACAACTATGCGTAGTAACAAGACAAACTATGACAGACAAAAGCAATTTGCATCGGCAACTTATTGGCAGTCCCTCTGATGCCTGATACACAGCAAGCTTCTTTCTTCACAAAGTTCAGCAAAGTCAGGCGTCCCCGAACAATGCTGTTTGAGGGGTGCCTGGAAGGACCCTGGAATGCAGTTCTTGGGCTCCTCGAGGTCCACAGGCCCACTGATCTGGGCAACAGCTAACCAATCCTTTTTCACAGAGCTGCATCTTCCTTCTGAATGGTTTCCAAATATTCTAGCTAATTTATAGCGTCGGAAGGACACTGATAACGTACAACCACTTAGATTCCTTTTTCTTCAACTGTCCATAGACTGACCAATAGCAGTAGAAGCCTTGCATTCCTTTGATAAGGTAACTTTAACTGCACCACAGGGCCTTACTACTTCTAGGTTTTGCTAAATTTAGTAGGCCTTACTTCATCTTAAACTCTAATTAGGCTTTTAGCAACTACTTATAGCTTAATAGCTAAACAAATACAGAAAAACACTTGGTTTAATCTTCATAGAGCCTTCAGCAAGCACTTATCACACAGACATACTTTTGAGCTAACACACAAGAATAGCTTGAACTCAATATACACGGACCAATTGGAGACCACAAAAAAAAAAAGTCAGTCACTGAGAATATCAAGTATACCAATCGTTAGGGAAAAGTAATGAATTTAATTTTTTTTTTTTTTTTTTTTTTTTTTTT
>NW_017729034.1:73072784-73082043 GCF_001723915.1 Gavialis gangeticus
TTTTTTTTTTTTTTTTTTTTTTTTTTTTTTTATTACAAGCATCTTAATAGTCTCCACCCGTTTCTTCTATCTCAGGTTATTGACTTTTAATGGGTAATGGAGACAGAGCATGGCTACATACTTTAAATCTTTTGCACAGAACTCTGGGTGAAAGTATTTTGACAAAACATGATTTGTGTGACAATGAAGAACACATTTCCTCAGAGCTGATACTATTTTCATTTCTCATTTAGAAACAGGTTTTGCAGAGGTATAAGATTAGGAACAAAGGTATTCAATTTAATGCATCACTATACACACAGCTTTTACCAAAACTATTTCAAATCACATATATTAAAAAAAACAGTCGTCACGTTAGTCCATTGTAACTTACACTACTTAAGTATAAAGAATTAAGACGGGTCAACAATGAACAAATTCTACAATCATCGCATTAAGTTAAATTTTAGAGGTATAAACCTAAACACTAGTTTGTATTCTCAAAAAAATATGGTCTCACACATTAATCACTAATGAAAAGCAAACTACACAATCATAGCAAAATGGTATGCTTTTATAAATAACCAAGTAAGGAAGGACAAAGCTGGTAGTCACCCAAGGCTAACATATACTGGAAAAAATACCTTTTTTTTTTTTTTTTTTTTTTTGAAGAAGGCTCTGTTGCTTCAAAGGCAGTTAAAGGAGACGTGTTATGCCACAGATTCATCTGTTTCAGCCAGCTCTTTCAAATTTAGTAAATGGATATAGCCAGGATGACTGCTATTACTTCAGGAGCTGGCAATATAAAAACTTAAGGTCTTATGAAGTATTACTTTGAACTCCAACAGCTTATTACTATTAACATGAATAGTCAGTATTCAATACTGGCTTTTCTTTGGGCAATGAGTCTCAAAGAAAGTCTGACCTTTAAAACTAAGCCCTTCCCAGCAACACCTGTAGACAGCCTTCAAGGCTCTTTTACCATGAGTGTAACCAGTGTAAACCCCAATTCAGTTTAAAACCAAAATATGAGATGCACAAATGTAGATGAACATGAACACCAATTTCCAATCTTGTTACCAATACCCATCCCTTCAAATAGATCGGCTTTCTTTGATATACATTTATTATTTTGAAAGGCTGCTTTGTGAGCTTTAAAATATTTTTATAACTGAATTTATTTAGGATGCAAGCCAAGAAAATCAGAGCTAATATATTCCCATCAAGGGTCAAGAAAGTAACCTGAAGTTTGTGTTAAAATTTTTACCTCCCCATATCAACAAGTTTTCACTGATATCAAAAGTTTTAAAGTAACTAATGCATTACTTTGACTATAATATGTAGGAAATACTTTTATATTAAAATAGGCAATTTTTCAGTTCCAGAGACGCTGCAAAAGAAGTTTCCTTTTATCATATAAAGTACACATAATAGATGCATGAAGAGTAATAAATTTAATCTAAAATGAAAGCAAATAAATTAAAAAGTTAAAGCAACCCCCATCCTCCCCCCAAGATGCACACCGCGCATCCAGTCATAGAATTCAAGTGTGATTTAAGACAAAGGCAGGGGCCCCATTGCAGGATCACAGGAATGGAAGAAATTTGGCTGTCTAGCTTACTTGAGAAGTAGGCAGTATATTCTGACCATCATTGACTAAATCTTTGAAGGTGAGAAGTTCAGTTTTCATGTAATTCTTGAAATGCAAGATACTGCAAAGTCGAAGTACTGACAATTTTGTAAAACCTGTTAATCTGAAAGATTAAAAGATTATAGATGATACTGATGTACATCTGACTAATTTTATGGTGAACTATTAAAGCAGAAAATAAAGAAAAATAAAATGCTAGCTTCAATGAGCACAGAGTCAGCCTGGAAAACTGTCTTTGCAGCCCTGCATTCTATCATCGTACCAAAAAGTCTCCTTTTAGGGCTAGATACTTAGCTGATCCAGAAACTGAAAGTCATGGAGCAATGCCAGTAATTACAGCAGCTTACATAAACAGGCATCAACTCCAGCACTTTTCTTCAAGTTCCCCAGTATTGCAGCTCCCCCAGGGGCAGATTTGAGATGGGGAGGGCAGCAGTGCAGGCACACCCCACTTCTGCCACTGCTGTCCTTGGCTGGCCAAGGTGCAGGGGGAGACCCAAAGCTGCTCCTGCTCCTGCCCCACTCCAGACATGGGCTGCAGCCATGCAACATGCCAGGCTTGGCAGGGAACAACAGCAGCCGCAAAAAGGTTTCCTTTTCCCAAGCTTGCTTCCTGCTCTCCTGCCCCCATGTCTGCCACTGGGCAGGAGCAGATGCCTGGCAACTCCAGCTGCCCCCAGTTGATAGAGACACAGGGAAAGGCTTAAAGTCACTTCTGCCCCACTCGCAGCTGCAGGGGGTGCAGCTAATAGAGCAGTTAAGATCCCATCTACTGGTATTTTAACTTCCATTGTTGACAGTGCTAGAGGGGTGATGTTTGGAAAAAAAAAACTAGCATGAGTGGAACTGAAGTGGTACAGATCAAAGATCTCAATCCAAGTTTATGCAGAAATGGCAAAAAAGGAGCTTTTACATATTAAGAGCAGGTTTAGAAAATAACAGATACATCAACCAGATTAGGCTACTGGCCTATTAAGTCCAATATCCTCAAGCAGCAACTTCAGCACACACTTTGCCATTTATTACAAGCAGCATTAAACCTGAGGACTTGAGAACATGCCCAAGAATCAATTTTGAAGAATTCTTAAAATACCAGTTTTGAAAGACGTTTTTATTCAATGTTTTAAGGCAGATGCTTTCTGAAAGTATGAGAACTTTTCAGTAAAGAATATTCTGATACTGAAAGTATCTTTTTAAAAGTTTATTGAAAGCATGGCAGATTGGATTATCGAACCTTGTAACAGAGTCCAACTTTGTGAAGCTTTACCTTACTAAAAAGATACTGTAGCTCCTTAGTATGACATTTTAGGATGGCGAAATTGATTTGATATGGTATGGATATTCATCTTCAATACAAAAAGGAACACAAAATACTTTGATTCCAAGTTTTTGTACAACAGTTTCCATATGCTGAAATTAGTAGATAAGCTACAGGATGGCTTGTCATTTTAAATGAAGTACAGGTTTCCCTCACTTTATGCAGGTTCTGTATGCATGAATTCACTCCTATTCAATGAGCCTTTTTATACAAAAATTCATTATATGCAAGGTAAATCCACTCTTATGCAATACATGTGTGGTGGAAGCCCAGTCAGATGCTTTATGCAGTGCATGGCAGGAGTAACACTCACCAAAACAGTCTCCTGTGTAAATCTGTGCTCCTCACTCTGCGACACATGTTTCTGTAGTTGCTGTCTGCTGTTGGTGAGTACCAAAACTGTCTTGTAAAAGTGGCAGAAGTGGGTCTGGGGGTCAGTACAGTCGAGCTCTTGCAATATATCCCTATTTGTTACATTGTAAAGTGGGTTCCCTTTATGCAAATTCAAATGATGCCCCATTTTCCTAGAAAGCATGCACAGCATAAAGCGAAGAAAACCTGTACTGAATTTTTGGTAAGTTTAGATAGGTGTCTAGGGAACTTCAAAACAAGATGGATTTTGGAATGTTGAGGTTAAAAATTAAGGATCCTGCAGAATACCATTTTTATATAAAAAGGTACCTGGAAAACTATGGAACCAAGGAAGGCAATCCAAGCAATGAAGTATTAGGACAGACTCTTGAATGGCAAGGCATTAGGCAAAGTCACATGGAAGAAACCCATATAGTTTTAAGAAATAAGCGTTACAAAAAACAATATCTTAGCATGATTCACATTTGATCTTTCAGCTGGATAATTTACATATCAAATAACTGAATTTTGATCTCATTTATAAGATATAGAATTCATAACTTTAATTTTAAGAGACAAAAATGAGAAGGTATATATCTGATGATATATTCCAGACTCAGCACATTGTACCAGATACCTAATCAAGAAGAAAGTTCCAACTCTTAATTTGCTTCCTGAATAAATCTGTTCCTTTGTATTCTCTAGGAGCAGAATAAGTGTAGATGCGAGTTAACTGACATACGGAACAGTATTACGGAAGAGCAAACAATGTGTGACTTCATGATTAAGACCTAGGGGATGTTGTGCTAAATGTATTTCTCCCACTCGAGATTAAAATGCACTTTTACCAGTTTTAATCACTACTGACTACAGCATCTGTCTTTAGAAAAAAATGTAAGTGACAGCCTTAGCAAGCATTTGACTGGCTAAATGACCATCAACCCGCAGCCTTCTGATCAGATTCCCCTGATTAGCTACTTGGGGCCTCCAAAGCCTTAGAATAATTAAGATGTTGCCTCAATATAGAAATAAGATGAAGCATAAACATAAAAAAGCATAACTTGACCAAGATCACAGCATACAGCCACACCAAACCTTGGATTCCTATTCGCCAGACAATCATAATACAATAATGACCACTAAACAGATTTATATAGTGTGGTCTCCTTTCAGAAAGGGAGTTTGATCCACAGTCAAAGACAGTGTTGAGGAATAATTTTTTTATATTAATCAAGAAAAACAACTGAATTAAGGGTATTCAAGGATAGAGAAAGCCTGCTGAGACTCATGACTCTCCATCACAGACATCTAGAAAGAGCTTTGTAATTGTGTCAGCCTGTGTATGTATCTGGTATGTTCATCACAGAAGTAACTGCAAAATGCAATCTTGAAACAACTGAACAAGCAAACAAAAGAAGAGCATAAACCACTAGAATGAGATTGCAAACATGATTTGTAAAAGGAGAGCAAAAATCTTATTACTTGAAAATCCCAAATGCTGTAATGCTAGTAGGAAAACAAGCACTAAACCTCATGTTGACTGTGGCTGAGGGAAAACCTGCATATTCTCAGAATTAGTTTCAACATGTTTTTCAAAATCTCTTGATTTCAGAGCTAGATCTACCTGACTTTTTGGAGACTTAACTCAGAAGAAGCCTACCGCAAATGTTCCACAAAAAGTTTAAATAGAACCCCCAAAAATGTTACATATTGATCATCTTTCAGAAAGTTTGAAACATTTTACTTTGAACAGACTGTAAGAACTGGTGATGTTATTACACCAACAGAGATGCCAATGTGTCGAAATGTCTTTACACGATTATTACAAATGCCTAGCAAAACCAGTTGCTCAAATTAAAGCCTTTTTACTAAAAAAAGACAACAGAACAGATACCATTTAAAGTGTATGGGTTATATACAACTAGGAGCCACAGTTATTTGATTTTAAGAGCTTTTTTTGAAAATTGCAATTTATCCTCTTTTAATTTCCTACAGGATATTCACCTTAAAACTCCAGTTAAGCTCAGCTGTTAGACTTAACTTAAAACATCCAACAATTGAACATGACCCAAAAGCAACCTTAAAATTTGAGCCTGCAAGGCATGCTGCTTAAAAATGATCCAATCACTGCTTCAGTCTCTACCCAAGGGTCACACTCCACATATTTAAAATCATCAAGGGTGTGTGAATATGCTATCATGCATTCAATTTTGAAGTGACAGATACTCCACTTTGGAGTAACTAGCTCTTTATCAGCCTCAAGAGCACCAATTAGCTTTAATACTGACAAAACGTTGCCTTATTACAAACTCCACTTCACCAATATTGTTTTCACTTAATATTAATATGGTCTTTGACTAGTTCATCATCCTCAGGAACAGAACATAAGGTGACTTATTATACAGTAAAAGCTTTTGTTTTTCAAAATTTAACCTAATATGGGTGTCAACATCTAATGAGAACTCCCCCAAACAGCTGAGTTTGAGGTGCGTTTGCATTGCACCCTTAAATGAAAACAGAGATACAATACTAATATATTTTGACCTTCCAGTTGTCGGCTCTCTCATTTAATCACCTGGAAAAAGGAAACAAGCAAGCATTCAAAAATTTAGGTTTGGTGTACAGAAGTTAGTTATTATAAACTCAATTTCTTAAATAAAGAAATGGCTTATGATTTTCCCCAAGAGAAAAATCACTGGTTGGTAAGAAGCAAGGGGTATAAAACAAAAACATTTTTTACTTGCTCCCACAGCACTGTATAATCCATTTTCTCATGTACATCAACTGTACCTTACCAGCAGCTTTCTAGAAAGTATTGGCAATTCTTAAACACAAAATCTGGCAAAGCATACTGATAAGCAAGTCCAATTTGGGGAGGAAAAAAACAAAACAAACAAAAAAAAAAAAAACCTCTCAGTTTAATTGACAAGAACAATGAGATTTGGCTTTTTAGGGAAAAAAAAATGTCAGGTGCCATATGGAAGGTATGAGGGTAGAAAAGTATCAAAGGAAAATGCCATTTTCATTATTGATAAGAGCTGCAAAAACTATTTCAGAAGTAGCTGGGCTGCTTTAAAAAAGGGGACAAAAAACAATCAAATGTTACTTAATTAGTTAAATTTTAAAAGGAAGCCCCTATATATTCTGAATATAAAAACTTTTTTAAAAACCTAATATTTAAAAGTGGTAACATATTACAACAAGTTACTTAGTTTCTGAGTGGCTTCAGTTACTGAGAAAACTGCAAACCTAAGAGTGACTTACCATTTAATTTCTGAGAAAAGTATGGTATGTTTTTAGTGAATCTTCCCAAGATCTCCAGCTGGTACACAAGCAAGACTCAAGTTTATACAGCTAGTGTTGTCAGTAGTTATTTTATCCCATCAATGAAGAGGAATTAACCGTTTGCATTATTTTTTCCTTCTGTTCTTAACCCCAGCACCATAAACTGAAATATGCCTAAAGAAGGGTGTTTGTGCCCAAAAGCTTGCAAAGAACAATTTTTTTCCAACTATTTAGTTGGTCTAACAAAAAAGATACCACATTCACCCAAAGAGCCTTGCCTGAAATATCTCTACACTTTTTTGCCCTTTTTTCTAATCAGATTAGCCATCAAGTCCCAAAAGAAGCATCTTAAATGGTACCTTTTCTACCAACATAACAAAAAGCTAAATACTTGGGGGAAAAAAAGCTTGGTTTTGGACTGAAACACACACTTCATGATTAAGATAAGGAAAGGCAAATACGGGAATGGTTTCTTCCCTGGTTCCCTAAACCAAGTCTATGGCTGGAAAAGCGGTCAAACAATTGTCTCTAGTGGGTCATGGAATAGAGAACGATCCCACACAATTTACTGATTCATTTGATGCGCCTGGCTGGTGGAGTATTTGGTTGATTGCACAATTTCACAATGACTGCACACTTAATTCATACAACACAATTTTATTTTAAAATTCCTTGCTACACATATAATACTGCTTAGCTTTAAGAAGTCCTTCCCAAACAATGCTATAAGAATTAGTATTACAAAAACAACTACAATTACAATTAAAGTTATTTCTCATGGTATACTTACAATCCTAGAATTCCGAGAAACCAAATCCCCAGATATACTTTCATTCTTTAGTTATGGTTTTTAGGGTTGGCCTCAGCAGTGATAGGAATAAGTCCCCTTCCTTCAGTCCCACTCGGGCGCTCCTAGGCTTCAGCGCGAACGGGAGTTCTTGTTCATGGAGAGGGTGGTTCAGGTGATTGGTCTGATCCAGCCTACACTTGCGATTTTTCCTTCAGTGTTCTGCAAGTGAGGTTACCTCCAAATTGGGACTGCAGGTTACAGTATTTATTGGGTGAGTTGCCGTCATGGGCCCCCTCCTACCCAAACCTGTCACTACTCCCAAATTTGGACTCGGATCTTACTTAAGATTTTTGCTGGGTGGTCAGTTTGTATTCTTGCTTTGGAGATTTTCCACACCACTGCGGTGACCTTTCTTCCCAACCCCCTTTCAAAAGCCCCTAGGTTTTGATCTCTCGGAATGTTTGCCTAAGGGTCGTTTTTAGGTTAACTTTGTCAAAGGCCTCTAAAGATAAAATCCAAGAACGTAGGCAAAAACAAGCAATGAGCCTAGATAAGAAGATGAACCTTGCCTTTTTTCTAAACTGGCTAATGGGTATTTATTACAAGCATTCAAACTATTACATTCAATATGACAACAATCTGGGAGACTTCTCCCAGATTTGTTTTCCTGATAGAAAAGCTTACCTGGAGACACCTGAACAGACATTCAAATGCTGAGCCTTTGAAGAGCAGACAATTCAGTGTGGATGCTATGTAGCACACATTACAGCATGCTCTGCAGACTCCCTCAGTCAGCTTAGAGACAGATGCCAGGACTGCCCAGGAGCCCTGATTGGTTGACCCAGACTGTTGATGGTGAGCCTGTCACCCCTTTCATAGTCCCACACTGTGCATCAGGGAATGTTCTGCTCCCTGGTCAGATGGAGCAGTAGATTCCAGCAAGTGATGCATCATCTCCTAGGGGAAGGACAGAGCAAAGCACCCTGGGATGCTGGAGGACTGTCTTATGGCTTTACATGGAGACTTGCAGCAATACAAAAAGAAAATCCCCACAAATTGCACACCACTAGTTATGACATACCATCCTTCCCCGGAACCTACATGGAAAATCCTCAAACAATTGCAACCCATACTAGAAGACAACCTCATTCTGAAAGAGATCTTTCCAGAACCACCCGCCCTAGCCTTTAAACAAGCACCAAACCTTGCTAACCTCATCACCAGAAGCAAACTCCCTGTGACCCAAGCCACACCTAATGGATCCAGACCATGCTGGGACAAGAAATATAAAACCTGCCAATACATCTTCACCACCCCCACAGTTACTATACCCCACAACAGAACCATCACCATTCCTGGATCTTGCACCTGAACCTCCACAAACGTTACACATCTCATCCAGTGCACCAAATGCCCCGATGGAAAATATATAGGAGAAACCAAACAACTGCTCAGCAGAATGAACACACACCGAAAAGACAAGAGTACTCAGCTACCTGTGGGGGCACATTTCTCACAAGACAATCACTCCCTCTCTGATCTCTCAGTTCTAATCTTCAAAGGGAACTTATAAAACACCTTTCACAGACAGGCCTACAAACTTCACTTCATAAATCTACCAAATAAAAGAAATCATGGATTCAATATAGAAATTTGATTTATGACACATTACAACCCACCTGATACCTGATTCGCTGGGTACCTGCCAGACCTAACTTCTTCCACTTTCTTCCCCCCACCCGCTCTCTCTCTCCTTACTTCCCCTACTTTTCTGCCCTTTGTCTTCCTAATTTCCAGCTGTTTCCTTTTTTACAGCCTCTTTTCTACCTTGAATTACTACTACTGTAGAGTCTGCCTTACTCACCTTTGGCTCCCCCCCCCCCCC
>NW_017729034.1:73087043-73093798 GCF_001723915.1 Gavialis gangeticus
CCCCCGCTTTTTCTCCCTCTCCTTTCCCTGCTCTACCTTTTGTCTTCCCAATTTCTAGCTATTTAGACTGACATCCTGTCACACTTTAAGCTTCTCTCATTCCTTGGAGTCTCAGAACAGCAGAAACTCCCTATGCCTAAAGAAGGGTGATTGTACCTGAAAGCTTGCTAAGAACTTTTTTCCAACTCCTCAGTTGGTCTAACAGAAGATATCACATGTACCCAAAGAACCTTGCCTGCTTATGTCCTTAGACCAGAGGTCAGCATGGTACGCCAGGCCATTTTGATCAGCACATCACTGCCAGCCCCAGCTCTGGGTAGCTGCTGTCAGCCACAGAGCCTGGGCTGCTCCCAGAAGGCAGCTGGGAGGCTGCAAGCAGCCCGGGTTCCGTGGTTGGCAGCAGCTACCCAGAGATGGGGTTGGCTGCAGCCGGAAGGCTGCAAACAGCTCTGCCAGGCTCCAGCATCAGCTCTATAGTGGCGCATGCATGCGTGCCTCAGAACAGAAGGTGGGGAAAGGGCCTGTGGCAGCACAACCCTGGTCTCTCCCCCACTTCTGGCACAGGAGCTGATGACTGGGCTCCGGAACCCAGTGCAGCTGTTTGTAGCCAGCCTGGGCTCTGGGCAGCTGCAGCAAGCAGCCTACAAACCGGGCTCCACAGCTCCAGCACCAGCTCCATGCTGGCACCAACTACATGCACACCTCAGAGCAGACAGCAGGAGTGCTGCACTGCCTTAGGGACAGGCCCTATCCCCACTGTCCGCTCTAAGGTGCACGTGCAGTTGCTGCCAGCATGGAGCTAATGCCAGAGCTGTAGAGACCGGCACAGCTGTTTGCAGCCTGCCTGCTGCAACTGCCCAGAGCCCAGGCTGGCTACAAGCAGTTGAGCCGGACTCCGAAGCCCAGTCATCAGCTCTGTGCTGGCAGTGGTGGAGATGCTGGGGTTGCACTGCCTCAGGCCCCCTTCACCCCCACCATCCGCTCTGAGGTGCGCATGCAGCTGTTTGCAGCCTCTTGGCTGCAGCCAGCCCCAGCTCTGAGTAGCTGCTGCCAACCATAGAGCCCAGGTGCTTACAGCAGGGCTTACAGCTGAAACTGCCTGACTCCTACCCACTCCAAGCCCAGCACTGGCCCAGCCCCCGCACTGGGATGAGGCTGGCACTGCCCCTTGCCAGAAGCACTGCACCTTTGTGGGCGTAGCTGTGTGGAGGGCGTGGGTGGTTGGGCAGGCTCCAGGCTGGGGCCTTGGTCGGCTGCACCAGGGAAGCACAGGGGCTTTGGCAGGCCCAGGGCATTGTTGGGTTGGACTTTGTCCGAGGGCCCAGCAGCCCAGCTCTGTGCTCTCATGCATCTGGTTCTGTTAGTTTGTCTGCCTTTGGTTCTGTGTGCACACATGTGTCTGGTTCTCTCTCCTCTCATTCTTCTCTCACTGCAACATGCTTAACAAAAAAAGGAATACACAACAACAGCAGCAACATGCCATGTATGCCCCCCCAACCCTCATTTTGTCTTTCTGCCATGCCAGCACTCAGGCACCTTCCAAGGTAGGCATTGTGGTTTTTTTGGCACCCCGGCCAAAAAACATTGCCTACCCCTGCCTTAGACCTATACAGCTACAACCAGAAACCCAGCATACTAACTGGGAAGCACCAAATCTCTACAATTAGACAAGTCACTTGATTAAATATTTCCAGCTTTCTAGATATCAGTGCATTTTATTCAGCATTTTGACCAGCCTTCCAAGTCACCCCTATTATTTTATAACATTACAGCCTCCTCTATGAACTGGTTATAAAGACACTAATTCTGGTAATACTGATGTTGAAATCACTTACAAATACAATGCATGAAGGAACCAATACACTTAACAATTTTCATGGGTTCTTTTCAGCCCTTTGTAAACTTTTGCTTCTACAATGTGAGAGCTTAGATTACAGAATTTTAGAACAAAATTGTTTGCAACCAAGCAGATGTCAAGGAAAATGTTTTGCATATACAGATTATCATTTCTTCAAGTCTTTTTGAAAAGACTTAATGAGAGTGCTTATAAACTAGAAAACAATTCATAGAAATATTAGTTAACAACATTAAAATATATTATTTTAATAAAAATATACTTTTTTGGTCATGCTACTGATAAAATACTAACTTAAGGTAGAGTTTTTCCTGGGGAGAAATTCAATCAGTAAGTAGAAAAAAGCGCAAATAAATTTTACCCGATTACATATACTTACTTGAAAACTTCATTCATCTCATTAAGATCATATTTATACAATAACTAAAGAGGAAGAGAAGTGTAACTTCTGCATCAAGCTTTGTTTTTTTCTGAATGACGACATGCTCTGGTAATGATGTTCCTATGACTCAATCTTTAGATATTTAAAATAACCTAGAAAAAATGAGTCATGCACATATCCTTACCTAAACAAGCCCATCATATAGGAACCAATCTTTCTGAAAACAATGACAAAACCTCAATTTACTGCCAATTTTAGAAACAGTCCACAAAAAAAGAAAAGGAAAAAAAAAACACTTTATATTGGCAACTGGTTAGATGTACAAGAACCAATCTAAGGAAGTCCTTAAATGTGACTTCAGAAAATCAGAAACAGAAATAAAGATGAGAAAGCAGTGAACCATGCATTTCAGGAAGAACTGATACCAGTCTGATGCATATTTTACTACACTGTTTAAACCCACACTTACTTTCTTGTTGCATGGGTGGATGGATGGGTTGATTTTTTTACGGTACGTTTATACTACAAGCATTACAGTAGGTCTTGCTCCTGCCTGACACTTCTGTAGCATTTTAACATAATCCTGCAAGTCCTTATTCACATGAGTAAGCCTGCCGATTTCAAGAGAACCACTCGTGTGAATAAGGATATGCAGAAGCCAACTCTTTATTAGTAAATAAATATAGCTTGCAACATCGTGATCTCTTTTCCCATGTTAAGTCCTGCTTCACTAAATTTCCTAAAGGTAAGACAAGTGCTAATAGGATCAGAAAGTGGTCTGCACAGTATGTGTGTCCCAACTCACTGTAGTACTTGAGACTGTTAGCATTTTGTTAAATACTCCACCTTAAGAAATCAATTTCACATTAATATTATATTTGCAAAGAAATATTTAGAAGCAGAAGACATTTCTTGGATGTTAGGTATTTAATTTGTTGGTGCATATTTTTAAATATTGGATTACATCCATCTCGACAAACCAGAGTGGGGAGCTCACTTCTCAGTAGTCAAGAAGACTAACTGCCTTCTGTAGGGCAAGCAGACATCAGTGCAGCACATCACAGCTGACAACACTGCAAAACCTTTTTATATCATCTGGGAACCTTTGTGGGAAGGTGAAAAAAGTAGTCAGTGCCTCAACTGTAGATGACTGCTGCCGCAATTGGCATGGCAAGAGCACACACTGCCCTGGGCACCTCACAGCTGCCTTAGGCTCAGAGCTCCCCATCTGACTGGGCCCCTAGATGGCAACTAAGCACCTGACTTTGCAGAATTTTATTAACAGGTGTTAATGCAACTAGTTTCACTGGTTTTAGTGGGACTAGTCATGTGCATGAACACTTGAAGGATCAGCTCCTGATGCTAGCCTTAACTTTCAATTTAGTGCCCAATGTAGGATCAAGCTATATATGCATCAGCTAAATAAACAGCTTTGAATATCAGTGTACTTGACCCACTGGCTCCTATTATAGGTTTTATTTCTGTTGAAAGACTGACTTAAACTAAAAATAAGGTTCCTCCTAAGAAAGAGGAGTATTCGCTTTATTAAATAATAGATCTCTACATTTAAGCTGAGCTAAAGCTCCCTTTATTTAAGGGTCATCATACTGTTTCCAGGTATTTGCAGCACCCCCTCCCCAACTCAAAGCTTAAAAAGGTAACAAATAGCACAATACAAATTAAATCAAAACCTTACAAGCTACCGTTGAGACAGAGGTAAATGATAAGCCATTTTCTCTCTAAGAAATCAACTAGTAAACTGAAGAAATTCTGTGAAGCAAACAGCATCTTTCTAGCAAAAAGCTTTACAAGTTTTAGTAAAGCCTCCCTGTGAACTTGCAAGTCAGAGAAGCAGTCACCTTTTAACAAATAGGAAAACAAAGCAACAGGGAAATTAATGGTAACATTTTCCGAAGCATATGGTACTTTTGGATGCCTCGTCATTTAGGTATCGAACATGATGTATGCAACATGATTTTCAGGAGTACCAAGTAGTCCTCAAATTCAACTAACAAAGATTAAAGCTGAGGGCCTTCAAAACCTCTGGGAAAAAAAAAAAAAAAAAAAAAAAATCAAGATCTAAATGTCTGAAATAAGTCAGGCTCTCAGACACACCCATGTCCCTCCACTGAAAACAAGGCTAAAAGGCACTTTAAGGGGGGGGGGGGGCAGGAAGCAGGAAAACAGTTGGAGAGAGTGCAGAAAGCTCTTCAATTTACTTGACAATAGTATAGCAAGAGCCGATGGCTGGAAGTGTAAAGCTGAACAGAGCCAAATTCAAAATACGGTGCATTTATGAACAATGAGTTAGTTAACTGCTGGAAGTCTCGACTAAGTTGTGACGGAGTTTCCATTTTTTAAATGTTAAAATTAGCTACTTTTTCAAAAATACAACATTCAAATTCAAGAACTCATTCGGGGAAGTCCTGTGTTTTTGCAGGTCAGATTAAGATCAGTTGTTCTCAGCATTTTAGGCACCCCTTGGAAAATGCTAACTTCGCTCTCACTCAGTTTTGAGTGCAGAAAAACAACAGAGGAATTCTTCTGTTGCAAAGAACGCAAAGACCACATGTCCAAATGTTTCTGATGCTCTGGAATCTTATTGGAAACCCCTGGGTTTGTGAATCACATGTCAGTCTTCGTGCTAATAGTTGTAATATTGTGTGGCACCCTTAAAACTTTCTGCTTGAGAATCAATGGACTAGACGATCACAACAGTCTTCCAGCTTAATTATCCATTATATCACTGTATATAGAGCATTAAAATGTGGTCCTCTCTCTCAAAAAAAAAAAACCACACAAAAAAACCAACCCTCTCGCACCAAGTCACATTAACACAAATCTGAGACAAGATTTGATAACATTTTTGCAAATACCTCCTCAACATTTAGCAGGATCTTACAGGAGTCAGCAAGTTTGAAAAGGGAAGAGGTCTGCTTGGGGTGCAGGTAACTGTGACAACTAAAATCCTACTTCATACACGTAATAAATAGCTAGCTAGGTTTCTGAACGCCATGTATTGAAGTTGCATGGACTATCAGCAATTAAAAGCAGAACCTATTGCTGATAATCTAAAGCAAACAGGTAAAGCTTTCTTAAATGTACTGCACGCCATGGCCAAGGTAACAGGCTACTCTCTTATCAGTATATCAAGAAAAAGCCATTTACACATGAAAGAAAACCCAGCTTCTCAAAATTAAGGAGCTGAAGCTGAAAACTGTTGCAGCTCTACTATCCACCAGGTAATTGTACTGAAGAGAGCATTCTTCTCTAAACAAGTTAGAAACTATGATAAAAGCAGGAAGAAAGACAGAGCACACATTGCTGACCCAGCATATACTATCACAAATTTTTATAAAGTACTGCAGTATATAAACTCCAAGATTAAACCTTGCCTCAGTCAGATAGATACCAGTAGCAGAGGTATATTTAAGTGTCACAATAAAGTAAGAAAAACCCAGAAGGAGGTGGTGTTTATGTAGCCCACACCTTTCACTCAAAGTCGCATCCCCTCTCCAACAAGTATTCTACTGATTCTAGAAAGTCCATGGCTGAGTGAGAGACAAGTTTCAGAGGTCATGGATGAAAACCCAATTACAGTACCTTCATTTCTGCAACACCTACAGCAACAAAGCTCTGGTTTCTTACACTCTTCGCGCACCACATCCAAAGGTGCCCCCAGAACCCTCACAACTTGCCATTTCCTTGCTGCAAGACAGTGCAGCAACGGCAAAACAGTCACTTTAGGTGATCTCCTGTCTGAGAGGGCCTCTAATTCAGTAGCTGGTATCAAGACATGCCTATCGCCTCTCCGAAAGGATAACCGTGGCCTATGCGTGGCCTGCAGCTCCATGACACAGAACAGCCCTGGATCCCGCCCCGTCCAGAAGAGCACAAAACTGCAGTCACTCCCTCTGCCTGAAGAAGGGTGCTCCTACCCCAAAAGCTTTTAAATAACAGCTCTTCCAACTATTTTCTAATAAAAGAGATCAGGTTTACCCGAAGAACCTCGTCTGCCCATGCCCTTAGATCAACAGGGCTACAACCAACCCCACGAGTTTCTTCCCTGGCAATCAAACCAACTAAGTGGACAGAGAGTGGAAACAAAAAGCAGCACCTCTCCAGACAGGGCTTCTACCAGCTCCTCCCCAAAACTAAGCCAGCCCTGGCACCCGGAGCACAGCCCCGGCACCCGGGCAGCGCCAGGGGGTGAAGAGGGGCGGCAGACTGAGGCGACCGGCGGGAGGGGGCCGTGGGAAGGGGGCCGGGCCGGGCCGGGCCGGGCCGGGGGGCACCCCAGAGGCTATCCGCCCCGGGCTCGGCGTCCTGGGGGCATGGCCCAGACCGCAGGGAGCGGGGCCCAGGCCCTGGCCGAGGGGGACGGGATCCCAACCCCCGCGGGGAGCGGGAGGTCCCGGGGCTGCGGCCCCAGCCTAGTGCTCACCTTGGCAGCCATGGCGGCGCGGCTGGCGGCGGCGCGGGCCTCCCTCCGCCCGCTCCTGCTCCTCCGCCCGCTCC
>NW_017729034.1:73093947-73123558 GCF_001723915.1 Gavialis gangeticus
TGGTGCCGGGCGCGGTGGGGAGAGCAGCGCTGCGGGTGCCAGGGCCGGGCCGCCTGGGAGCCGCCTCCAGCCACGTGTGTGCGTGACACAAACGGACAGCTAGTGTGCGTGCGTGCGTGCGTGCGTGCGAGAAGAGGAAGAGTCCGTCCCGTGTGTGAGATACGCGTGTGTTGGTGTGCGCACGTGTGTGTTGGTTCGTGCGGGGGAGGAGGACTAGTCCGTCCCGCGTGTGCTCGTATGCAAGAGAAAGAACAGTCTGTCCCGCCCCGCGTGTGGCCTGTGTGTGTCTGTCTGTCTGGCTTTGTGTGGGGGAGGAGGAATAGTTTGTCCTCTCTCTGTGTGTGCGCATTTACGTGGGGGACAAGTGTGTGCATGCGTTTTCATGTGGGGAAGAAATAGTCTGTCGTGTGTGTGTGTGTGTGTGTGTGTGTGTGTGTGTGTGTGTGAGGAGGACTAGTCCATCCCATTTGTGTGTGTGTGTGTGTGTGTGTGTGTAAGGAGGACTAGTCCATCCCATTTGTGTGTGCGTGTGCTGTGTGTGGAAAGAGGAATAATGCATCCTGTGTGTGTGCTCATGTGTGGAAAGAGAAATAGTCTGTCCCACGTGTGTCCTGTGTGTGTGTATTTTCGTGTGGGGGAAGAGGAATGGTCAATCGTGTGTGCGCACGCTCAGGAAATGAGGAACAGTCCATCCCATGTGTGTGTCCATGTGTGGAAGGAGAAATAGTCTGTCCCATGTGTGTCCTGTGTGGGTGTATTTTCGTGTGGGAGAGGAGGAATAGTTTGCCTCTTATCTGTGGAGGGGAAAGCTGCTGGCCTACCAGCCATTAGCCTTGAAGCAGGAGTTTCAGAAAACTGCATCTGGAGGAAATTAATCTTCCATGACATCAAGTTTCTTCCACAGCTTTTTTTTTGGTCTGTACTTCACTCATCATCTGCATGTGTCATGTGGGTGGGCCCTGGTAGGCGTTGATAATTATGCAGAGTACTACAGTATCATCTAAGAGACCAACCAGACCAGAATTCTATTGTATAAGGTGCTGTACATAGACATAGAATAAAGGCCTGCTTAATTTACAGCCTTCGAAAATGAGGTAATGGGTGGATTAACATGGGGAGGTAAAGAATACAGGGACAGCAATACAAACCTCTGCATACACTCACTGTGCGCATAGTTTGTAAATGCAGTGGTAGTGGGAGGGGGTAGGCTTTGGTTGGCACCTTTAGTCACATCTTCAATCCCAAGTTAAAAGAAATAGGGTAATTATACAGTTGTCCTCAGGAAGTTAGAGAGGGTCCAAAGACGAGCAACAAAGAAGATAAAAGGGCAAGCCATATGAGATGTTGAAGGAAATAGGCATGTTCAGCTTGCAAAAAGGTGCTTAAGAGGGGACATGATAATAGACTTCAAATATCTGAAGGGCTGCCATCAAGATGAGGGAGAAGACCTTTTCTCTCACTGCAAACAGCAAGACTCAGACCGATGACTTGAAATTGCACCAATATAGGTTTGGACTGGAGATCAGGAAAAACTTTATGAACTGTTCAGGAAGGACAGGAAGAGGAGAAGAGGAGGAGTTGCACTTTATGTAAAAGAGCTGTATGATTGCTCATAGCTCCAGTATGAAACTGGAGACAGGCCCATTGAAAGCCTCTGGCTTAGAGTCAGAGGGGAGAGCAACAAGGGTGATGTCATGGTGGGGGTCTGCTATAGACCACCAGACCAGGAGGATGAGGTGGATGAGGCTTTCTTCAAACAGCTAGTGGAAATTTCCTGATCGCAGGCCCTGGTTTTCATGGGGGACTTCAGTCACCCCGACATCTGCTGGGAGGGCAATACAGCAGCGTGCAGGCAATCCAGGGAGTTTTTGGAGAGTGCTGGGGACAACTTCCTGGTGCAAGTGCGGGAGTGGCCAACTAGGGGCCCATGCTCTTCTTGACCTGCTGCTCGCAAACAGGGAAGAATTGATGGGGAATGTAGAAGTGGATGGGAACTTGGGCAGCAGCAACCAAAATGTGATTGAGCTCAGGATCCTGAGGAAAAGGCAGGATGGAGAACAGAATAAAGACCCTGGACTTAAGAAAAGTCACCTTTTCACTCAGGGAACTGATGGGCAGGATCCTCTGGGAGGCCAGTCTGGAGGGGAAGGGAAGCCAGGAGAACTGGTTATGCTTTAAAGAAACCTTACTGAGGGTGCAGGAATGAACCATCCCAATATACAGGAAGACTAATAAGTATGGCAGAAGAGCAGCTTAGCTTAGCAGAAAACTCTTAAATGAGCTAAAACACAGAAAGGAAGCTTATAAGAAGTGGAAACTTGGACAAAAGACTAAGGAGGGGAGTATAAGAGAATTGCATGGGCATGCAGGAATAAAAATCATGAAGGCCAAAGTACAGCTAGAGTTGCAGCTAGCAAGGAACATGGAGGGTAACAAGAAGGGTTTCTACAAGTATGTCAGTAACAAGAAGAAGATCAGGGAAAGTGTGGATCCATTACTGAATGGGGAGGCAACCTAGTGACAGAGGATGTAGAAAAGACTGAAGTACTCAATGCCTTTTTCAGGTCAGCCTTCACAGGCAAGGTCAGCTCCCAGACTACTGCACTGGGCAGCACAGTTTGGGGAGGAGGTGAGCAGCTGGCAGTGGTGAAAGAACAGGTTAAGGACTAATTAGAAAAGGTGGATGTGTACAAGTCCATAGGACCCAAGGGTGCTGAGGGAGGTGGCCAATGTGATTGCAGAGCCTCTGGCCATGATCTTTGAAAACTCATGGTGGTCAGGGGAGGTTCTGGATGATTGGAAAAGGGCAAATATGGTACCCATCTTTAAGAAAGGGAAGAAAGAGGATCTAGGGAACTACAGACTAGTCAGCCTCACCTCAGTCCCTGAATAAAAGAATCATAGAAAATTAGTTTGGAAGGGACTTCAGGAGGTCACCTAGTCCAACCCCCTGCTCACAGCAGAACCATCCCCAACTAGATCATCCCAGCCAAGGCTTTGTCTAGCCAAGTCTTAAGAACCTTTAAGAATGGAGGTTCCACAACCTCTCTGGGTAACCTGTTCCAATGCTTTACTACCCTGCTAGTGAGAGAGTTTTTCCCAATATCTAACCTAAACTTCCCTTGCTACAACTTGAGACCATTGGTCCTTGTTCTGCCATCACTGAGAACAGTCCAGCTCGATCCTCTTTGGAACTCCTCATCAGGTAGTTGAACGCTGTTATCCAATTTCCCTCAGTCTTCTCCTCTCCATACTAAATAAGGCCAGATCCCTCAGGCTTTCTTCATAAGTCATGTGCCCCAGCCCCTTCATTGTTGTTGCCTTCTGCTGAATTCTCACATTTGTCTACATTTGCCTTACTGTAGTGGGGGCCCCAGAACTGGACACAGTACTCCAGATGTGGCCTCACCAGTGCCAAATAGAAGGAAAGAATCACTTCTACTGATCTGCTGGCAACGCTCCTACTAATCCAGCCCAGAATACTCTTAGCCTTCTTGGCAACAAGGGCACACTGCTGGCTCATATTCAGCTTATTGTCCCCCAGGTCATTTTCTGCAGAGCTGCTGCCCAGCCAGTCAGCCCCCAGTCTGTACTGGGACATGGGATTGCTTCTGTCCTAAGTTCAGGACTTTGCACTTGTCCTTATTGAACCTCATGAGATTTCTTTTGGTCCAATCCTTCAATTTGTTGAGGTCTGTCTCTGAATCCTAACCCTACCCTCCAGCATGTCTACTACTCCCCCCCAGCTTGGTGTCATCTGCAAACTTGCAGTGGGTGAGCTCTATGCCATCTTCCAGGTTACTAATGAAGATATTGAACAAAACTAGTCGCAGGACCGACCCAAGGCACTCCACTTGATACTAGCTGCGAAGGAGACTTCAAGCCATTGACTACTATCCTCTGAGCCGGATGATCCAGCCAGTTTTCTATCCACCGTATAGTCCATTCATCTAGCCCATACTTCCTTAGCTTGCTTGCAAGAATATTGTGGGAAACTGTATCAAAAGCCTTGCTAAAGTCAAGGTATACCACATCCACTGGTCTCCCTACATCCACAGAACCAGTCATCACATCATAGGAGGCAGTCAGGTTGGTCAGGCATGACTTGCCCTTGGTGAATCCGTGCTGACTGCTCCTAATTATCTTCTCCAGGTTAGAGTGTTTGTCAATACCCCCCACCCCCAGCTCACTAAAACTCCCTAAATGGCTCTGCCTCAGGCTTGGCCAGGTGGGGAGTGGCATCCGGGAGTGGAGCAGGCAGGGTTAAGGCAGAGCACTGGCTCATGGGCAGGGGCATGTGGGGAACAGATTGTGACTCTTCCCCAGCCCCACACTGACTCCAGCAATCCCAGGTTCTCCACGAAGACCAGCCAAGGTCTATGTGGGCAGGGTACATCGCTGGGCAGATGGGATGGGGTCATGAGCAGGCAGAGAGCAGTGTCTGGGAGTGGGATGGGCAGGAAAGAACTTGTGGGCAGTGGATTGTGGCTCTTCCCTGGGCCCCAGCCCTGCATAATCACCACTCAGCGATCCTGATCCCATCCCTGGCCCCGCCTGCCCACAGCCCTATCTGGGCCAGCCTCCATGGTGACCCTGCCCCTGCGCTCCATCCGCAGTGCCTGACAGTGGGTACGGGGCAGATGGGCCTAGATGCCCAGGCAGCGGAGCTGAGTCCAGCAGTGGAGAGTGGCAGCAGCAGCTGGAAGGAGCTGCCACCACCAGGACTACTGGGAAGCAAGTCCAGCCATTGTGTCGCCCCAGCCACACCGTGTGCCTGAGGGCAGTGGGCCTGGGCTCACACACCATGGCCCACACTGCCCCCCCCACACCTGAGCCAGGCAGGGCTGAGGAGAAAATCCTTTGGCTGGCAGGGGAAGCACCGTTACCACGTAGGTGGGCTCCCGAGGCCAGGTGATTGTCTCTAATATGTCCTCCACAGGAGGTCTATATTGAGCACATTTTTTTGGTATTGGGTGGTGGAACTGGAGCTTGCTCCATCCACTCCATGCATTGACCTGGTATTCCAGTGCTTCCAGGACCGGTGCAAAAAAAACAGACAAAAAAAAAGAAAAAGAAAATCCTTTGGCAAGCCAGATCTAGCCCACGGGATATATTTTGCCCATCCCTACTTTAAGGGCTGAGCACCTCGTTGCATACTGCATCAGTAAATAAACAAGCCAGTTGTTCTCACAGCTACTTCTTTTAGAGGAAAGGAGACCAAAAACGTTCCTAACCCTTGTTTTTTACTTTCCGACTCTAAGATTTAATAGTTTAGCAGTTCTAATGAGCCTTTTAGTCTTTTGCTGACTTTAATCTGTTGAAATATTCAGATCACTAGCCCAGCACTCTATCCATGAGTTCCAATTCCCCTACCAGATACCAGCTGAATAGCACAGTCAACTGTAAAAGCAAAGAACAAAGAGGAGAAAAAGGTTTAAACACTAGTTCTATGAGTGTAATTCCTGGTTGGAAATGACAGCACCTTTGGTGTCTTGATATAGATCCTGGAAGATTTAGATAGCTTTGCAATGGAATTTATAGGTTTGCAGCATCTATTGCAGACGCCCTCTCTCTGCACTGTCAATTTTTAATTAAGGTCAGTGAAATTTCAGATGAGCAGTACCTGTCATTCGTTGCTTTGTTCAGAAGTATTGCATAGCCAGGGGATTTGATCAATACAAGGATGGGTGGGATGAAAACCAGAGTTTTTTTAAATCTGCTCTTGGTAGTATTTTGTTTTCTGTTCCAAATAACAGAAAAAAGTTCCCTGAGACAGCCACATGTTCCCATTTCAGTTTTTGAAGTTGTTTAGATCTCCTTTCTCAATTTTATGGTGATTCCTTTCTTCCATTCTTCTGAGGTGGATGATATCTCTTATATGCTGTTGAAAAGTCTTAGCAACATTTTCTTAGCAACATTTTCCAGCTCTCTTTGCCACTTATTGTATTCTGGCCTATGGTTTTGTAGTTCTTTAGTATCTTGAAAGCTGTTTTTTATTCCCCAAAGGTGATTACTTTGTAGTAAACATCAAGTCCTTACCTGTGTTATTAAAATTGATTTTTTTTTTCAGGTGAAAGACTGTTTAACATAGCATGGGAGTGCCCAAAGCAGCCTTCTGTTTGGTGGTGGTGTTATTCAGAGATGGTGAGAAAATATCCCTGTTTATCTTGTACTGGTCCATGGTAGCTGGAATTAAGGTTGCTTTGTGCACCATTTTGTAGTTTGGGGTAGACTTCTCATATGCCCTTTTTTGGTTGTCACTTCACTGCCCTATCAATATATGAAATTCTAAGAAATTCTTGCCTCTTGCAATCAATATAGGAGTCACTTGATGTAGTTAACAAAAACGTTGCATCTGTATGCCTTCCTAATTGCTAGGATTGTTTCTTCTTGACACCTACTTTACTGCAGCTGACATCCTTCTTCCTCCACCACAGCAAAAATGAAAATAAATCGCATATAGTCAGCACTTAGAAAGGATGGAGTAGTAGGGTCAACACTTATGGTGGGAGGTCTCTTCTGCTCTGCAAAAAGCAGAAGTGAAAGAACTTATTTTGCTTTAGAAAATAGAGATGTTGTTTTTAAAGCAACCTTTACTAAGCTGTGTTAGTTTTTTATTACAGCCTAGTCCAGAGCTAGTTGAAATCAGTGGGCCTTGGAAGGAACTCTGAATTAATTACAAATATCAATATAAAAGCCGAAAGTAAAGTACATAGAATATATTTGCATACATACACACACAATTTGGGCAATTTTTAATATACTTTCAATTCCAATACCAGTTTGAAACTAACAACTACACATTTTTCTTTCTCTGCCTTGATGCCTAATCATGCACATATGCCTGGTGTTTAAAAAAACCATACCCTTGATAGCACATGCTAGAGCCATGGGAGTATGGGAACGACAAGCTACAACCTATTAATGAGATTATCCAAAGAAGTAGTAGATGATCAGCACTAAGTAAACAAAACATGGTTGTAGTGAGAGACTGCATCTTTAAAGTCTGCCATGGTCCCATGAATTTAATTGATGTAGATCTCTGAAGTGATGCCAGATTTGCTCAGAAATTGAGGCTTGCAGTCAGCCTCTATAAGATGCCCTCTAAAATTTGACAGTTTCCAAAAGTGTGCTGCAATGACATTAATTTCTGGGACAGGCACTTTTTTCTATGCATCTTTTGCACATTTTCAATGTTTACTAATCATATTTTTACTGGACAGATTTCTGGAAAAAAATAAGCTTACTGTGTTTAATGAGACTAAACAGAACTGTTTGCTTTGCTTCAGCAAGAGGGCAAAAATGTCATAGTACAAATAATTTTTTCAAGAGTGTAAAGAAATAGGAACTTATATTACATGCAAAAAATAATGCTGACTGAATACTAAAGTATAGCTAAATCAAATGTCCTCAAACAGAACTCAACTGAAAAAAATACAATGTAGTATTCCATAGCACAGATAAGCAGTAGTGGAGATCAGTAATCAGCTGCATGAACTGATATCCGAAGACAGAAAGAAGGCTGTTTTTAAAATTTGTTCTCTCTCAAGCCCTCAGATTGAAAAGCTATAAGAAATTTAAGGATAATCTTCTGTTTAGACTAGACAGTCTTGTAGAATTTCAAAGTTAACTGGCCCAACCAGTTTCATGGTAGGTATGTGATCTGCTGTATCCTCATCATAGTTGCTAGGTATGAGATAAGATTTAAAAACATATCCAATACCACACTGCATACTCTGCCTCAGAGTCAGGTGCTATAATGAGTAAGAATGAGAAGAAACTGATACTGAACAGAATGTTAACAATCCCAGACCTTCCTGACCGAAACCTGAATTTCATCCACTCCAATTTGGTCCCAACGTAGCAAAAGAATCATCTGTGTGTTCCCTAAAAGTTAGTGTATTTTTACAAGTACTACTTCATAGAATCAGAATAATAGAAAAGCAGGGCAAGGAAGTGCCCGCTTTCCCCCACTGTCCCAGAAGAAGGGGAAACCCCCATAACCTATACCAATCTGATCATGGAGTAAAATTTCTTCCTGACCTCATGAGTGATGAATGGCCTGACCCTGAGCAGAGGGGCAAGACCCTCTAGCCAGGAACCTCTGGGTTTTACTCCCAGCAGGTGCACTGGGCACAACCCAATCAAAATCCCCAGCCTTGGCTTCAGTTAAAACCCAATACTCCTGAGGAATAAAAAAAACCAAACAAACCCACAGAAGAACAACTCTGACACATGTAGCAACAGGAGGGGAAATGCAATTCCTTCCTGGCCCCATATTGCAAACAGCACAGCCCAGAAGTGCAGGAAAAACACATAGAAGAGCATAGGCATAGATAACCAAAGCTTATCCAACTTCTTAAATACTTCCAATGATGGAAATTACATAACTTCCCTAAGCAGTCTATTTCATTGCCTCACTATTTTAACAGTGAAGAAGTTTTCATAGAATAATAGAACCATAGAAAAGTAGGTTGAAAGAGACTGCAGGAGGTCATCCAGTCCAACCCCCTTACTTAAAGCAGGACTACCCCTGATTAGATTGTGCCAGCAAAGGCTTTGTCTAGTTAGGACTTATAAACCTCCAAGAATGGAGGTTCCACCACCTCTCTAGGTAATTCATTCCAGTGCTTTACTACCCTGCTAGTCAGAAAGTTTTTCCTAATATCTAAAGCTAAATGACAGTTCACTAAGTGGCCCTCCAGCCCAAATAATTGTCCACCCCTTCCTTAAAGGCTCAGAACCCTGCTGCAGATATTCAGCAGCTGATAGTCTGCCTAGCTGGGAAACTGGGAGCCAGAAGAGCTGATACCAGCTAACGAGGAAGGAGCCATGTAGAGGGATTAAAAACTCCAGAGGCAAGAGGCTGTGGTGCAGAGAGAGAAGCTCAGGGCATTTATACACATATCTTTGTGTTCTGCAAGGCGCTGGAGATCCAGCAGTCGGAGCAGACTTGATTAATCGAGTCTGCTGATGTGCACTGCTTCATGTGTAGTTGTATAAGTGGTGAAATGTGCATTAGTGTGCAAAAAGTGCTTTTGAACTAAGACACCTCCAATGTGTTTTAGTTCAAAAGTGCACCACTGCCATTTTCTCAGCGCTGATGCGCATTTCACCACTTATATGACTGGATGTGCTGTGCCACAAGTGTGTATACAAATGCCCACAGAGACTAGGTTGCCTTGTTCAAGATCTGAAGATACTAGGTTTTGGTTGTGTTTTGTCTGATTGTTGTTTGCTGTTTTCGTGTGTCCTTGTTCTGTTATTTTTCCTGCGTATTGTGGGTGCAAAGTTGCCTCATGTAAAATAAACTGGCTAGAAACCCTGAATAAGAGCTGACAGGCCTAGATAAAAACTAGTGGAGTGAATGACCTGCTTATGCAGCACCTCTCATTTCCCCAATGACAGTATCTATAATAAAATGATTCAGCTGAGCATCACTTTGGATGCTCAGCCCCATGTCTAGACCAGGAAGTCTAACACCAGGAGCTTCAGCACTAAGCTAAGTATCTTCAGCCATCATGTACTACGACTATTCTATGGAGCCAAGTCATGATGGAGCAACAAGTCTGTCCAAGAAAACAAACTGTTTTCAGTGTGGATACCTCTGCCAGATATTCAATGTAAAGGAGTCAAATGGAATAAAGAATTGAATGATTTGGAGATGTCACAGTTACCAAGAGCCGGGGGGGAGGGTACAGATCTATTGGGGTGCAGTGGTGCAATTGCACCCGCTTTGATTCTGGCTCCACCCAAACTTTAAAACCAGATGCCTAGGAGGGGCAACAGCATTTCTATTCAGACAGGGCTGAGGGAGTCAACTGACTTCATGGCTCAATATAATCTATTTGTCTCCTGCTATCAATATAATTTACCTGACACCTACTAATTGCTCTTCACCCCACAGATGTTAACAACCCTCTCTTCTTCTAAATAGTCTTGATGTTCCACTGTTCAAACTATTCTTTCTTCTGTAATTTTACTGTTATCCTTTTCTGGTAATTTTTCCCATCTAGTTCACAGCCTGCAGTTTATTTTAGCTCTTGTTAAAAACCTTAACTCAGGTGTGGTAATATTAACACAGGTGTAGAAATGACTGAGAGTGAAGAATTGGAGATGCTCTCAAGATAATCAAGAAGACTAGATTTTGTTTTACAAATCTGAATAAAAGATGTGTACTTAACTATAATGACTAGAGGAACAATGAAACAATATCTTTTGACAATTTTTACTGTTTTTGCCTAGTTTGTTGTATCTTTTAAATGTAATATATTATATAGCAAATTAGTGCACCTTTCAGTAAAGTTATATTTATTTTTGCTTTGATCTTAAACTGAATCCTATGATTCCTAGCATATTAAAAAAAAATAGTTTTTCTTTAACTAGAGAAAAATGTAGTGTTGTTGTCATGACAACATATCCATCACCTTCAGTAGGCCAAAGATTTCACTTGACGTGTTTGCCAGCACCTACATTCCAACATACAGCTACTGGGTAGTACAAAAGATTATACCAGTTGTGAAGATATTTTTAGAACCATAGGAGGCTGTCTGAGGGGTTCTGGATAGCATTGCTTTTCTTTGTTATGCTACCTTATGTTTAAAAGTTATTCATCCTCCTTGAGTAGTTCTGAAGATAATTGCATTGAGGGTGAATTTTATGTCCGGATACAAGCCTAAATCAAACCTAAAAGAGTAGTCCCCAGTTGCCCCAGTTTTTGAAACTTAGCAGGAGAAGGGCACTATAACTCTACCAGTAGACTAGCGAGATAGATTTGTCTTTTGCTAACATGGCTTTAGGTTTGGATTTTCAAAGTTATACATGCCAACCCCATTTAGTTTCAATTGAATTTGAACACTCAGCTTGCTTAGGTTCCTTTGAAAATATGAATAGCCTTAGCAACTTAGCATGGCTGCTCCACTCCAATGACAACCAAGGCCTTCCAAGTACTTTAGCCAATTGTGTTTTTCCAGACAAAGACATTCATTATTATGCTGGTGATGTGCTTTCATGTTAGCATTACCATATGATAGAGCCAGGGCCTAGTATGTCCTGTGCCTTGTAACTTTATTACGAACAGTTCACAATGAAATGAGCCAAGAGAAATTTCTGCAGGAATTTTCTGATAAACATATCATTAATAAAGTTCAGGCATTAACCTTCTTCAGTCTGTTTTTCATTGAACTCAAAAAAAGGGGGGGGGGAGGGGTTATACCCTCAAAACTGTCCCCAGCAGAAGTATAGTAGATGTATCCAATTCCTTCTGGTAGAGGATTTTCACATATCGTTTTGTCTAGTAGGTCAGAGTGTATCTATCAAGCAAATGAATTTTGAAACCTCCTTTTAACATGCGTATTTGTTGATGCTCATGTCAACCCCTGTTTGCTCTCATGACACAATCTGTCTTTTAGTCCAAAAAACCCTGCATATGAGAGAGGTGAACAATTTTCATCAAACTTAATTAAACAATGACAGAGCAGCCATCTCCATACTATACAAAATATCATATATTTGGGTTACAGCAGGGGCATTATTGTATGGCAGAAGAAAGAATAATGCCTGTGGCTAAACAAGGTCTCTAGAAGACAAACTTTCTAGGCTGTATACCTTGAATTGCTGATGAGCTGTTATGAAACCTTAAACAAGTCACTTAAAAAAAATCTATGGTATGAATTCTCTGTCTTTAAAGGTTATTATAACCACTGCCTCTGAGCAGTGTGTGCAAAAGCAAATGTTTATCTTTGGTTGCAAGGCACAGTATAAGGATAATATAAGTACTATTCCTAAATATACTATCTGGATGCATCCAGACAAGCATGCATATATGTTTTCCCAGAGACAAATAGCAGTGGCATATAGTTGTGCTTCTGCTGCTGCTTGTCCCCAGGGAATGCTCATGCATGTGTGCTGTGGTATGTGGCAAGTTGCCTGGGGTAGGGTAGGGGAGGCTGAAGTCAGCATCTGGGCCCCAGTAGCCTTACCTGGGGTTCTGGGAATTTCTGGGGCTCCAGCAGTGGTGGTCTGATGTGCAGAGCCTGACTGGCAGCCAGAGTGTGGCTCCAGCCAGCTAGGTTTTGGTGTCAGGCAGGGCACACTGCCAACACATGCACCACCCTGCTTTTTTCAGGCATGGGTTTTTTTGACAGTGGGATCTCCCAATGTCAGAAATCTTGTCACGCTGCAAAACAGTGCAACAAACACCTGCATGTATGGTATGTGAGGTTTGTGGCACCACAGATAGGTCTGCAGCACCACATACTGCATGTGTATGCTCATCTGGACCCACCCCCTGGGATTTTTGAGAGAGCCTAGTGAAATAGGTGCCCAACTCACTATGAAAGTTCCAGCTAATACTACTAGTGAGGCTGTAAGTGCAACACACACAATTAACCTGTAAGTAGATTCATCATAAAACTGACATTATGCATTAGCAGGTGCATGACAAACAGGTCCAAGGAGGTGATACTTCCCCTCTATGGTCAGGCTGCAGTTGGAGTATTGCATTCAGTTTTGGATGCCATGCTTCAAGAGGGATGTGGACAACCTTGAGAGGGTTCAGAGGAGAGCCACTTGTATGGCTAGGGGCCTGCAGGCAAAACCCTATGAGGAGAGATTGAGGGCCCTGGCTGAGAGGTGATCTTGTGGCCACCTACAAATTCATCGAGGGAGACAGCAAAGAATAGGAAATGCTCTGTTAACCAGGACACCCCTTGGAGTAACTAGGAACAACTGCCACAAAGTGACAGAGAGCAGATTTAGGTTAGACATCAGGAAGAACTTCCTTACGGTAAGGGTTGCCAAAATCTGGAATGGACTTCTAAGGGAGGTAGTGCTCTCCCCCATCTTGGGGGTCTTTAAGAGGAGGCTAGACAAGCACGTGGCTAGGATCGTCTGACCGCAGTGCTCTGTCCTGCCCAGGGCAGGGGGTTGGACTCGATGATCTGCTAAGGTCCCTTTCCCCAAGCATCTATGAATCTGTGAATCTTAGATATCCAAGTTTTTCAGTGTTCGTGTCAAGATGGAAAAGGCAAGGAGACAGGGGTGAGTTGACTTTTACTGCACTTCTTTAAAGGGCACATAGTTTCTCATATTTTGATAATGAAGCGAGTATCAGAGTTTAAAACTGATTCTCATGAAGACCTTGAAAACTGATTCCACAAATTAAAAGTAGCCTCTCCTTTAACAGAGCAAGCTCATCCATACTTGTTGAATTTCTGGGGACAGATGCAACAGTTAGTCTCAGACAATATTTGTGGTTAACCACAACAGAGTCAACTTTTGAATGTGGAGCTACATCTTATTTGAAGAAATAAGACTGAACACATCTGTATTTTACATCAAAAGTAGTCACACCAGGAAAAATGCAGGATGCTTTCCAACAATTAGATAAAAGACAGATCCTAATGAAGTGATTAATACATTTAAGGAATGCAAGGAATTGGAAATAACCAGATGGACCAACAAGCCATCTCGGTCAATTTGAATTCCACCTTTCATTTTTCACTAGAACCTCTTTGGTTTTCAGAATCACATCTATCAAAAAGGATTCTTTTTCAGGATCTTGTTACATATTGGCCTCCTTTTGTAAATTAGTTCAAAAGTAAAAGTTATTACTCTTATAGATCATATAGTTCTAGTAGACTACAAGTAGAAAGCAGGTTACTTTAACTTTGAACTAACCGATGAAACAGGAACTTAGAGATAAACGTATAGCCCAAAAGAACATTAACACGAGTGCTAAACCCTCTCAACAAACTGATCATTTGGAAACTTAGTTCCACACATTTTCTTTTGCTTCTTTCAAGGTTTGTTTTCCTGAGTAAGCAGGCAGCATTCAGACTTTATCATGGTTCAGGCAGACAGTTGGAACTAAGGTGAACTTTTAGATTTCCTGGAAAAAAAAATCAAGCAGTCCATGTCACCTCCCATTCTAAGATACATGCATGTATGTATAGTTCCTTCTATTTCTTTCAAAAGCTGTCTCAAGAGAGATACAGGAAAAATGCTGCTCCCAGTACAACTGATTCTTGTCATCAAATCCCAGCATTTTCATCATGGCACTTCTTTGGATTTCCAGTTGGTGTAAGGCATTTTTCTCACCACATTACTTCAGCAGTTGGGTTGGTTTCAGATCTAATCACCACTGTGCATTCAGTTTCCTCTGCAATACCCATTATTCTTTAATTGGAGCCTTGCAATCTATTTTCCAGAACTTTAAGTTCACTGCATCTACTCTGCAGTATTTCTGAATGTCCTGAACATCTCTCCTGGCAGAGGCCTTAACATTCCTTACACATGAGGCTCTTTTAGCAGTCTTTACAATCCTTGCACTACATTTTTCTAGTATAGTTTTTAGCACATTGCAGTAATTGTTGTCTAGGCTGGCTTTTTAATTATTTGTTTTTAGCAGTTTGCAGTAATTGCTGTCTAGGGTGGGGTTTTTTATTATTTATATAGTGATAGTACTTAGGGACCCCAGTCAGGAACTAGAGCCTCATTGGCCTGGGCAATGTGTGCATGATGAACATTTGGCCTACTTTATAGAGATCTCATACTGCCATGTCTGTTTCTCTCTCACTAGCTGAGTACTTCCTAGAGTGATGGAACAATTTGACCCTACAATCTAAGCAACTTGTCTTCTCCTCAGTCTCAACAAAAGTATCAGGGGAAAAAAAGTCTTCCAGCTCCCTTTCAAGTCCAGAGACCCCTTCTTAACCCTCTCTGCTCAATAGTCTTTTTTTACCCCTTGATTGTGGCAGTATTAGCTTGTCCCAAAGTTGTACAAATGAAGCAGACAGGAAGAGTGTGTCCTACCACTCTACTGAACTCCAACCCAAGGACACTGCACTGAGCTTTAGTTGTCCTCTTCTCTCAACATTAATTTCCCCTGCCCTCCTCCTATTAGCATTAATAAGTCAGTTCCTACATTGTTTGTCTTCTCGGCCACTCATGGACAGTCATCCTGTTGAGCCTCACTCTTTCCCAAAGAGAAACATTTGTCCTTCTCCAAGCCATGGTTGCTCACAAGTCTCCATCCATCTATCTCTCATGTCTCATCTCTTAGCAGGACTTTCTCTCAGTCCCATGTTCTTCAAAATCTTAGCCTGTTGAACCTGAGACATAACCAGGCATATGTGGAGCAGAAGTCCTCTAAATAGGCTGTGCAACCTAAAGAGATGCTCCCTGCTCCAAGGAATGTAAATATAACTGATACTAACAGTGGCTAGAAAATAAATACGGAAGCAAAGATCTTATTGTTGCTTTTGAGCAAGTATGTTGGGTCAGGCAATAGAAAGCTGGAATCCAGAGGTCCTACATTTGACTCCTGTAGATGACTAGGTATGAGGTCTACTGTTAATCAATTACCAGGTTACTTTCCAGAAACTTCTGTGCAGTCAAATCAGCACTGGTCTTTGTTGGCTACTCTGTGTTTAGTGAAGAGCACTTGGGTGTGCTAAACTATTGGACTTGTATTCTAAAGTAAATTTCCCTTTCGTTTCTTTCCTGGTAAATGATTTAGTCCTCAATAGTGCAGTTTCATGCACAGTTTGAAGTAGAAATCTTTGTTACTATTTAAGATTTTAGTAAATGCGGAAAGAGGAATGTGGAGCTAAGCTGTGCTAGCATGCATTTCTGGCAGCAGTGAGCTGACAACAAGTGAGGTGTCTAATTTGCTAATAGTCTTAGTTTCAGTTGTGTTCCAAAAAGCTGATTTCACACACCTGCCATCTTTCTCCAGCCATTTTCCAGTACCTGTTAGAAACTAAACACAGGTCTACAGTTTTGGGGCTACTGAATATTGTTTATTGTTTTTCTACTCGTTTAATAGTGTCCATGTTTTGTAATGCATGAATAATCTGAAGGCTATTACCCCTGAAAACAATTACCCCCCAATTCTGCATCACATGCAAGTCCTTGGTGTACCACTCAGGTGACACAAGAGAAAGTGCCATAACAAGGTGGGGCAAGTGGGGTGACCACCCCAGGTGCCAAAGCGAAGGGGCAGCAACAGGCGCTGCCCTGCTGGGGTAGGGCACAGGATGGAGCCACAAGTGGCTCATTTGGGGGAGTGCAGGGATGTGGGGAGGGCGGCTCCTACCACTACCTGCACTTCTGGGCAGCATGGTGGGGGCACGTGCCCCCCAGATCTGTGCATAGGGTGAGGGCGGGCTGCCGTGTGGGCTTTGCCCCAGGCACCAAACTTCCTTGCCATGGCACTGACAAGAGAGGCCATATTTTGGTTCTCAGTCACCAGGGCAGGATTCTGCTTTTGATGGGGAAATCCCTGCTGTATCAGCTACTCCTGGTGCTTGCTCAGAGGAGATGAAGAGTGAGACTCAGAAAGGAAAAAAAGAGACAGCAGGATGGAGTTCTGGTTTACTCCACTAGTTACCCCTCCACACCAGGAACATAAGTTAGAACAGCTTCCTGGTGCCTTTTGCTAACAGATACATTTCCTGAAAGTCATTCCATAATTAATATTGGAAAGGTAATTTCCTTTCTATTTGTGATCAGAACTCAGATTTCACCTTTGTATTTTTGGTGCTATCATTTGGCCATCCTTTGCATTCTTGTTCTGCAGACAGTTTTCCTCACTAGGAAATTATAGGCACTTGGCACTGAGCAGGCTAATTACTATTGAAGAAGAAAAGTGTCTTAGAATCTAACCATAAAAAAAATTGCAAAACTTTGCCCTGCAGCCCTGATATCAGACCTCTCATGAGTCCCCCTCTAATTCCAACAGAATTAGAGCACTTTTATAAGTTTATACTTCAGATACTGCATAGTTACAACCCGCCCGACACCCAAGCATTCCTAGAAGATGTGCACGGAACCTCAATTAACATGGAATATATCTGTACCAACAACAACAAAACAAGAAGAGTCTGTTATATTATATTCTCTTTCCCTTAGTGCATGGAGGCTTTCCACTTGCACAGCATTTGTAAAACCAAAATTAACACGAACTGGGGTAGGACAATATGTGGATGAGAGACCTCCAGTGAAAACTTAACAGAGAGCAATGTTGGAGGTAAACTCTCTTTTCAAGTCTGTATTAACTGAATGGCCATGCATACCACTTGTACTGTAAGAGGTTCTACCTTTCAATGAGAGGTACAACTAAAACCTTAATTATTTACACTTTCAAATTTTATAGAATTTTTGCAGGAATACAGGTGAAGGTCCTCATTTTTCTGACCATTTTCCACCTGCGTAACTTGCATTTTTGATCATTCAAATGACTGAACAATTTTCTTTAAAATATTTCCTTCCTGTCTTAACTTGAAGTGTTGAATTACTTTTCAACATGAAACAATTACCTAAGTGGCTGTCTTTCAGCCCTGGCTAAAGCAAACTCATTCGGTATGACATCATGAGGACCATTCTAGCCCTAATTTCCTGTGATCTTCTGGTATGTGCCACAAGCAACAAAGAGATCTTTACATGGCCTTCCTTGACTTGACTATGGTCAATCAACAGAAAGGCTCCATGGAAGATCCTGATGAGATTTGGATGCTGAACAAAATTTGTCACCACCATCAGACTTCTTCATGATGACATGATTACAACTGTGCTAAGCAATGGCTCATAAATGGACCTCTTCACCATTAGAACTGGAGTCAAGCAAGGCTGCATGATTTCACCAACACTTTTCTCCATCTGTATTGTAGCTATTTTGCATTTCATTGCTGATAGATTTCCATCTGGAGTCAGCATCCAGGATTGTGTGGATGGGAATCTCTTTAACATCATCAATCAGTTACATTCCAAATCCATGATAACCAACATCTTCATTACTGATCTTCAGTACATTCCCAGTTGTGTCATGTGTGCCCACTTAACTGAAGAGCTCGAGGTCACTCTCAACTGCTTCTGTGAAGCTTATGAAATGCTTGGACTAGCTGTCAACTTCACAAAAACTAAGATACTTTACCAACCTACCCCAAACCAGTCAGCTGCTCCTCTATGTATTACAATTAGAGGTCAGTCCTTGGAAAACATTGAGCATTTCCCCTGTGTAGTCACCTTTCCCAAAACATAAACATAGATGATGATATTCAACACCAAATAAAATCTGCCGGTGTAACTGTTGTATGTTTCTGAAATCATATCTTCAATGATCATGACATCAGAACCCAAACCAAACTCCCCACCTACCACCCAGTTGTCAGCCCTACCCTGTTGTATGGGTGTGAAACTTGAATGACACATTAGAAAAACCTGAAAGCATTGGAATGTTACTATCAGTGATATCTTTTGAAATTCTGCATATCAATTGGAAGGACAGAAAAATGGAACACCACTAGCATTGAATTCATGTTAATATGGCACCAGCTGTGTTGGACAAGACATGTTATAAGGAAGCCTGACAACTAGCTCCCAAAATGGGGCCAATACTCCCAAATCATCAGTGGTCACCACTCTAGAAGTGGGCAAAAGAAGAGCTACGAGGACATCTTGAAGGCTAATCTTAAGAAATGCAATATTAACATCAATACCTGGGAGACATGAGTACTGAATCTTCACCAATGGTGCCATGAAATACAAGGCAACTCATCTTACTATGAAGTGAGAGAGAAAGGGAAAGAGTCATGACCCAACATCACCAGAATATACTTATCCTTCCTTCTACTACTCCTCCACTTCCTTCTGGAACATAGGCTGGAGTGGAACCTCAGCAAGTCTGCACATGACACCAAGCTGAGGAGAGTAGTATATACAATGGAGAATAGGGTAGGATTCAGAGTGGGACCTCAACAAGTTAGAGGATTGGACCAAAAGAAATCTCATCAGGTTAAATAAGGACAAATGCAAAGTCCTGCCTGAGGATGGAACAATCCCATGCACTTGTACAGGCTGGGGACTGACTGGCTAAGCAGCAGCTCTGCAGAAAAGGACCTTGGGGTTACAGTGGACAATAAGCTGAATGAGCCAATAGTGTGTCCTTGTTGTGAAGAAGACTAATGACATACTGGGCTGCATTAGTAGGCTTATTGCCCAAAGATCAAGGGAAGTGATTATTGTCCTCTATTTGGCGCTGGTGAGGCCACATCTCACCAGTACTGTGCCAGTTTTTGGCCCCCACTATAGAAAGGATGTGGACAAATTGGAGAGAGTCTAGTGAAGGGTAACAAAAATGGTTAGAGGGCTGGGGCACATGACTTCTGAGGAGAGGCTGAGGGAACTGGGCTTATTTAGTCTGGAGAAGAGAAGACTGAGGGAGAATTTGATGGCAGCCTTCAACTACCTGAAGAGGGTTCCAAAGAGGATGGAGCTAGACTGTTCTCAGTGGTGGCAGATGACAGGACTAAGAGTGATGGTCTCAAGTTGCAGCAAGGGAAGTTTAGGTTAGATATCAGGAAAAACTCTATCACTAAGAGGGTAGTAAAATACTGGAACAGGTTACCTAGAGAGGTTGTGGAATCTCGATCCTTGGAAGTTTTTACGACCTGGCTAGACAAAGCATTGGCTGGGATGATCTAGTTGGGGATGGTTCTACTTTGAGCAGAGGGTTGGATTAGATTTCCTTTTGAGGTCTTTTCCAACACTAATTTTTTATGATTGTATGATTCTTCCTGGGGCTGTCTGCCATGTCTGCATTTTAACATGCAGATCTTGGATTGACCTCTTCAGTCATCTGTGGACTCACTGATGACTTCCCTATTCACTGGGAGATTGTCACCCTCATATTGAGGGACTGCTGACAACCATAAGGTATGTAAAATATCTAAAGTGCTTTAGGATGATTTGAACATGCCCTGTAAATGCATAAATTACACTTTTACTTTAAATTAAAATTGAAGTCTGTTCTATAGACTTTGGGAAGAAATGTACTGTGAAAGCTCTAGAACTTGCTTCTAAGGCCTAGTTTCCAGCATCATTAGAAGATAATATTAGTGATTTTTGCTTTGGGTTAAATAAAACCATGACCCTTTGCATTAGTCTGAAGTATATTTATTTGGTTCTGTTAAGCTAAAACAGCACCAATGATAGTTCTTAATCAGTCTGTATCAGTGATGCCCAACTCAACTGGCCCCATAGGTCAGAAAAGTGGCACAAGGCTGATCTGTGGGCCCGATCATCCGTTCTATGTGTTTGAAATTTATTCTAACTGCAATGTGACAGATCTAGAGATAAAGTAGGTTCTCCTTTCTGTTACTTTTCCATTTGCTACAGGAGGAGGAGTGAAGTGTCAGCAAGTCAATTATGGGTTCATAATTTTCTGCCTAATTCAGCCGTGGTGCAAGTCAGTCCAACTGGGGAGAAGCTGTAACACAGGGGTTGGCAATTTACATGCAGCCTGCAGAGCCTGGGGGCTTCAGCAGCATGTCTGAGGCGGGGAGCTTTGGCGCCAGGGAGCTTTGGCAGTATGGGGCTTTGGGGGTGAGGGGAATGTATTCATGTGGCACTGCAGAAAGGAGCAATGACTGAGGCAGTGGCAGCAGTAGGAGTACAGGCTGGCTTACAAGTGGTTCATGTTTGGAGCTAAGCTCTATTAAAGTGAACCCCTGATCCAAAACATTGCCACCCCTGCTGGATCACCCCCAGTGCCCATCTCTGACAGTGGCCAGTTTCAGATACTTCAGAGCAAGGCATGAGAGGCCTACAGAAGACAAATGGAAGATAACCTGTCCTTACATATGTCTTTACATACATCAATAGACAAAGGTTGGCTTAATCCTAAAGTACCAAGCATAATATCTCTTTCATAAAGTTTGGAGTTGTTAATTCTAACTCTGGATAGTCTATAAGTAGAAATGTCTGTGCCTTTTTAAATACAAATTAAACTGCATATACTGAGCTCATTAGGCGCTCGATCAGAACATTGCTTGACATGGGTTAGATACTTAATCCAGGGCTGTGCTATATGCTGTCCTGAAACTGAGGAGGGCCTCTCAATTTCAAAGGCAAGGTGCTCTGCATAACAACCTAAGGAGCCTCAATAAGGTGCAAAGAGCTGAGTGCAGGGTTTGAAACATAATAGGAAACGCTGAGAACAGGCTATTCCTGTATGAAATAGGGGACACTTCTAATTGGTTTAAACAGTATCTTTAATCGTTTAGATTTGGCAAATGGCTGCTGCTGTTTGCATGATTTAACCAGGCAGAAGGCATGCAGCTTAACCATGGGAGTGTTAAATAACTTATACTGTATTTGTTAAGTTTTTGGCCTCAGTGAGCTCCTGTAGCAATATGTTTCACAGTCCAAATAGATGTTGTGTGAAAAAATATTTTTTTCCTTTTGAATTTCCCCCCTTTTAATTCCAGTGAATGTCCTCTTGTTCTTTTGTTAGGGGATGAGCTAGATCTGTAATCTTCTATTCAAACTGAGAAGGAAAAACCCTTATCATTAAGTTGTGAAGAGTACTTAGAAGGAAATTATTCATACCCATTAGAAATACAAGTAGAATATCCCTATATACAGTGTTCAGGATTGGGAATGGAGAGAAGCTACAGCACTGAGCTACTGGAAGATGGTAGACACTGAGCAAGACTATGAAAAGGAATACTGGAAGTCTTAAAGAGACTATGAATTGGAACAACATATAATTCATGATTTGCCTTGAGATAAATTGTGTTAGGTGCCTAAGCTGCATTGACAGTAAACTCCTATGTCATCAGATCACCTTTGAAAATGGTACTAGGTAAGGCTGGTCAAAATTTTTTCAAGGAAACTGGTTTTCAGTGGAAAATTAGCTTTTTGACGGAGCACATGACATTTTCACACAAAGCATCTGACTTCCATGAAAAACACTGATACTTCATCAAAAAACAAAACTAGTTATAGCTAAAATCTTTCAGGTATTGATATTTTGCTAAAAAACTAAAACATTTCTTGTGGAAAAAGACACTTTTTTTAACACGCTCTAGTCCCAAAACACTTTAAAAGCACATTTACTTGGGCACGTTTGAGAATCCTGTGCCTGGACTAGTCTTAGATCTAGAGCTTCAGTTGATTATTTTTACTTCTAGCTGTTTCTCATGGATATTCACTTTTACTAACAAAGGGGTGTACTTCCTACCAGAAGGGCCTCAATCTGGAAAGTATGGATTTAAAAATGGTTATAGTTCAGCAGTGTTATTAGGGACTGCTGTACAATTTTATTTAAAGCATCTTGATAGCTTGATTTTTTTTCTCTCTTTAAAATGACAGGATGAATCAGAAGGGAATAATATTGCATTGAAGGACTTTCATCCTCAGTTTATTTTCAAACCTATCATAGCTCAGTAGATAGTAGCATACGTGTCAAAGCCTATGTAAAAATTAGAAAATGACATTTTGAATTGATCTCTCCCCTTAGTAATAAATCACAAAGGAATGTTAAATAATTAGGACACTCAAATTTTAGATGCATTATGCCTCTCTCTTTCAAGCATTATGAGTCAACAAGTCTCAAACATATCCACATAATATTGCTTTTCAATCATTTCCTCAGTGAGTTGAACTTTGAAGCCTGGTTAACTGAGCGGAAATCTTAAAAGTTGAAACAATTTATTTTAACTAAGTTCCTGAAGAAGCAGAGGTTTTACCTTTCGTTTGAAGGACGTTCCAAAATACTGAAAGTAATCTTGATACATGAATTGTGATAAATGTAATATTTAAATTGATCTTTAAATTAAACCTTCTGCGTTTTGTTTTATGCACAAATTTCTAACCAAAAAGATATTTTTAAAAAAGAAAATGATCCTTTTTAATATTGATTGAAACTTTTGGCAACCTGTAAATGATTTCAAACCTTGCTGAGATTCTAAGAAGACATCACAATAGTATTCATTAAAATGAGGAAGAAAACAATATCTTTCAAGAAATAAGCAGGTCACATATTTCAGGTAACAGAACATTGTTAAATAATATTTGGAGAAAATATACAACTGTCTGATGTTACACCGGATTCATTCCTGGGCTTTATTGAGCAAAGAACTGGTATTCCTGTTAACTCATCCGTTGATACATCACACAAAGCAAGGAGGGTTTTAAAGGACTGGAAGAAAGCCAGCACAATGCCAACTTTAAACAAAGGAAAAAGAGGTGAAGCAACTAATTATAGACTAAGCAGCAGGAAACTGAACCCATTCATAGCCATGTGGGAAGAGACTGGGAAGCAAAGCAACAGTCAAAATGGGTTTGCAAAGACTTGGCTCCAACAGACAAAGAGTGTGTGTGTGTCTCTAAACTAGGAAAAAATATATGTGTAAAAGCATGTCAGATAAGATAGAGCCTAAGGCTGTTGCTGATCTTTTAAAGATGTTCAAGTGATGTTCAAAGGTATGTCAGTGGGAATGTTAGCCAACATGTCTTTAAACATGACCTACTTCCCAAGCTAGACAGGGCCAAGATGGTAGAATTCTTTTAAAAGAAAACTAAAAAATACTGAGGAAATAGACATGATCTAATCAGATTAGAGTCAGGCTTTTGGTAACATTATTGGCATAGAAAATCAACAGTAAAGGTTGGGAATATGGATATTAACATTTGAATGGCATCCTTGTTAAGAAGCTGGCTGTAAGGAAATGCTCTCAGGGAAGTATAATAATAATTAATGTACTACATGACATTTCAGCAGAGATATGCAGACCTGGAGCTCTGTGCAGTTGATTGAATAACTCCCATTGACTATAGCAGGGTTTAGATCAGCCATGGGAATCTGTGCAGAACAAAATTACTACAGAACATCAGGACTAACCATATACCAAGGGAGGCAAGTTCACACTTCTGTAACCTTCCATCTGAATATTTTATGGCTTTTAACTTTGCAACAACTAACAATTGAGGAATCTTCCCAATTTACACGTTATGTACGTGTCTCTGCAACCCTAACTCATATTGGCAAACATTTCTTTATGCAGGTTGCCCCACTGAAGTCTGTGGAACATCTTATATGAGTCACTGCTCACTGGTGTGAGTAAGGACAATGCCATCTAGCCCTTTGTGACCTGTCCAAGGTTACACAGGACGTGTGTGACAGAGCCAGCAGTAAAACCTGACTCCCTTGACTCCTGAACTGTATCTTATTCACAGACAGTCTTTCAAACTACTGCTGGGAGCAATTATCTTGGTTTTGAAAGTGAAGATTTTGCTAAGAAAAGCACAGACCAAAATTAGAAAAAAATGACATTTACACAATAGCCAGGGACACACAATAGCAGTCTGAGTCAATTACCAGAGACACCAGCAAATGAGTGAGTTCACATTCACATCTTCCAGAGCGTTACAGCTGACCTAGAAATGACACTGAGAAAAAGCCATGTGGGAAACTCATGAAGTATCCCAGATCTTGAGGCAAAACTTACCCCATGCTAAAAGAAGAATGGAAGAAAAAAGGCACAGCAAAACAGGAAAGCTGCTGAGATGGTACGCAAAGACTGTACTTCCCAAGAGAGGGAAAAACAGAGACCAGCATTAAATTGCTCTTTGTGTGAGTTATGTATCAGGCTAGAAAACTGGAGTTTAACTCCTAGTTCTACCATGTTCCCTGGACTGGAGCAGTGACTGGGGGCGCAGAGGGGCCCAGGAGATAGAGCAGTAGCTCCTGTCTTTCCAAGACTGGTCTGACAATGGTGGAAGAGCTGACTTTGCAGGACCAGACTAGATAGTGGAAGAGGTGACTCTACCTGAGACCAGAGCAGGCAGCAGCTTCGCCTGATGATGGACCTAACCTCATGGACTCAGGCTGCGTGGAGAGTCAGCCAGTCCATCTGGATTCATGAGGAAGTGCTTAAGTGAATGGGCATTGCCTGGTGTGGAAAAGTTCTGGGCATTGACAAGTTAAGCAATTAATATGTGCGCCTGTTGGATGACTGTAGCCTGACAGGCAGTTTGGATGTTGTTAATTTTCATGTAAATCTTAGGTTATTATATTTCCAAACAAAAGGTGGATGGATGACTGCTTATCTCAAGGAACTCTTAGGTGCTTGTGATGGCAGGGACACACTAAAGATGACCAGGGCACTTACATTAAAAACTGGGAGAAGATATCAGGTTTTAGGTGGAAGCTGTCACTTTGTTTTCATTGCTTTGTGAGTGGCCCCTGGTTGCTGCCTTCTGTCCCCTAGCGAAAAGGCCACACACTTAAAGTAATATTAAAGACCACATCCTATACCCCAGTCCAATACCCCTGTGTCACTAAAGCAGCAAAGCAGAACGTGTCCGTCAGCATCCCTCCAGCTGGGGACCCCTCCAGTGAAGGGGAGTCACCCAGGGGCAGAGAGGCAGCACAGAGCTTGATTCCATTTTTCTGCTCTAAAACAAGGGGTGTTTTCAAATGTACAGTAACGATTCCTTGCCTAGACTTTTAAACCCCAGATTCTCTTCTGTTCTGTATGAGGCCTGAACAAAGCAAGATTATTTGTCAAATAAACACTAATCATTCATGAAGAGAACTGGCTGCCAAGTTGCCTACCCTTTCGGCTTTTGCCCGCCCTGTGGAATGTGTTAGTTTTGATTTATTAAAGCAGATGATCATTGGCTAAGGGAAATTTCTTTCTGTGCTTAACCAGCAAATTCAAGACCCAATAAAACTCCCCTTCTGTTCTTTCAAATCTCAGAAAATAATGAACTAGCCGTTTGTTTCATTTCTTGTTTCTCAACTTTTCATAAGAGCTCCTCTCATCTAAAACCAAAACATTAAGCCTTTCTCTGGTTATACTTTTGATCCTTCCAAGCAAAGGAGATATCTTGGACTCAATCTATTCACCAGCAAACTGGCACTGACATTGCACAAACACTTTTAAACCACACGCTACTCAGGCAGTCTGTGTTCCTCAGGCCAGTTCCCAAGGCTGAGATGTTAATGCGGCTCTTTCTGCAGCCAAATGGACCTAGCAAAATTTCACATATCATACTTCACAAGACCTCAGTCTTTGCACAGCCTTCTTTGCATGCAGAGACTATACTGTCCTGTGCACTCTACAGAGACAGCAATTCATACATTTCCTCAGGCACAGGAAGAAACTTTTTTTTTTTTAATTAAACCTTGCTTTATCTGCAATGGTGACTAAAATTACTTTGGGGTATTGCACTTCAGTCTCAGATATAAGCACAGTGATCTTGACAGAAACCCCCTTGCTTTTAAGGCATCAGTTTTGGATTAGGCCATATGAAAGCCAGAAGAACAGAACTATGGGCAGAATTGCCATTGAATTAACCCCTCCACTAAGTGGGTGTCATTGCTAGTCAGTTTAGTGATCAAACATGACTGACTTTTTAAACATTAAAAACTGGCTAGCCTCAAAAGCAACTAATTTGTTGAAGGGTGCTTGGTATGCTTGGTATGCATGAGTCCTACTGGTGGCTTACTAGATGCGAAAAGAGTGATAGGACCTAATGGCAGAGAGAATGCTTGAATTGTTTTTAAAGCTGTTGCTCTATGTTTTGCACAGAACACAGCAGTTATATCAAAACCTTGTTACAGGTTTATACACAGCAGTTATATGAAAACCAAAATCAAATATTTTTCCATTGTTCTCTCCCCATCTTGTCTGGCTTTCTAAACTCTCTGCTGAAAGAATGCAGCATGTTAACAGAGCCTCCATACCAGCTAAGGGCAACCAAAGCCTTAGGGAGGGTGTCTGATGGCAAGAGCTTCCTTAAGAGATGTGCTTATAGAAGCTCAAAACAGTTGCAATCTCACTTGCAGTGGTGAGGCCAGGTGTGCATATTTTTGGAACTCCTTAGAAAAGAGATGTATCCAAAGGACCTTTTTATTCACAGATTCTTGAGAAAATCTCCCAGCTTTGGAGCTCTGGTGGGAAATAAAGGTCTCAAACTGAGGACAGCATCTCAGCTGCAGTCTTTTCTGGGAAGCCAAGGGCACTGTTCAGGCAGGGTCAAGTATATACACCTTCCAGTGCAAGCTATTCTACATTTGCCTCAGTGTCTATATTCTTCAGTAACTTTTTGTTGAATGACTTTCAAATTCACAGTGTAATTACCTAACAAAGATGTCATAATGACCTATTGTTTCTGTATATAACTATATATCAATGACAACAAATCATATTCCTTCAAACACCATCATGGTGACCACCTTTTTCCTTCTAGTAATGAACATTTTAGTTGGATATGAAACGCTTAGAAAGAAAGACACATTATTCTGTGATTATAAAACCATGGTTCAAATTAATTCCTGGTGAAACTCCACTGATTTCTCCCATGTTACAATCTGTATGAATTTTAACAAAGGATTTTAAGATTAAAATTTGGGTGTTTCATAAACAACATTCCAGTGCCTTGGAATGCTGTACTTTCGCTAGACACTAATACTGTTTTCTATGTAGTCGATGTTGCTTTTTAATGTGCTTTTATGTGCTTAATGTGCTTTCATTTGTATTCTTTTTAAGGCATCTATGTAATTATAGTTCGTAATACTGTACTAGCATTGACTTAGACTTTAGTCTGTACCTCTAAATTCTGACAAGTCGCCATTTAATCCCTTACTTCCAGCCGCAATTAAGTCATAGCCAACTGTCATATACCTATTTCCGGGTACATACTTCCTCAGCTTACTGTGTGCTCACTTGCATTCAGTGTCAGCAGGCTCTCTTCCATCATCTTTGTCACCTGACATTTCACAGCCACGTAAACAAATGGTGATTCATTCCTATGGCTTGGAGAAGCTTAAAATTATCTGCTCAAGAAGTCCCAGGTAAATGAATCATCAATATTGCATCCTGAGTTATTATGAAACCTCTGTTGTCATTTGTAATTCCCTTCCTGCATCCTCAAATCTTTACCCATACGGCAGTCATTTAATTCATTTTCTATTACTCATTATTTATTTTTATTCCCTATATATTTGGTTTTTGGAGAGGTTAGGTTTTTCTTTTAAACTGTGTTGGCCAAATTGCCTGATGTTTATTGCATCACTGTTCCACTGGATTGCTTCCACCATTGCTATAAGGCAAATGTTCTATTCATTCCCTCGAGGCACAACACCTAGATATAAAGGACATTAAAAGTACATTAGAGATGTGACAAACTAGAAGAAAGCTGAAAAACATGGTGAAAACTTACACCTGTCAAAGGGTAACATACACCAGGAAGAAACAACTTTCAAAAGGAATGGCTCACTGTCTCTAGGTCCTTACTGTACAATATTACATGAAATATCCAGCTTTTTCAGAATGGGGCTGGGTGAGCTGAGTGGTCTTGAAAAAACCAGCTTTCCACCCTTGGAAAGTGCAAGTATGGCCAGGCAGGAGCTGTGAAACTTGTCCATACTGCTTATCTAATGTACATCAGCCTAACCCTTGCCTATGGGTAGCAGTGTTATTTGTGGATTCAGCAGAAGAGCTGTAGTTAACTTTCAGTAAGTTTGGACTTAATCAACATACTAAACTAAAGGAGATGGGTCTTCTGGGATTGCGGAAGTGGCAGTCCTCTAGCCCTGGGGGTTTCCTGTGCCTCAGAGATGTAGGAATTACAGCAGCGTGATCCCTAGGGCCAGAGTGTGATTTCCAGGTGTGGTGCACCCCTGTAGTTGGAGCCCTGTCGGCTGACCAGGCTCCCAGCCACAGAGGACACTTTGCTACACTTGCAAATTAAAGCTTGATAGAAACTTTGATAGCAAAGCTAGTACACATTTTTGAGGTCTAAGTTTATAGCTGGTTGGAGCTTTTTATTGTGTAATAGCTAATATGGCTGTGCCAAACTTCAGTCGCTGATTTGATTTGGTGGAGATTTGTTCTGATTCGGTGGCCAAATCTCCAAATCCAAACTGAATCAGGAGACCCTTTAATCTCTCTGAATCGAATCAGAACCCTCCGAATTGATTTGGACAGATTTGATGATTCGACACAGCTTTAACCGTTTTTTCTATATACCTCAAGGTACCAGGCAGCTTGTGAATGCTGAGATGCTGGGGCAGATGGAGCATCCCACAGGAACATTGAGAGGGGGTCCCCAGCACGCTTGGCAGTAGACACGGAAGTGGACCAGAAGCACTTCTGATCCACTTTCAGGTTTGCCAGGGAGTGCACGGGGGATCCCACCCCCATCATTCCCACACCCCTAGCTCAACAACTGGTACCTCCTGGGTCTGGGAGGGTACCGGGGGTGGCAGAATCAGAAGTGGATCAGAAGTACTTCCAATCCACTTCTGAGTCCACTGCATAGCACATGGGGGCCCTCCCCGTGCTCCTGTGGGACACTCCATCCACCCCACCATCTCAGAGTTCATGAGCTGTGCTGGTTTCTCAAGGTATGTAGAAAAAAAATTAAAGCTGTGTCTATGGCTGAATCACCGATTCTCTGAATCAGCATCGAATCTTCAGATTTGGCCGAATCAAATCAGAACGGTCATCTGAATCAATGAATCGAATCACTGTCCCTGATTTGGGTCAAATCTGAATCGAATATGACCCATTTCACACACTCCTAATACCTAATTTGCACATGTAGCTGATTTCAAGGGCTAAGTACAGATATTTGGAGGTGTTAGGGGGAGGTTAAATAAATTAAAAATGGCTTCCTGATATCAGGTAAGGGGGGCTAGCAGGGGGAGTTGAGGGTCCAACAGACTGGAGAGGATTGGGGGGTCTGTCAGGGGATGGGGGGGAGGCATGACTCATGGGTGGGTTATGGGGAGCAGGCATGACCTGTTGGGGGGGGG
>NW_017729034.1:73123582-73123988 GCF_001723915.1 Gavialis gangeticus
ATGACTTTGGGGGGGGTTAGGGGAAGGAGGGATGTCCTGTTGGGGGGGGGGAGGGGCAGGCGCAACCTGCAAGAGGTAAGGGAGGCAGGCACGAGCCTCAGGTTGGGTGGGGGGGTCAGGTACAACCTGTGAGTAGGGTAGGGTATCCCCCCCCAACAGCAAACCTGCACACCCATCCCTCCTGCCCCTCCCCACCACCAGGACTTACTTGCTCAGCTCTGGCAGTGGTGAATGCTGATAAAAGTGGCTGCACTTGGAGCAGCTTGTGGGATGGTGGTACAGAGCAGTGTTTTGGGGGGGATCAAAGGGCTGGGGGAGGGGGAAGACAAAAACAGACCAGTGTAGGGGAGGTGGGAAGTGAAAAGAGCTGCCCTAGGGCAGGGGTCAGTGGCTGGGTTTTCCCAGT
>NW_017729034.1:73128988-73149032 GCF_001723915.1 Gavialis gangeticus
AACAGACCAGTGTAGGGGAGGTGGGAAGTGAAAAGAGCTGCCCTAGGGCAGGGGTCAGTGGCTGGGTTTTCCCAGTCTGGGGCTGTGCAGGGGAAAGTTGGCAGAAGTTCCACGCATCAGTTTGACCTAAATCAAATGAGTCTGATATTCCATAGATAGTTTTATCTTACATCAGATTCTGCAATTTTTAGATCAGTTTGAGTGCATGCAACTTCTGTTCAGTTACAGGTTTAGATTAATTGCCAGTCACCAAGACCAGGTCTGTAAGTATAAGGTTGGCACCAGGACAAGCTAAGTTTAAATTGGGCAGCCATTTTGAACCTGATTTAAAACTCCTGAATGTCTGTACTTAGCCAAGGTATTTGCGCAATTAGCTATACCTGAAATATGCAGAGGTGGCACAATTTGCACACTTGCTTATTTTGGCTGTTTGCATTGTTTGTTGTGGGGACAGGGATAAACATGTAAAAACAAACTGACTGTAAACCTCAACTGGGGTGCGTGGGGTCCCAGCCATAGGAGCTTGCTTCTTCCTGCTGCAGGGAAAGCCTAGGACTGAGCTCCCCCTGCACTGGCAATAAGGTGTGATGGGATCTAGTGTGCGATCCCACAATTGCACCTCCTGTCAGACACGTGTGGCATAGCAGTAGACCCAATTGTGTGAATTGCATATTAAATCTCATCATGTCTTTACCCACACATGTAGAGGGGTATAAGAAACAACCCTCAAACTTCTGGTCTTTCTCCAGATCTAGACAGGGATGCTTCTCTCACCGCACCAGCCTCCTCTCTCTCCTTTGTTTGCTGCTCCTGGAGCTTTTAAAACTTTTTTTATAGCTTCACGCCCTTTTACTAGTTATTATTTGCAACTGAGTCCTCACCTTCCAGGTTGGCAGACTGTTAGCCATGAACTATATGCAGTCAAGGTTCAGCCCCTGAAGGCTGAGCACCTCCTTACAGTAGGCTTGAATCCTGTCAGGCTGAAGATGGACTAGAACCTAGGCCTCTCTTTTTCTGTTTGAGTGCTCAAATTACTAGGCTGTCTTAAAGAAACAAGCAAGACAATCATCTTTTTCCAAAGGGATGACTTAGATCCCTAAGTGTCAGACTGACTCCCAGTTTTAATTAGGAGCTGAAGTCTTGGAGAGAGGCGGGATTCTAGACCCATCCTGCTCTTTCAGCATTTCTTATTGGCTGGCTTTTAGGCTTTGTCACCACCCAGCAACCCAGCCATGCTGGCTGTTGTGCATTCTGTTCCTAGATGCCTAAAATTTTCTCTTGCACTGTATAAGAAACGTAGTTGCCTATATCAGGTTTGTGAATTCAGTTGCTCAAGCTGGCACCAGAAGTAAGACACAGATGTGCTAAAATGAGCACTGCTTAAATGCTTCATGAATCTGTCCCTAGCTAATAACAGAGCCACAGGCCCTAACAAGTTCCATCCAAAGCCTATCAGAGTGAATGGGAGTCTTTCCATTAACTTCAAGGGCTTTGAATCAGGCCTTCCTGTTCTGCTCACCTTGTTTCAGTCTTAATAAAGATGCTGCTGTGGTATAGCTGATCTTGAAAGTTTTTACTGAATGTCTTCTTCAAACTTGAGTTTCAAACAAAGCATCAAAAATTAAGCTTTTGTGAGGCTGTCACAAAATGGCCTTTATCAGAGCATTTCATTATTAGACCAAAACAATAGCTGAATTCAGGAAGTCTGGTAAAATATCTCCTTTTTGCAGGTCACTGAAGGAAATTCCATGTCTCACACATCCTGATAAGATGGATAGTATCCTGTGCTCAAGAGATCTCTGTCCCATAAGGAAGGCATTTCTTTTTCTCACCACTGCACACTGAGCTAGGGCCAGTACACTGGCTTGGGAACAATCTTTGAAAAGGCTAGGTTATTTTTTAACTAACAACATGTTGTCATAGGATCTACTCCATGGACATTGTCTAACCTGGCATTCTGCTGGAGGGTGCCAAACTGATCCTTATCAGCTGCAGGGATGAATTATTACTAGTACAATGTTGCAGAGGTGCCTTTGTGCCTTACAGAAAGAGTGCAATTGATACTGGCCATGTTATTGTTGCCCTCTGAACCATCAGGGCCTGTTTTACCACTGTCTTGTGCTTTGTGTAGTGGATCCTCCCATCCTTCTTCCACAGAAAACAAATGAGGGTAAAAGCCTGTGAAGGTTACTTCACTGAGTCAGCAGCCTTTGTTGCTGTACAACAACTGTGAAGCAGCTCTGTGCTGAGCTATGGTCAGGAAGCAAATTTTCTACCTTGTTCCCAGGATGTCTCCACCCAACACCAACTCCTCAAGGCAAGAACGAGACTTTGCCTTTATGCTCACACAGTCTTTCTGTGTATAACATCTCCCACAGTTTTGGCTGCCTGGGACGTTAGCCCAAGCCTGTAACTGGAGACTGCCCATCTCAGAATTTGTTCCACAACATACCATGTGCAAAAAAACCAGCATGTCATCCGTATCCTGTGCTTCCTTCTTCAATAAAACTGACCCTTGTGGTATCATGTGCCTGGTGTCTTACTAGCATATGCTAGAGTTTGGAAATTTAATTTAACATGAAGTCCTGATCATGAGAAATGTGTTACTGAGGTTGCATTCAGTGACCTTGTGAAATCAGTGTGCTGACTTCTAGTGACTCCTTTACTGCCACATTTACCTTTGCTGCCTACATTAAATTCATCCCTATGTTACTTCATTTCTTTGTAGATACTGATGAATCTACAGGGGCATACAAAGAAACTTTATTAAATACTTTGGTTATCATTAAACTGTTTCCAAAAGCAACATATGCTCAGTAATGGAAACCATCTATGAAGTTAATCAAATGCAGCCATCACTAAGCATGACTATAAAACACATATCGGGAAAACATGCTGATCTATCACAAGCATAAATTACTCCAGCCCATCTGAACAAGGTAGTGTCTATTAAGCATAGTTCCACTCAATGTCAAATCTTTTTAAAGTCATGGTGAGCCACTACACTGCATACATTTTTACTTCCTCTTCACTCCCATAGCTAAGCCATGCCTTTCTTTCCAATTTCCAGTGTCTCCTGTTTCTTCATCAGCCTTAAATGCTTGGCAAAAATCAAACAAGCCCCAAACAGTTCACTGAGCGTCCCCCTCCTCCACCCTAAGCCTCAGCCTGAGCCTGTCATATATAATGAGTGTGACCACGCCCTCCATGACATGGAACTGGACCAAGTTGCCCTGCTCCCCATCTGCATATCACTTTTTGGAGGATTGCAGGACTTGTGACAAAAACACCCCCTTCCAGTCATCAGTTGGGGGCTAATTAGCACATGGCTCCTTTGTGGGGGGTATTTGGAGTCTACACATACATACTGAGCAGTGCTGAGCTGTGGGATCATCACAGCTTGTAATGCTGTTAATTCTGCTGGGCCCAGCGCAATGAACCATATGGTAAATCATAAAGCTTTTGAGTAATATCATGCATAGATTGTACTCTGCTCAGCTGACAGAATTCAGAATTGATATGGCCTGAGACATGACATTTTTTTAAAAAGTTTGTATTACATATAAGTAGATGCCAAAGTACTGCTTAAAAGTGTGTTTATGGAGTACCTGTGTTAAAACTTGCAGCAGTTTCATAAAAGGTAAACTACATCAATTCTGGATGAACTAAGCATATGGGTACCATATGTAAATTACTGGAGCTATCACTGAATCACAGACTCGTATAAAATTAGGGTTAGAAGAGACCTCAGGAGGTTATCTAGTCCAATCCCCTACTCAAGCCAAGACCATCCTCAACTAGATCATCCCAGCCAAAGTTTTGTCTAGCTGGGTTTTGAAAACCCGGAGCTTCCACCACCTCTCTGAGTAACCTGTTCCAGTGTTTTATGTTTAATTTCAAGGTAAAATTTGCTCTTCATTTCCATGTGTTCAGGGACAGCAGGGCCTGACAACAAGAAAAAGGGGAAGGGACAGCAGGGGGGAAGATTTGGTGGGAAGCAGAGGGGAAAGGGGCTACCTGACCCCCCACCAAAATTTATTTTCCCTGCTGTAGCAGTGGGAGGGGGACAAATTCAAGGCAAACCTTCAATCATTAGATTTTATACCTGTAACAAATTTATACATTTTCCATACATAAAATTAATTATTGGGGGCTCATCTTATAATCAGGGCCATCATATATTTGAGTAAATATGACACTTTTCCCCCCGCTAGCTGACCCCCCAGACTTCCTAAGCTTCATTCTTCCCTGCTTGATAAGGACTTTTCTAGAGCCATTTTTTATGGGACTATCACAAGAGCAAACCTTGAAGCCAAAACTCAACATATGCAAGTTCAGGGGTTTTGGCAAAATCAGTTATGCTTCAGGCAAACAGGAAAAGAGACAGCTGAACTGTAGGAAAAACAGCTGAATTTGATTTTGAGGTTGACGAGAAGAAGGGAATTTTCAGTCTGGATGGGGAGAACAAGACCAAGTTCAAAAAGAAATAGCAACACCTACTGCCTGCAAACTGCAGTCCTACTTGGAAAAAAAGAAGTGTTTAATAAACACTCAAGAATTTAAAAGTTTTCCTACTTTAGCTTAATCAATATGGTTGACAGATTTATTTAGCTTATTGCCAACAACAGGAGTTTGTATTCATATTCATATAACTGGGCCTGAATTTTGAAAGTGATATTTTCCAACTGTTTTACACAGTCACAAAAAGTATAACATTTCTGATGCGTCTAAGCATGTGTTCCAGGATCATCCTTTACTTACATTGGATCTGTTTATCCTGCTGGTCTTCCACTGATGACTGTATAAAGCATAAACCCAAGCAACTGAGCCTCCCTCCCCCTTTTTGAATTTTTCAACTTGGTCATGCAACTGATAAACAAAACCAGGAAATGTTCCCAAATTATCTTTGAGAGAGAGAGAGAAAAGGGAGAGTCTTATATAACCTCTTGGTCATGGCCAGAAATACATGAAGCACTGGTTTTTCCAATTCACAAGCCTTATTGCTGTTACAAAGTCCTGCAAGAATTACATTTCTGCAGTAAGTGAAAAGTGCAAAGTTAGTCAAGACGTTTTGTTTGTTGCATGTCATTTGAAATTCTAAGGAAAAAGGATGTAGTATGTGCCATTCACAGCACTTCTACCGCCTATTACTGTTTCCATGAGATACCCCCTTGTTCAGAGGATATAATTTAACTGTGAAATTTTGAGCCCGAGGTGGTGTCTGGCATCATAAGCCTACTGAATGCCTAATACTAATTGAAAATACAAATAAACATTTCCTCATGGGGCAGGGTAATACTTCCAAGAAAGCCATTTTCATCTATGGAGTTAATAATGCAAGCAAAATCTTTCTCTTCATTGTCTTTCAGTGGCCAAGCAGTGCAGAGCACAGTTCAGGGTGGCTTTAAGTCATTTTTATGACCCCTCCCTCCCAGTCCTGGGGTCACTGTGTGCAAGTGACAGTAACCTGAAGGTTTTCTTAACTTGCCTGCTTGCCAGTGACCCTCAAGGTGCTGGGAAGTCTTACCCCTGCGCTTCCCCACCTCCACCCCAGAAGTAAGAGCCCTCAGACAGTCATTGGGATGAGGGTTTAGGTACCACCACTACAGTATATAGCTAGGGCAAGTCTCCTGTTTCTGGTCAGGCCAGTTTTAGGTTCACTTTCCTTCATGCCATGTATAGTAGCTGCAGTGCAGGACAGCATCCAGCTCAGAAATTAATTGCAGGAATTTGTACTAATGAAAAACATCACAGAAAAATAAGGTTGTGGCCACACACACACTCACACGGGAGTTTATCCGGCCCCTCTCACACTGTCTTACTGGAGTCCATCTCACTGCTTCCCTTCTCTTCAACCAGTGGAGAGAACACAGAGACAGGGGCCAACCACTCCCAAAGTCTATTTGTGGCCTTTCCATTGACTCATTGTTTGGCCTTTACAGAGTCATTTTTCCTTTCTACATCCACTTCCCTCTCTGAAAAAGGACAAGAAATTGTATTTGACTAGGCAAGACAGTTCCCAGGAAACTGACACTTGGGCATGCTGAAGTACAGGAGAAGCTCTCTCCAGGGCAGCCTGCCATGAACAGAGATAGCACAAAGTGCAAAGGCCAGACTTCAACGTGATGTGTAAAGTCAGTGCTACTGGCCTTTAAACCTTAAAGCTTATTTTCCTGAGTGGAAGCAGCACAGCTCCCTACAGCTGACTTGAGTAGGATAACATTTTTGTCTCTGAAAAGAAAATATGTGGGATAAACCCACTGATTTGGGGGCGACAACTGCTTCTGCTGTTCCCCTAAGAATGAAGGAGCTGCAAGTCTTGAAAGAGGCGGCGGCAGCAGGTGGGTCTGTTAGCTAAACAACACTCATGTCATGAAGAAAGGTTCAGGGAGGGGAGAGGTTCACTGCCTAAAGATATGGCCTTGTCAGAGTGTTCTTGTAAGCAAAGGGGGAGTCCGCTGAGCTTAGGGATATTAGGGTATTTTGACATGAGGTTACGCTTGTCAGCAATGACCTTAACATTGTCACCCCAATGACTGGCAAACAAACAGGAGAAAAAAGCCTCAGACAAAAGGTAAAGGCAATCAAAAAGCCTAAGGAGGAAAGCTGTGCCTGAGACTGAAAAGGCTTATCCAGGCAACACAGAGAGGAACCAAGATGACAGCTTCTTTCATTTCAAAGGCTATTTCAACTATCTCAATAGAGGTTGGAACATGTCAGGGATCAGTCCTCAGTGTCTTCCTGTTTGCTAACAGGTTCAGTGTAATGAGTGAAATGGCACATGGAAACACCATGGGAGCTGCTGTATGCCAATGGCATGGCTATCCTAGCAGATACAGCAACAAACCCCAACAGGCATGGGCAAAGGGACAGGAAAATCTAAAATGTGGAAAGCTAAAAGTGAATAGCAAAAGACAGACGTGACCCTGAGTTGCAGGAATAGGAAGAAGAGTACGGCAATTATAGATAGCAGAGCCCAGCACCTCACTTCAGTATAAAAAAATCAAGTACCTGGGCACAATTATAACCAACAAAGCAGGCCATGAAGAGGCTGTCAGAGTGACTAATTGTGGCATGGAAAACATGGAGAAAAACAGCTGTGGAAATCTGCAGTAAAAAGATACCAATCAGACTACCATCAGTTTAGACAAAATAATGAGGAGACCTAGGGCGATCTATGGGGTAGAATCCAGACCATACAAAGAAAGGAAGAGAAGACACTAGTAAAAGAAAAGATTAAAATGTTGAGATGCATTTTGGGAGCCAGGCTGAAAGAAAGTGAGAAATGACAACATCAGGACATGCTTGGAAGTATGAAAAAGCCCACTGGAAAGGTCAGACAAGCTATACTGAGATGGTTTAGACATATAATGAGGCAGAAAAGAGAGACTACTGTGCACATGATCTTCGCAAGTGGTTTTCAATCTGTGGTCCATGGACCCCTGGGGGTCCACAGATTATGTTTAAGTGGTCAATGAAAGATGACTATGATCCTTCAAAAGTATGTGAATACCCATACTTATAATTCAAAGGGGTCTGCACCTCCATTCAAAATTTCCAAAGGGATCCGCAGATGAAAAAAAGCTGAAAACCACAGACCTACACGACATGTCCTTAGCTAGCAGTGTAGGCCACTAAGACAATCAAGACTGATGTAGAAAGATAATGCTAGGAAAAATACAAGAGATTTGAACATCTATCCAGAGGAGGCAGCCAATTACAAGTGGAGAGCAATATTCCAACCAGCAAATGCCATGTCAGGCAAGGAGCCACAGCCATAGATATGATAGATATAAGGAAGCAGAACATCAGAAAGCAAAACAAAGTGAAAAAAAGCTGGGCTAATCTGCTCCAAGAAGGAGAATGGCATCCTAACACTCACCTGGTAAAAGTTACATTAACTGAGCATTAGCAAGTATTGTTCAAAGAGTTAAACCACCACACACAGGGCCCAGAAAGTTGGTTACCAAACAGGTTGTGTCCTGTGACCAAAATACCATGAATTTGTTTAACACACACACACACACACACACACACACACACACGTGTATGTATATGGGTTATGTTCCTTTGCCTTCTGGTGTCTGCCCCCCCAGTCATGTTCCTAAGCTCTCCTCCACAACCACAAGAGTTAGAAATGTAGTTAAAGAGAGAGAGAGAGAGAGAGAGAGAGAGAGAGAGAGAGAGAGAAGCCAGAGTCACATGATCACTTGGCTCCAGGTGATGAGACCTTACAAGGATAGCGATCTCTTGAGACTTTCATGATAAACTCTTGAGAGCTGGTAACATGGCAACCTGATATAGCCAGGCCTAATATCAACAGATCAATAATGGTAGGAAATGTGGCTAAGAACAAGTGAAGGAGCTGAAATGCACTGCTACAGCTTGGTACCATCCTATCATCAATCACGAGTGAGTGGGGAGATAAATGGCCAATGGATTAGCTGGCTGATCAAGCCATACTAAACAGCTTTTTGATGCCTGTCAGTAGTCAGCCTGTTGACTGGCAGACAGTCCAAAATTCCTGTTCTTAATGTAGAACAGCATTGAGTCAATGATCCTCAAGCACCAACTTCTCTGGACCAGGCATTATGTACAGATGCACGATTCTCAACTCCCCAAAATGTGCTCTACTCCTAGCTTAGTAATGGCCCGAGATCTTGTGGTGGCCAGAGAAAGGAGTACAAGGACTCATTGAAGGCAAACCACAAGAAGTGGCACTGACAGCTGTGGCTCCAACCTGGAGCATGTGGTGGTGGTGGTAGCTCCAGCTCTGACTCAGAGCATGCAGCAGGGATGGTGATGGCAGCTTCCACTCCAACCTGGAGCACGTGGCAGTGGCTCTAGCATCTGCCATGTGCCCTATGCTAGAGCCAGAGCTGTTGCTGCTGTGTGCCTTCTGCTGCAGCAGCAGCACCAGCTCCATCTCCAGCACAGGGCATGAAGCAGGGGCCAGCAGCCAGACAGGTAGAGCCATGGCAGTGCAACTATTGCTGCACCAGCCCTCTCGCCCTCTTGCTGCTGACTACTACATCCACCAAGGCCTGAGTGCCTAGGATTGTATGGCAGGCCACTTTTCCCACCATGTCGGAAGTCTAGCAGGCGGGATAGAGTAGCTCAGTGGGCTGTATGAAAAAAGGGCCTCAGAGGGGGAGACAATTTTTTCCTTCAGCCCCAAAACAGGTAACACAGAGGTTGTGTGAAAAGGGATGGCCTAGTGATGAGGACACTAGCCTAAGCCTTGGGAAACATGGTTCAATTCCCTACTCTACCCATTCCTGTGTGATCCAGGACAAGACATTTGGGGCTTTTCCATGCCACAGCTACATGACAGCTTGCCCTCAATCCCCCATGGCTGACCTGTTCTAGAAGTGCAGGTCCATCCACCAGGCTGCTCTGTGCTCTTCCCCAGCAGCCAGGCCAAGGCCACTGGAAACTACAGGCTCAAGAGCAGATGCTGGGTACAAGCCTAGAGCAGCCTGACTAACAAACTTCCCATTGTGAAGCATGTCAGCAAACTTCAGTGAGTGCTGTGAAGTGAGGTCCCCCCAGTGCTGGTACATGTCACTGCCACAATATAGACAAGCTTTCAGTCTATCTCAGGTCCCATATCTCCAGGGGTGTTGTGAGGCACTCATCTTTTACAATGACAGAGACCAGTATCACCTTCTTTGACAAACAGAAAAAAAATACAGCTAAGAGTTCCAGAGGAACCTAGGATAGGTACTAAGTTATGCAACTGGAGTGGGAAAATTTCCGTGCAAAAGTGCAAGCAAGCCTTTAAAGGCAGGCAAGCATACCAACTTCTGGCCTTGTTTGTAGGGAGGTAAAACCTGCCAGTCAGTCTCCACCACAGCTAGATGATGTGATGGAGGAAAAGAAATTGGCACAAAGTGATCTGGGAACATATTTCTTTCCTTCAATCTCTCCCCCTAGGGTTTTTACCAGAAAAGGAATGATTGGGCCTGAGATAATGTATCAAATCTTTCAGATTTTAAGGGAGAGAATTAGCTTGCTGCTATGCTAAGTGTTTATAATGACTAATATGCCATGTGGAAACCTAAGCCACAAAAATAAGAGTGACATGTCAAAATGGTTTTTTGAACCTCAGAAAATGCAAGAAACCACATGATTCCAATAGGGGAAAGAATAAAACTAGTTTAGTGTACAGTCCCTGAGTGCTTTTGGGGAATCATAGGGCCAGAGAAGGGAAAGAATGCCTTCTCTGTGTGCTAACTTTGCTCTACACATGATGCCAAGTTTTGCTCTGTCCACCAAGAGCAAATCCAAGTCTGTTTACTGTGGAGTTCTACTAGAGCTACTCCAGATACACCTCTGCGTAATGGAGTGCAGCATTTGCCCCTTTCAGTTAAAAAATATCAGACAATTACAATAAAATAACCAACTTTAATCACAACAGCTGTGACACTGCCAACATTTAGTCATTTTGCTGTTGCTTTCTCAGGACTGTAGCAAAGCACAAACAGAGTAAGTGGCTGCAAGTGGCTCCCGTAAGTCAGCCTGGATGTCTTCCCCAGCAGCAGACAAGGCAGGAACTAATGGTTCAACTCCCCTCCCTAACAGCTCGAGTCCAGTCATTGCTTATAGCCCTGTGTACTGCTCATACACTGATGCAGTGGTGCTCTGGGCCTCTGTAGCAGAAAGTGATGGTCAGCTGTAAAGAAAGTCCATGCAGCAGGCATCCAGTGTTAGTGTAACAGATTTTGGTACTCAACCCTACTTGTCCTCAAACTAAAAGAAACATTTCAGGATTAGTGTAACTCAGGGAAGAACTGAATATATGGGAAAGAAAGCTGTGGAGATGATCAGGAATCTGTTTGTAATTGGCCTGGATTTCAGATAAATACCTTCGGTTGGGAGGGGGGGAATATTACATGTAGGCATTCAACCAAAAACAGGACTTTCATGACACGTACTGGTTTCCCCTGTAATAGTACAAATAGGAGAAGAGTCCCAAGTCAAAAGGCAAGGCATGAAGACCTGCTAGTTCACAGAACTGTGGATGACCACTGCCAGCCTCTCTCTGGTACCAGGGCATGGGTTAGTTTGAGGATTTTGTCAGCAGTAACAGGCAGGGATGACAGATCATCTGCATAAATGTAGGAACATAAGAAATTCTATCCGTTCTAGAGTCACCCGGGTGTGTAAGATGCTGGTTCAGCAGACCCAGAGAGGGCTGTTGATTACAACTCAGTTACAGCAGCCTGGTATTATTTTTCCCTTTGGGCATCACTACAGCAGCATGGAATGTCTAACAGCAGTAAACCCAGAATAATAAAACATACATTTGCATCCTCCACAACAATGTTCTGTAGAAAGCACACCCTGGTTACCGGAAGGTAGTGCAGATGTACCCAGCAGTCTCTCTTTATGCAGCTTAAAACCCAGGGGAAGATACTTTCATTCCAAGAGGAAAAAACTCCTTTGCTTTTAGCATGCCATTTACCACATAGTATATTTATGCATATCTGTGTGTGTGTGGGAGGGGGGGTATAGGGGTGTGCGCACACAGCTTGTACATACACACGTTATTTGAAGTTATTTGTGTCTATGGCACTGACAAATACATTTCCCATTTAGTTAGTCTCTGTACAAATCTACCCTGCCTTCTGACTGATAAAAATCAATGCAGAAAAACCCTGAACTAAATACGTGCTTGGTACACAGGGACTGCTACTGCTTATTTACATATTTTTACATATATGCACCCATATAGGAAGAAGACATGTCACAAGGCAAAAATCTCATCCTGTTACGTCATGGTCCTAGAGGGACCACTGAACCAGGTCTTCCTGTAAACAGAACTTTTTGAGCTCTGTTGATATTTTAAAAAGTGCAATATCAAATAACAAAGTGACATTCATTCATTTCTTCATCCGCCCATCCTGTGATATCTCTGGTCTGATAGACCAATTTACAGAAATACTTCTGGAACATTTGCTCTCAGATCTGTGAATGAGGAGGGAAGAGATCATTCACCACTGTGTCCTGACTGCTACTAGTTCTGCTACATGAGCCATGGCTGGGGGAACAATCTAGACCAGTGATGCCCAATCTTTTTGTCCAGTGGGCTGGATAGGCAGTGCCTAGTCCATCCACAGGCCAAATCCAGCTGGTGCCCCCAATCGAGTGCCCTGGGTGGCTGTAGCAGGCCTCATCTGGCCATGCAGAGGGGGCAGGGGAAACCCAACCCCAACCTGGCTCTGCAGCAGGGATAAGGAAACGTGAACCAGCCCCAAACCAGCCCTGTGGGGTTGTGAAGGGGGCTTGATCTGACCATAAGCTGGCCCTGTCATGTGGAGTTTGAGAATTGGCACTGAGGGAATGGCCACCGCTCCCGCAGTGCCAAATTTCCTGGTCTGTGGGGAGCCCTGCAGACAAGATGGGATGCCAGCGGACTGCACTTGGCCTGCAGGCCAGAGGTGGAGCACCCCTGTCTAGATTACAGACCTCATCTCTAAGAGGGAGAATGAACAACAGGAACAAACAGAGACCAATTCTGAAGAGGTGAATAATATCTTGTTTCCATACAAACATCCTTCATAATAAGAACATCTAGAAAAGAAAGAACAGAAAACAACCTGGCTTTTAAATGGAACAAGTCTCTTAATGTTGAACAAAGTCATTGTTTTAAGTTGGTTTTGGTTTCCCAAAGTAGAACATTCATATATTTAATTTATAAAACTAACGTACCCAAAATTTTCATACAATTTTTTTTAAATTTAAACAACACTGAAGTCATCAGTATGTTTTGTGAGCAGCAAGGAGGAGCTGGGCTGTCACATAGCTGGTTCAGGATTGCAGTGGGGTGGGGGGAGGACAGAGATGGGGAACAAAGGTGACCTTTTTGCCACCTTTGCATCTGTTTCCTGAAAGGCGTTCTCTCTGGTTACCACAGAGAACTTACCCTTATTTTTTTACCTTAGCCTTGTTCTATGTGTGCACACGTATGTAGCGACTAATGCTCAACCTGCATACATTCATTTCTGCTGCTGTTTGAAAGGTGGGTGTGCAAAAAACCAAAGTGTTGATCAAGGCCAAGACAGTCTAAAATAACAGTCTGTCCTATGAAATGCAGTTCTTTATATCAAAACTTACCTGAACAAGTGTATGATTTATCTTAGAGCTAAGCTTATAGCTTCGAGGAACATAATTATGCCAGTTAGACAGTCGATCTTTCCAAAAAACTGAGCATAATCTTATCTTGTTTCTTGTTCCTTTGGAAGAAAGCAGTCATGGTACTACTTTTGATAAGAACCTTTTGAAAGCAGGAACGGGAAAAGGAGAAAACAAAGAGCATCTCAAGCTTCCCTTTTTTTAAATACAGTCAATTCATCGGGCCTTAAAATCTGTTTAAATGGACAGCTTGGAGTATTAAGTCAGGAAACCAGGACATAACAAGCAGCACATGCTGCTCCTACAGTACTGCGTTTGGGAAGTTTTACTTGTAGAGATGAAAGGACAGGTTATGTCTCCTGGACCATTCCATCCCTGTCCTTTCTGCTGAGACTCATAAAATTATTTGATTAGTGGCAGTCATGGTGGTGGATTTATTAATGTTGTGCCTTCAGATCTCAAGCAGGTTTGTAATCCCATTGTGCTGGGCACTGTAAAAATATAGAATAAAGGAATAATCTGTCTTTGTTATATTGAAACATGCCCACTAGAGGTCTTGCTGTACAAACTCCAAGGACCTGCTTAAGGAAACAGCTTAGATTTAAGTGTCCCCATTTGGGGATGATAAATCTCTGACATTTCTTTGTACTACTGCAGATCAGCTACAGAAAAGGAAAGTGGATATCAAAAGTCATCTTTGAAGGCCCCGTGGAATTCTGAGGGGTTTCTCAGATGTAAAGCTCCAGGGCTGGGATGGGGCAGGGAGGGAAAACTGTTCTGGTAAGTATGAATGTTGTAAGTCTTAGAGAGAGACAGATCCCAAACAGCTGCTTATCAGGTAACATCTCTGCAGTTTCAGCAAGGGAAGGATGTTCCTTGTATGCAGTCTGCTAGCACTGCAGCTCTAAGGAGCAGCACCTGCCAATATTTTGGACATAAGCAAATTACTTTATAATATGGCTGACTCGTGTCACTGACCATTAGGTACTAGCTGATCCAGTTAATTATGGACCCAATTGTATCCAGCTTCTTTCCAAGCAGTTCAGTTTTGTAGGGCTGGGTAATCCACTGCTAATATAACAATACTGGTAGCAGAAGACTTGGCTTAGCAATTCTAATATTATAAAAGCCTAAGTCTGTCTGTCTGTCTGTAATGCTTTATTCACACGCTGACTGGCTGACGGAAACAGCCAGTCAGAGTGCTCCAAGCATGGAGGAGCGCCACCATGATTCCAAAGCCAGAGGACTGGACAAAGGGTGGGGGAGCTGCTGGCCTCGGCTCCCCCACCTTGCTCCCTGCAACAGGCAGAACAGCGGCAGCATGGGGTGTTAGGTGGCAGCACTCCATCCCAGCCCCCGCCCTCCACCCCACCCCCATCATTCCTGATGGGCAATTGGCTAGTAAACTATATATTATGCTATGCGGGAAAGTCAACACAGAAGGATGCTGTAACCCCATCAAATCAATTCATCAGATGTGTTCCCACCAGCAAATATGGCAGGATAAATACTTCACTCTGACTACTGAATTCAGTTGGCACAAGTGAAAACCAATTCCAAAAAGTTTCAGGCTAAACTCAAATTATATGGTTTGGAGTCTAGTTTCCATTGTGAAATTAAGTCATATGTGAACCTGGGATAATACCTAAAAAAAGAAACCATAGCACCTGCTTCAGGAACCAAGGGCCCTTTAGAAGACCCTAAGAGCAACACCGTCAAGAGCCTTGTACTTCTGGTAGGGTCACCCATGGCGGTTAGGCCAAAGGTGAGGTATCAGACAAAGAGTAGTCCAACAACACACAGACCTCAACAATGGAGCAGGCAGATGCAGAAGGCATGCTTCTCAATGGCTGCGAAGGTGGATGAAGGCTGCAGTGAAGGAGTAATCCCAGTTGTCTTGGATCTCCTTGCCACTGGACACAAGTTTCTCCCCCACCAAGATCCATGTGGTTGTCAATGCGCAACAGCCTCCTTGATGAAAACAAGTCATGTGCAGGCTTCTCCCACTAGTCCAACATCTACAATAACCAATACCAATACCCATAACTTCTATGAAGTCTTACGCCGATGGACGAGTAGCAATGGGGACAGACAAAGGGATCACAGGGAGTCCCTAGTCACCGATTCACATGGAGACAGCAGTTGGGTGATAGTTGTTTCACCCTTGTTATGGGACATAAGGATGATTTAGCAGCTGCCACTTATCATGGTGTAGCAAGGAGTCAGAGTGCAACCCTCCTACACTCGCCTATGGATGGGTCAATGCTGGAGATATGGTGGACAGACTCAATAATAAATGCAGTCCCTTTAAACTTATCACATGATTGTGGCATAGGGGTGCATGGAAGTTAAAAGACTCTGGAGCTCCGGATGGAGGGAGGAAGATTCCAGGCCACAGAAAGTAAATGCTTACCCCTGGAAAGGGGTCTGAACCAGGAGGTAAAAACTTACCTGGGCCAGTGTGGAGGCACAGGTGAAACAGACACGGGAGAGGTAATCTGGAGATGGCAACACTGAGCAGAGATGGCCATACTGGTATTACTCAGGATACTGAGAAGCTGAAGAAGGCCTGGACCTGCAAGAGAGAGAGGGAGAGAGAGAGAGAGAGAAACCTTCTGAACCAGGACTATGAGTAAGGAGCAAAGCTCTAGACTAAGGGAGGGGCTCAGTTTTGGTGCGAGCATCCCATCTAGGGAAGGCTGATGGCTGGGTGGCAGCCAGACTCAGGTGAAGGAGCAGCCCAACTGCTGTGGGAGGTGGAGCATGGGCATGATCTGTGCTGTGTGGGCTACATGCAGTTTCCCTCCTTTCCCCTGTAGAGAGCCAGACCAACACACTCCATAACTTAGCTATATACAAGTTTATTAATATTACAATATAAATAAGAAAAAGATTAAAATTATACACACACAAACATTTACAATAACAAGACTTACAGGCAATATTTACACACTTCTATACCTCTCTCAGGATACAGTTAACTATTATAATAAAATTCTAACCTAAGTTTCAACAAGTGTTTTATAACCTTAAACTCTATCAAAATTTAAACTCTATCAAAATTTAAATCTATTTAGACATTAAATATAAATCTATACACACACACACACACTCTATCGAATACTTAGCCTCATAACATCAGATTAAAGATTTCAATATAGTACAATAATTTTAGACTTTATCAACTTACACATATAAAACATCAAATATAAACCACACAATATCTGGTGACGTCTCACAAAATATAGAGGTGCAACACCCTTGAATATAATTAACTCGTCTATGAACCACAAGGCTCAGGACATTCTGGAGCCCTGGCTGCGTTTCTGTGGCTGCGAGGGGGTGGAGTGGGGGGAGGGGGAGGAGAAGCTCCCCTGGTGCCCTTCAGGCTTTCCACAGCCCAGCCAAAATATTCTTTAATCCAAAATAAAAGCCCTGTCCTTCCGGGTTTCCCCTTCAGTGGTCAGCTTCCCCGACCCACATGGATTACCCCTCCCCTGTGGGAATCCCCTTCCCTGGGAGCTCACAACTCCGGGGAGCCGGTTGGAGCGTCCCGGTCTCTCTCCCGGTGAGTTGCCGCCTCTTGCTGAGGCTCCAGCTGTCTCTGGCTCCTTCTGGGCCTACTGGCTGCTGGTGGCCCTGTGCACCATGGTGTGCACTGAGAGCTTTACTCTTCTGCTTGGGGTTGGGGCCGAAAGCCACCTTGCAATGTTCCAGGGTCTCGGTTTTGACTGGGGCCCTCTGTGCGAGGCTTCAGCTTTAGATGCTTGGCCTCATGCCGGGGGAGGGGGTGGTAGTCTTCAGCCAACCTGTGTGGCCCCCAGGGCCTAGGTCCACTCCTGGACACTCTGTGCAGTGCTGCCTGTGTCAAGTCTTCCTGGCTTCATGCCAGGGGTTGGAGACCCGAGCCACCCCATATGGCTCCAGGGCCTTGATCCCACTTGAACCATGCTGTGCACCATCCATGCACCGAGATCCTGGCCGCTTACCAGGGGTTGGGAACCCAAGCTGCCTCTTGCAGCTCCCGGGATCCTGGTCCCTCTTTGACCCACCATGCAGCACCGCCTGCACCAAGCCCCTGGCCTCATGCCAGGGGTTGTGGACCTAAGCCGCCTTGTGTGGCTCCCAGGGTCCCTGCTCCATGGACCGCTTGTGCACTGTGCCTCTGAATGCACACAAGGGTTGCAGAGCTGAGCTGCCTCATACAGCTCGCAGGGTCTGACTCCATGCACCAAACTGTGCACTGCCATCATGCTTCTCAGCAGTATGGCTATGGAGGTCTTCAGACTCTTCAGGGCTACTGCTTCGCTATGCTGGGCAGCTCTTCCCAGCTCCTCTTAGTCTTGCTCTCTTCTTCTTTCCTCATTGCAGCATGCCCATGTGCTGCCCCCGGATTGCAAGAGGTACCCTTTGGAGGCTCCACCCCCAGACTGCAAGAGGACCAATCAAGGTGAGGGGAAGTATAGCCCTCAACCAGGTCCAGGCTCTTTGCCTCGCCCTGAGCAGGGGTGAGGCAGCCTTTCCTCCACCACCACCTGATTGGTGGGAATGTCCCACCAATGGCTCGAACCACTTTCGAGCTGGCAAGCCAGGCTGCTACTGGCATGCCCATCACACATTGCAGATGGCCTGACAAGGGTCCACCCTGAATGGAAAGCCTCAAGGAAGAGGAAGCTTGATGAAGAGGACCAGCTCCCCACTCTACATTATTGGTTTTGTTTGTTGATCACTATAATTTGCGAAACTAGCTAAAGGACTGATAATATTATCAACTGAACACTGAAGCACAGATCAGAAGTGAGAACTCTGTGAGCCCTACTAAGGGTTCCAGTAACTGGCTTGTGTGGTTAAGATCCAAGGGTGGACATAGGTGTAGAGGCAGTTGGAGCTGCATACCTTGCCCCAGACATTGGGGTCCCACAAATAAGGCAGCCTCTCACACCTTTTTGTTTTCCAAACAAGTATTACAGCAAGACATGGCAGGAAAGAGTGAGACAAGCTGCCTAAGAAGGAGGAATTCCCTGCTCCTGTTACACACGGCATCTGCCAGAGAGTTTGTGACTCTAGGATTGTCCAACTTAGCCATCAACAGACTCATCTACAACCCTTTACTTGACCTGTAGGAGTGATCATCCTCAACTGTACGGGATCGCTAATGACGAGAAGAAACTGAAAAGAAACAAATTTGAACTGATGAAGGGAATGTTCTTTTTCCGCACAATTTAATATTCTGTGGAACTTCCTGCCACAAGACATGCTGAAACCAGTAGCTTAGTAGGATTTAGAAAAAAATTAGAAAAACTTACTGAAGAAAAGGACCCAAGAGTTATTATAATAATAATAATAATAATAATAATAAAAGCTAATAGCATTCTGGGTTGCATTAACAGGAAGTAATTCCTCCACTGGGCTAACAGCATTCTGGGCTGCCATCTTCAAACCAAGGGAAGTAATTCCTCCACTGTATTCAGCACTGGTGAGGCCTCACTTGAAGTATTCTGTCCAGTTTTAAGCACTGCACTTCGAGAGAGATGTAGAAACATAGGAAAGAGTTCATCAGACTAGAAATTTTGAGGGAATAACAAGAAGGTCTAGTGTTATAAGTGAAAACACAAAATAGCCAGATGAAATACACAACTAAACAGTTGTGGGTGGATCATAAATCTCTGTGCTTCAGGCTTTCAGCCAACCTCCACCTAGGGCAGGTTATGTCAGAGCTGCCTATAGCAGGGTTTCAAACTCCTTCCTCTAAAGCATCTGAGCTTCTGGCCACAGCATACTAGATTAGATGGATCACTGACATGATCTTAGTTTGGTCATTTCTGTGCTACTATGATGTATTTGTAATGATATCAAAAAGTAGGCACTTTTTACACCTCTAGCATTTGAAATACCACTTGCAAGCTCTTTGCTCTAATTTTCTTTTTTAACATTGAGAGATTTCAAATGAAAATGAAATTAAAAGCCTACTGATCATTTTATTCTGCAAATAAAGAAATTAACCAGTTCCTAGAAACTACTTTCTGCCACCTCCAGCACGCTTGGAGCCAGACCTCATTAAATGAGCCTGAGTGATGGATTTTGCCAAATTTGAATGCTGCCCTCCTGGCTCTGAGGGAATGAATTAAAAGAAATAAAGCTTTAAACCAGGTTTCCTACAAACGAATCAGATCCATTAGCTGATTACTAAGGGAAGCATACCTATATGATCCCTCACATTTCTCTGAATGACAGCAACTTTCAGTTTTTATACTGGTACTAGAGAAGGATCTAGAATAGTGGTTCTCAATCATTTTCGACTGAAGGCATGCCTTGAAAAATGACAACTCTACACTTTCTTTTGTTTTTTGACCTCAGAAAAACACTAGAGCAATTCTTCTGTAGCAAAGAACTCAGACAGACCACAGCAGGGCAGAATGTTTTTAACACTATGGATTCCATTGGGTTTATCCTGTGACTCGTGTGTAGATGTTTGCCCACCTAACAGTGCTAATATTGCACAGCACCCCATGGCACCCTTAAAAGGATCTCATGGCACCCGGGTTAAGACTCACTGATATAGAAGGATGAAAGCTGATTCTTCTTGAAAGGACAACCTAGCTTAATCTATAACAGACTTTGGAGTTTCTTAACCTGCTTATAGGAAAGACATGATCAAAACACTTCAAGTAAAAAGACTTAAAAGTGTCTTCTTTATCTCATTTCCAGCTCAGTGAGGACAATACAGGAATATCAATAACACTTGACTGCTGCTGGCAACTTAGAGATGCCTTCAGCACTCTCCCCTGCCAGCCAAAAGCAAATGTAATGGAAAGTGTTGCTGCCTTATGGCAGTGTTGAGATTTATTTGACCTTCAGTATTAAAACATTCCCACTTTTGCAGCTTGTGGTCCCCCCCCCCCCCGGG
>NW_017729034.1:73149149-73153266 GCF_001723915.1 Gavialis gangeticus
CCCCCCCCCCGGGGTCACTGACAACAGTTGGCCCAGATCTTGTTCTGTACTGGAGCTGCTTTGAGCTACACTGCCAGTGCCAAAAAGCAGGAGGACGAGTGCAACTGGTCTCCAGGGGATATCCACATGGAAGTCATCCTGTCATGGCATACTAATGCTGTAGTGTGTCCTAACTATTCTCCCCTTCCTATAAACAGGTATTCTCAATACCCCACCAGTCTTTTGCTGCTGTCTCAGGCTCTTCAAGGTACCGACAGGTAGCATGAGGTTGAGTACCTAAAAAGCCCTGGACCTTATACCCACAGAAGAATAGAGTATCCAGGTACCACAGGGCAGGAGGATACAAATCTGCTTAATCACAGGATCATAGGAAAGCAGAGATGGAAGGGACCTCACAAGAACATTTAGTCCAGCCCCCTGCTCAAGGCAGGATCATCCCTGACTAAACCATCCTAGCTGTTACAAACCTAAGGGGTCGTGGAGTTTGTTGCATGGTTTCTTGAGTTTTACTAATATGGCATATGTAGTCTCTATGTGAAGGTATTGGTCAAGCTGCATTGAACTTTATCTTCCTTATGTTTAAGTGCATTGTGGTATTTGATGAGGATCTTTGCTGGGGGAGTCGATTGGCTCAGAACAGCCTGATGAAACGCTTGTTTTTTTGATGTTAAGGGTCAGTCGCAGGTGCTGGTATGCTTGATAGAAGCAGTTAAGGGCCATTTGTAGGTCCTCCTCTGTATGTGTAATGACAGTACAATCATCGGTGTACTTAAGTTCCACAATCGAGGCAGAAGTAACTTTGGTTTTTGGCGTGGAGGCAGAAGAGATTGAAAAGGTTCCTATTCATCCTGTACTCACTACCAATTCCATGTGGCAGATGGTCACAGATGAGCATCTTGATGACCACAAGAAAGATGGGGGAAAAATTGGTGTGATCACACAGCTCTGCTTGACACCAGTTTGAATGAATAAGGGTTCTGTAGTGAAACCACTGCATAGGATGCAGGCAGTCACCTGGTTATGAAGGAGTCTTAGGATGGTGATACATTTTCTTGAGTAGCCAGACTTCAATAAGATCTTCCATAGAGCCTCACAGATTAAAAAGTGTGGCACTGACACCACAAATGGGAAAGAACTAAGCCCAGGACAGGACTACATGGCAACACTTTCTGACAAAAGGTGCATCTTGCTTTGAGGACAACTGCCTTGACCTGGAGGCAGAAAAATGACAGAAACGGAAGCAAAGGAAACAAGACTGAGAAATCTGTGGTCTGACCCTCCCTTTAACCACCACCTGCGGCATTTGCCAGAGATTCTGCAGCACTGGGACTGGCCTTCTTAGATATCAACATTTACAACCCTTTACTTGACCCGTGGGAGTGATCACCCTTGACCAAGAGGGATCGTCGCCACTGATATTTGATATAAAATGTATTTCTTTTATGTTATAATAAAGCCATGATGGTACAAAATGAAAATGACTTTCAAAAGTATCTTTGACACCTGGGAAGGACCCCAGTCTAAGCAGCAAATGGAATTAGCATTTGATTTGAGTCATTTACTCCTTTGCAAATGTGCTCTAAGGCAGTGTTTCTCAACCCATGGGTCACAAGAATATAGGAAAGGGTTGCAAACAAACTTTAAAAATGGATCAAAATCCCTAAATATTGGATTTTCCTTTAAAGGAGAGAAAATGGAAAACCATGGCTTTTCCCTTTCCTGGCAGAGTTCTGTCAGTCTGAAATGGGCTGCCTGGGGCTCCCCGTGTCCCACACACTGGGGGGCTGGGGTTGGGGGGTGGGGACACTGGGTTGGGACTGGCTATTGTACAAATAGGTCCTGGTACCAAAAAGGTTGAGAACCACTTCTCTAAGGTACAGGGGCCAGGATTTGCCAAACAAAGATGAATTTACATTTCAAAAGAAAGGACAGTAAGAATGACACCTGGTCAGTAAAACTACTGGGGGAAAGAGACAGCATGTTAGATGACTGAATCTCTATGCTTGAAAGGATGCATGTAGTCTCCTGGCCTTAATTAGACCAGGAAAGTCTTCTGCTCCAGCAAGTATAAACCTTTGTGGGTGACAGGAACTTATATGCAGAAGGTTGGCCTCTTCGAGGTGATGCATGTAAATAGCCAGGTAGGAAACTATACTTAAAAGTTTGCTTTGAGAGCAGGGTAAGTTTTCCTTGGATGTAGGGACAAGATGGATCCCCCCCAGCTAGTGAGATGGGTAGAGACTACATTTTGGATTTAAGATACCAGGTGAGAACAGGTTATTGTTCTGATATCTCCTTTTGTTTGTTTATTCTCCTATCTCTGTCTGTATCTCAACAAATAGTTATTCATTTCTTCTGCTTGTTTTTATTTTCATCATTATTTAAAAATCTGTCTACAAACCACTTGTCAGTGATACTTATGAGTTCAGAGCATTTGACTAAACAGGCTTGCTCATTCTATAGAAAGGGGGACCATCTTTTCTGAGTGCATGAAAGTGTCACATGTGTGACACAAGTGTGTCATCTTTCTACCTGGCAAAATCTGCTCTGATAAGGGCTGTCAAGGCCTAAGTGAGGCGGGTAGGGACTAAGGCATCACAGACCAAGGATGCTTTGGCACATCTCAGTTGGTTCTTAGTGGTCCCCCTAAAGTACTACATGCAGCAGGCAGCAGAGGTTTGGGACAGAAGGGAACCCCAAAGGTGTGGAAGCACCGTACGAATGCATCTCAGAGGTACACCAAGGCTGCATCTGGGGCCAGGGCATGTCACACAAGCCAAGTGTCTATCTAACACGTTCTTGAAAACTTCCAAGGACAGCGATTCCAGAATTTCTGTAGGTAGTCTGTTCCAACCCTTGACCACCCTCATCATCAGAAAATTTCTCCCAATTGCCAACCTAATTTTCCCTGCTGAAGTTTGAGGATATTGCTCTTAGTCCTATCCCCTAAGGCCTGTCTCCATTCTCTCTGTAATTGCCCTTCAGGTATTTGAAGACTATTATCAAAGCCCCCCTCAGTTTTCTCTTCTCAAAACTAAATAATCCTAGTTCTTTCAGCCTTTCTTCAGAAGTCATGTCTCCCAGGCCTCTAATAATTTTTGTTGTTTTGCACAGGACTCTTACCAAATCTGTCCGCATCTTTCTTGAAGAGCGGGGTCTAAAACTGCATGCAGTACTTTAGGGGAAGCCTCATCAGTGCTGAAGAGTGGATAAATGACTTCCCCTGATTTGCAAGAGACTCCTGCTAAAACAACCCAGTATGATTTTGCTGTCTCTCGCAACGAGAGCACGCTGTTGGCTTGTATTCAGTTTACAGTCCACTGTAACCCCCAGATCCTTCTCTACAGTACTGCAGCCTAGCCAATCATTTCTCAGTCTGTATTTGTGCATGCAATTATTCTGTCCCAAATGTTGGACTTTGCACTTGTCCTTGATGAATCTCATATGATTAATTTCAGAGTATTTTTCCAGTCCATCCATGTCATTCTGGATCCTAGTCCTGCCCTCAGGAGTATCTGCAACTCTACCCAGCTTAGGGTCACCTACAGATTTGCTGTGTGCAGTCAATCTCATCATCCAAATCATTACTGAAGAGGGCCAGCGTGGTTCCCATCTTCAAAAAGGGTAAGAAGGAGGACCCGGGAAACTATAGGCCAGTTAGACTTACCTCAATCCTAGGCAAGCTGTTTGAGAAAATTATTCTGGCACACATCCACGAGGGGCCAGCAGGGGATTTCATGCTTAGGGGCAACCAACACGGGTTCATCAGTGGCAGGTCCTGTCAGACCAACCTGGTGGCCTTCTATGATCAGATCGCCAAATCATTAGATGCAGGGGTAGCAGTGGACATAGTCTTCCTGGACTTTTGGAAGGCCTTTGACACTGTCTCTCACCCTGTTCTCATTAAGAAACTGGGGAACTGTGGTGTCGACACCCACACAGTCAATCGGGTTGCCAACTGGCTGGAGGGCCGCACCCAGAGAGTGGTGGTGGATGGGTCATTTTCGACCTGGAGGGATGTGGGCAGTGGGGTCCCCCAGGGCTCGGTCCTTGGGCCCGCACTGTTCAACATCTTCATCAGTGACTTGGACGAGGGGGTAAAAAGCACCCTGTTCAA
>NW_017729034.1:73158266-73159039 GCF_001723915.1 Gavialis gangeticus
TTAAATAATACCGGACCTAGGACAGACCCCAGGGAAACCCTACGTGCATTGAGCCATTGAGGACCATTCACTGAGTATGATGATCCAATCAGTTGTGGATCATAACTTTAAGGTACTGATCCAACCACCTTACAGTATTTTTATCTAGTCTGCATTTTCTTAGCTTGTTAATGAGACTGTCATGACAGACAAGTGTCAAAAGCCTTGCTAAAGTCAAGATATATCATACCTACCACTCTCCCTGCATCCACAGAGCTTTTCACCTTATCAGTGAAAGAAATTGGGTTAGTCAGACATGACTTGTGACTGTTCCTGATCACCTTGTTCTTTTCTAGGTGCTTCACAATAGGTTCTGTGATAACTGGCTCCATGATCTTTCCAGGCATTAAGGTGAGGCTGACAGGTCTGTCATTTCCTGGATCTTCCTCTTTCTGTTTCTTAAAGATGGGCACTATATTTGCCATTTTCCAATCATCTGGGACCTCACCTAGATCTAACAACTCTGAAATAAGCTCACCCAATTCCTACAGTACCCTAGATGCATGCCATCTAACACTGCCTACCTGAAAAACGTAGCTTTTCTAAATAATTCCTAACCTGTTCTTCTACTGCTCTATGCTGTTTGTCTCCTTCCCTACCTTTGTTGCCAACTGCACTCATCATTTGGTAACGACCCCTATTTGTGAAGGCTGAAGTGACCTTTGCATACCTCTCCAGATTTGCACTGTGTGCTCCCTGGCTTCAGCCTGCATCTCAGGTCTTTATTTCTTTGT
>NW_017729034.1:73164039-73164667 GCF_001723915.1 Gavialis gangeticus
GCTTTTCTAAATAATTCCTAACCTGTTCTTCTACTGCTCTATGCTGTTTGTCTCCTTCCCTACCTTTGTTGCCAACTGCACTCATCATTTGGTAACGACCCCTATTTGTGAAGGCTGAAGTGACCTTTGCATACCTCTCCAGATTTGCACTGTGTGCTCCCTGGCTTCAGCCTGCATCTCAGGTCTTTATTTCTTTGTTTTACTTGAGCTAATAAGACCTCCATTCAAATGCCTTAAGGCTTACTGCCAAATGCCTTTAAGCCTTAATTCATGCTAGTGTGCCTCAAGGAACTATCCGAGCTACATCTTGGAAATTACAGCCACTCCTTATCTAGAAAAAGCATTATCAGGAAAGCATTTAGAATATTTGTACTTTCAAATATAATGTAGCCATTGAAAATAGAAAGAAGAGTCAGCCCCACACAACCAGCCAGCTCTCCAGAAACCATCAGCATGTGGTTTACAAACCAATGGCAGACCACAAATACAATGTGAAAACCAGGGAATTCATCACTCTTTTGATATTTTAGATACTAGGGCTGTGCAAAGCTTTGGATGATGACTCTATTTGGAGGAGATTCGGCTCGATTTGGTGGCTGAATCTCTGAATCTGAATCGAATCAGGGGA
>NW_017729034.1:73167270-73210292 GCF_001723915.1 Gavialis gangeticus
CCCACCTGCTGCGGCTCCAGCCCTTTAAGAAATAAAAAACAGAGAAACCCCCCCCCCACTCACTGCTCCTGCAGTGGCCCCAGCGCTTTGGGGGGCTCGTGAAGAGCTCCCCACATGGTGGGAGGCAGTAGGAATCACCCCTCGACGGCAGGAGCAGTGAGTGCGGGGGTTTTCTCAGGTTTTTTTTCTTAAAGGGCCAGAGTCGTGGTGGGCGGGGCAGCCATGGTGGGGCTGGGGAAGCAGGGGGGGGTCAAAGGGCTCATGCAGAGCCTCCCACATGGCATGGGGCAATGGGGGGAGTAGGGATCACCCCTTGCCTGGCAGCACCCGGTGAGTGCTGGCATTTTTTTTTCAAAAAGCCAGGAGCTGGAGTGGGAGGGGCAGCCATTGCTGGGCTTGGAGAGCAGGTGGGGGATGGGCCTGGCTGATTCTGAGACTCAGCAGCAGCTGAATCTCCAAATCAGATTTGGCCGAATCAATTTGGGACAGTGATTCGAATCAACAAATCAAATCCCTGTCCCCTGAATTGGCCGAATCTTACTCCGAAGCAAATACTAGCCACTTCGCACTGGCCTAGGTCATGGTATTACATTTAAAATGTCATGCTATAGCAAATCACGTGATCCCCTCCACCAGTGAACTTAAGGAAATGTATTCTATTTTAGGAGTGTAATACCATGTTAGATTAGTAAAGTGAACACTATCAATTTTTTCTAATAAAAGAAAGCCTTTCATAAGAGGGACAGTAAATTGAGACTAAAAATGCAGCTATTTAGGGAACAGATTTTCCTTTTTTGGGACTGCAAGCTGTTATTATACATGTACAAATATATATATCATATATTTATATATCACTATAGAACGTGGGTACAGGATTTTCATTTGTGTGCATGCATGTATGCATCCACTTTGAAGGCATCATCTGCACTCCACATACTAATACATCTCCTCTGGGGCTTATCTAACGTTCTGAACCTTGGAACATCTGCAAACAGCTTACTTCAAAAAATAATAACCAGCCAGCCAGAGACATGGTTTGTTCTTTCCCTCAAAGATCCCCATCTCCTATTTCCAAATAGCATGGCCCAAAGCCTTGGGTAAGCATGCTTAAGTCCTGCAGCAGTGAGGAGTTTGATACATATTACTGTATGTCATTTCCAGGCTAGATTTCCACTGAGACTAAGGTGGCGATTTTAGTACTGAAGTGCCCCGTAATATAAGTGTTAGAGAAAAATTACTTGAAGGAACTGTGAAATAGTTGAATATATTAGTTGAATGTGCACATGACAATCAAAGTTTAACTTCTGTTTGTTGAATCTGGTGATGGCAACTAATTCATAGTTTTATATTCACATGCAGAGCTCCCCCTTTGCCAAATGCCACTGAAGCCATGGTCCAGCAGGCTGGATCCAAAGGCCCCAGGGGTTAGATCTGGCCTGCCGGCCACAGGTTGTCGACCCTTGTTTTAGAGACTTTTATGATTCTTTCATTCACTCTTTCAGAGCAGCACAAAGAACAGCACTAATAATAATTTAAAAACTTCCTAACATATATATATATATATATATATATAACTTTAAAAAGATTAATGTGTCAACTTCAGAATAAAGCATAGTGTGGTGGCTTGTAAAGGTCTGTTAGTACTTTTTTAGATGGCTCCTCACCATCCATGAGTAAACTGAGGAAGATAAAAGCTTGGTACCGCTTCCCATCATGTATTTTTACTCATCTGAAAGATTAAATGCATACAGTAGGCTGGAGAATTACATAAAGACTCTCTCAGCATAGCCAGGGATGTCTGATAATGAAGGCTGGGGAATCTAGGCAGTTTCCTAGATGTGGCTGGCTACTGGGATGGCCTGGTAAAGGCACAGCAGTTGTTACTTGAATTAAAGCTAAACTTTCAGGTCAGTAACTGATAAAATGGGCAAAAACCAGATCTACAGCCCCCCTGCTCACACACAGAAAAACAGTTATTGCAAAACCCATCAGACTATCCATGGCAGCACAACAGAGAAAGACTCTTACCTGTACCAACTGGAGAGACTTAAGAGGCGGGAGGATGATGGTACACAGATAAGCAGCAGGTCTTTTTAAATTTTGCAGAATTTTCCAAATTTCCTTTCAGCGTGTACCCTTTATTTATAGATGGCTTATTCTAATATTCTAATAAATGTTCTCTGATTGGTTTTATTTAAAGTTCTTTCATTGAAACCTTTGGAACTGGACTGAATCAGTTTTCTTGTGGGCATGAAAGGTGTCAATTAATTGGGATTTATAGTTCCTGTGAAGGTTACACTCCTGGAAGGAAGGATTCCTTATCTCCTTCCTTTATCTGCTTGCCACCATCCTTTTTCTCTTCCCCAAGATGTATGGTCCTCTATAAATAAGGCTGCTTTTGTTTTTACAACTTATCTAAGAATCTTAACAAAAATATATCTATGACTGCAAAATACCATCTAATACATTTGGTTACATCAATCACTACTATTAACATTTTGAAAAATGATATTTGGATTACTTTATATATGGCTGTCTCTTATAATGTTTCCTTTGAGACCTTGAGCTCTGTCTGACTGGATTTCATTAATAGTTTAAGCTGGAAGCACTGATTACTTCTTCTACTTTGCAGCACAACCTGGTTGGCACATCTGGAAAGGTTCACTCTATGATCACTCAGAAACAGGTATTTGGGTCTTCTGCTACACTTCTGCAACTTAACCTAGGCCCCTTGAAAATAGCCAAGGCTGGCAACACAGTTTCTACACCCACTGGCAAACAAAGGAGTGATGTGGCTAGCATCACATCTGGCTGCCTTTGACATCTCAGCCCAAGTGACCAGGAAGCCATTTCCAGGTGGATTGACTAGAGCCTGCCATCAACATGAATCCAGAGTAAAGCCAAAGCTCACAGTCCTGAAACCAAAGTGAGACCCCTTAACTGCTCTGCCATGATAAAGCTAGACTGAAGTACTGAAGAAAAGGACTCAGGAGTTACAGTAACTGAAAAAAAAAAGCCAATAGCATTCTGGGCTGCATTAACAGGAGACCCATCTGCAAGTCATGGGAGGTAATTCCTCCACTGTATTCAGCACTGGTGAGGCCTCACTTGAGAGTATTCTGTCCAGTTTTAAGCACTGCACTTCAAGACAGATGTAGAGACATTGGAAAGAGTTCAGCAGACTCAGTAAGAAAAGCAGTAAGAGGTCCAAGAAATATGATTTATGAGGGAAGGTTGCAAGAACTGGGATTATGCAATATGGAGGAGAGAAGACTGAGAGGGGATTTGATAAGAGTCTTCAAATACCTGAAGGGTGGTTATAAAGAGAAGAGTGATAAGCTATTCACTGTGGGCACAGGGGACAGGAAAAGAAGGAACTGTCTGAGATTGAAACAAATTATATTTAAATTGGATATTAGGATGAAGTTTCTAATTATTAGATCACTGGTTTAAGCATTGAAACAGACTATCATCTAGATTGATGATTGTTGTCACCCTGGTGATTCTCAACCAGGGTGCCCTGAGATCCTTGCAGGGGCTGCTGCACTGTCCCATTGCCAGGGCACACTGTATTTCTAGGAGATGCCATGCAGGACTAAACCTGAAAGTGGCTGCAGCATAAATCAGTGCAATTCTGGGAACAGGATCCTGGCCTTTTTGGACCCAGGGGAGTTAATTGTCTCTCTTCCTTCCTGGTAACAGGCTAAAGCTGTGAATGTGAATGTAAAAGCCAAGCAGGAACCCTTGGCTAGGGGAAGATCCATTGCTCCATTGCCCCTCAGAAAAGGCAGGAGGCCCTGCTCTGGGAGGTCTTTCCTGAAGGGAACCTGTAACTAAGCTGAGAGCTGCTACCAGTTGTGCTGCACTGCATAGCACAGTACCATGCCATGCTGGCTGTACCTTCCTACGGCAGGGATGTAGTCACTCTGCAAAGGCATCTCCTTCTTATAGGGACAACCTTGCCTCTCCCTGTTTTATAAGGCTGCCACTTCACTTTTACATTCTTCCCTACTCTCCCTCTATAGAAATGGCCAGTTTCCACCAAATGGGAAATTTGCAGTTTTATTGTGAATCTTAATAAATAATCTTAATGAATGCCGTTTAGCACAAGGCTCTCGCTCCTAGAAGGGATCATATTTTGTATTCAAAATCCAATTTCTAGATCTCACACTTAAACCCCTAAGTACCAGTAGATACCTTCAGAGTGAGTGTGTCTACATGAGCCATTTACTGTGCAATTGCCTAATTAACTGTGCAGTAAACATCTCAGTGTCTACACATGCACCCCTACTAGGGTGCACAAAACTAATAAACTCCACAGCTCCAGAGTCTTTTTGTGCGCAGCAGTGCACATATAGACACTGACCAGCTGGGTGGGGCACAAGGTTGCCTGCCAGTTAGCCTCACACTGAAGCACGCTTGTGCCCTAGCCAGCCCCTTGGCAGCACACTGAGCCCAGTCGGAGTAGCTCCAGGTTAGCAAGCTGACCCCCTCTGCCAGCTTGGGCTGCTCTGACTGGGTTCCATATGCTGCATATGAATAAACTCCAGAGCTAATTGCTCTGAGTTATTTTCTCCTGGGAGCACATTCAAATGGTGTGCCTGGGAGCAAAATACTCTGGAGCAATAAGCCCCGGAGTTTATTCATGTGCAGTAATTGCATGTATAGACACCCAGTGAGGTGGAATCTGACCGTTACTCTCTGTGCCTCACAATATTGCTTCAGGGATAGATATATTAAATATTTGGAGGCAACATGGTGACAGGAGCCATACCAGTGTCTTTCTAGAGCAGTGATTCTCAACTAGGACACCATGAGGTTCAAGTGCTACATTCGTTATAATACTATTCATGCATGTTTTTTCTAGTTTGTTTTAAAAAATATGTTTCCTGTCATGTTTTTCTTTTCTTTTTTTTGTAAAACATACTAATAAATACATTCAACTTGTTTAAATCAGGTGCCACTAATTCAGAATAATTATGGAGCAGTGCCTTAAATCTCAAAAGGTTGAGAACCACTGATCTAGCGAGATCATGGAATCACCTTCTTTGGGAGTTTTTAAGAGCAGGTTAAACAATTACTTCTTTGGAATAAATCATCATTGTCTTTCCTGCCTAGTGCAGGGGGGCTGAACCCAATGATCTTGTGAGGTCCCTTCCAGCCCCTTAAAATCTATGAATCATCATCGTTACTACTGTTATTTAGACTTATACCCGGCCCTATCCAGAAAGGCTCAGTTTAGACAGAGATGATTGTGCCTTGAGGAGGGGGCTGGATTTCCTATACTTTAGCCTACCCGCCTTGTGTGTTCAGGGCACCTGCCCAGGAAATGGGAGACGGGTTTTATGCCCTCCCCAGCTGGAAATGAGAACCTGCATTTTCTGCTCCTATTTTCCAGCCCTGTGATGCAACAGAATCTGAAACTGTGTGTAGTGCCCAAAACTGCAGTTATTTAGCTGTGTTCATGCCATTCAGGTGCATAAAATGCAATTGGGCTTAGCCCTAAGCAAATTGCCTGAGGTCACACAGGAAATCAGCAGTAAAACTGGGAAATGAAGTTCCAGGCTAATATCCTAATTATGGGACATGCTTCTGCTCCAGGGATGAATTTAGGGTGCTGTACTCACAAGTGTTTTCTCTCTCACATATGTACTAGGTGTTTAATTCTTTTAGCAAACTCTGGAGGAATGTTATTCAGTGAAATAAATCTCCCAGAAGAGCATCTTCAATAAGTACATATGCCAGAGAAGGTGAATTATGTGGTCAAAGAGCCAGGGTTAAATGCCTACAGTTCTTGTAACCAGAGCTTTAATGGTTGCTACAAGCAATTCACCTCTGTGTGCGCCTTTCACATAACTCACAAAAATCTGTGTTCCTCCCAGCTTCATGGGACTTTTAAAAGCCCCCAGAGCTCATTTCATAAGAGGAAGCACTGCCCTGCTCTATATATGGCTACACTTCAGCAATGCTACATGCATTTCTTTAATCACTTCAGGATGAAAACCCATATCCAAAATGTGAACTATCATCCAAGCATATTTTAAGCTGGAAATTTACTTTCCAAAAGTAAGGGAACAAAATCATGTTCTGTCGCGTGTGAAATAGACAGAAATTCAGTGAAACAGAAAGAAGCAAATAATGAATATTTAGACCTTAGCTGGCACTCTGTGGTGCAGAAACCTGAGTATTGTACAATCAAAACAAGACATTCAGGTCTCACAATCTAGCTCACAGCTCAATAATGGAATATTTTTAAAAGATTTTTTAAACTAGAAAGTATTAGGAAACCCTGAAGCAGGGAATTCTCTCTTTCAGAATTACAAAGACTAAGGGGTGGATAATCTTTTCCTTCTTAAATAACAAAGCAATTATCAGAATTTAATCTCTGTCTGTTCTGGGATCTTTCACAATTTAGGAATTTGGTGAAGAAGGGACATGATCAGGTCAGAGGCAGCTGTTTAGACAGTGATTTCCAGCAAGCTGTTTCCTCGGCTCACAAAGGATACCACTCTGCCAAAAGGAACTTAGGATATTGGTATGAACCTGCCAACAAGTATATTGTGTGCATCCCTAGACTGTAATGCTTCTGTATCCCATCTAGCCCCTGTAAGCCTAGCGAGGCAGGCTCAGACTGGTGGTTTAAAAAGGGTTTCAGCATGGCATTAAAAGATCACAACCTCAGAGACAAGCGTGATCTTTTAAGCATTGTTTCTAAAATGGCTTGTAAAGGACAGCTGTTCCTAAAGCAGCTCTTGTTGGACTGCTTATCCAATGGCTCTCAGAATGGTCTAAAAGCAACAGGTCATCGTTCCTTCACTTTTAAAACTTAACTTTGCCAAGGGCTGCTTGGAAAACAGCCCTCACATTTGTATTGACCAGCTGCTGCAGGGCTGAACACTGGCACATGGTTTGTTAAAACTAATTATTTATTTTTAAAGCGCTTCCACAAACTCACAGAAGGTGGAAATGGGGAATGCCTTGTCCACTATCAAACTACCTCCCTGCCAAGGCAGGTTTGTTCCATTCTATCAAGATGTGACCCCAAAGCACTAACCTGAATGTATTGAGCTTCACAACACCTCTCAGAGACAGGTAAATAATTTTCTATTTTACACATGAGGAAATGAGAGCACAGGGAGCTAAACAGAGACTGCAGAACACAAAGGAATCACAAAAGGAATAACATAACCTAACTTGCCCATGGTCCCATGGCAAATCAGTGATGGTTAGAGGTTTATCATCCATGGTCTCATGGTCTAATCTCGGAGAGCATATCTACAGCACACAGTGAGTCTGGGCATTGGGGCCTGGGAACTGCAACTAGCTTTGCTTGATTCAGATATCCTCACAGCAAAGCCTTACCCACATTGCTGTGTCCTCACTAGGCTTGTTTTGGTTTTTTGTTTTTGTTCTTTGTGCCTAGTCAAGTGCATCAACTGCTTTTTCAGCCCCTCAGGGACCAGCGGTAAGGTAAGGGTGCTGGAGAAATCGCAGTACTCCAATCATACTCCCAAATTAAATTCTTAGATTCAAAGCTCTTATAAACACATGCTTGAATGTTGTGGGTGTGAATAGTAGTGAAGATTGGGCAAAAACATACAGGAGCCTGGGGTAAGGCTGTGGTGCAGACATACCATAAATTTCATAGATTTCATAGACACTAGGGCTGGAAGGGACCTCGGAAGATCAAGTCCAGCCCCCTGCCCGAAGGGCAGGAAGTCAGCTGGGGTCTTCCTTATATCCAGCATGAAACGGTCTTGCAGTAGTTTATGACCGTTCAACCTTGTCATCCCTTGGGGCACTCTGGTGAACAAACGTTCCCCCAGGTACTGGTGGTCACCCCAATAAACTTATAGGTGGCCATCAGATCACCCCTGAGCCTGCGCTTTTCCAGGCTAAAGAGCCCCACGGCTCTCAGCCTGTCGTCGTAAGGTCTGTTTTCCTGACCTCTGATCACGCGCGTGGCTCTTCTCTGGACTCTCTCAAGCTTCTCCACTTCCTTTTTGAATTGTGGTCTTTATACTGCAAACTACTACATCTTTATCACCAATGACATGTTCACTGGTTCAGTTAACTTTTTATTCCTCTTCTCCTGTGGTCAGTGTATGCTTCTGTACTTTAAAAATCACCCAAGTTGTCATGATCGTGTAATATGAGCTGGTCTACTCAGCCTGTGCGCTGCTCAGTCTATGAGTGACTTCTACAACTGCATCCTCTCTCCCAAAGCTCCTGCCACATCCCAGAAATGCCACCAGTCATCCAACACTGAAAAATATGTGCAGTGTCAAGTTTCATAAACAATGGCTGCCAGCTTTTTTGGGAAGCAGGCTCCCTGAGCCCCCTCCTGTCATGCTGCCCTGCCCTGGCCACCTTGGCAGTAGGAGCCAGTGGGACTGGAAGCTGGACACGAGACTGAGAGCAGTATATTAATCTCTTGCAGGCTGGATGCCCTGGATTGACCAGTAAGTGGTCCATCCTGCCGGTCCTTTTTCTGGTTCTGTAGTTCCCAGAGGCTTCCAGCTCCCATTTTAGCTTCTGCTTTGTGGCAAGAGGATCTTTCCTGGAAGCAGCTTCCCCAGGGTACTGAGGAATTTCCATTTGTATCCTGAACTCCCTTGAAAGCTTTCCTATCCCTTGGTAGATCTGCTTAAACTTTCTCAATACCTTTGTTCTTCAGCCCCTCAGTTGAGTGCACCCTTTTTATAAGGGCAAAGGACTCACAGGTGTTTAACACAATTACGGATCATTCATCTGGGTACTTTTACAAACTGTATCTTTTCACATTTGTTATTTATCAATACATACAGTCCACAATTTCCCTTAGTGGGTTAAGGCCACTAGCCACATCCTGAATTTTGACCTTTTCCCTTCTATTTTTGTGTGTGGTTTTTCTGTTTCAGCCCTGTTTCTGGCAACACATTAGCTTGTGCACCTGTGTCCAACTTAAAACTGATAAAGTACCTCATTTGCTTTCAAGTTCATAGTCCATACCTCTTCTGCTTTCCACTGCTGCTGCAAAGCTTTCCTCTGAGCTAGCAGTGCTGGCGTCATCCTCCTTGCCCACGCTGCACACTCTGCTGGTGGCTGCAGTCTCTTGCAAATGGGATGTAATTTCAAATACCAGGCATTGTCTTACCTTTTGCATTATTCACTATAGCATGTGCAGTTTTCTGTGCTGTTTCTTTGCAAACTCAGTGTTTTCCTCTGTCTGCCTCATGTCTCTTGGAATATTTTGGAAGATCAGTTTGCCATTCTGGAACCCTTTCCATCCTTCACTAGTTTCATTCTGCACCAAGTGACTTCTTGTGCTTGGCAAATTCTAATTCTTTTGTGAATGGTTTTTTTTGCCAGTAATCGCTGTCTGAGTGTTTTATCTCTGATTCCTGGCCCAATAGATTTTTTGTTGTTTAAATCAGTCTTCCAAAATTGTAATATTGGATGTTCAGCCTAAGACGAGGCACATACTCTTCTGTTTTTACCTTCTTTGTGTATTCCTTGTTTAAAAGCATCATTTTTTTTTATGTGGAAGGCAGTACTCCTCAAATTCTGTACTACAGTTTTATATTTAGTCTCCTTAATTTGAGTTAAATGAAAGGTAGGAAAAGCAGTAAGTTCTTCGGAACCGGTATAAAAAAATAGTGCTACTTCCTGTGTGTCTGTCTTTGTGCTGGTACTCTTTTCTTGCAGATAAGAAGCATTGTGCTGTTCAAACCTCCTCCTGTTGTCCTTCACATTTCTAGACGTTCACCTCTGATGAACTGCTCCCTTCTTTAACTAGGGGCATTTTTTTTATTTTGTTTTACCCTGGGTATCATGCAATGTTCAGAAATCACAAAGAGCTAAGGAGTGGTCATCTTGCTCAGCATCTGACTCCTATGTAATATGAGGCCCTGCACAACATAACCATTCCCTACTAGCTTTGTGAAAGCCTCGTGCAGTTACAGCTCCCCACATTGGCTGTTGCCTGGTAGCAAATAATAAATATCCAGGCCACAAGGAAATGATGGTTTATCAGTATGATATGCAGTAGAAAATGACTTCTTTTTCTGCAAAACCAGGCTATTGTTATGAGTGGTAGAACACCTGTCAGAAATGGAAAGTAGCACAATTTGTCCCATGAAAACTAAAAATTATTTTCCTGGTAGCTTAATTTTCAAATGGGAAATGCTACCATTTATGTACAACTGCTGCAGTTTTACTGAGATTTAAAAACATTAATAATTTAATCACAATAATATTCTGCACTATCAAAATTTCCATCCAAGGAAACACAGTTAATCAAGATGCACAATATGGCTAGGATAGAAGATTATCCTTTCCCCTTTTTTACAGAATAAGAAAGAGGCGTACAGGTGGGTTAAATGTCTCATAGTAACAAGGGGAAAATGGCAGAACCATTTCCCGACTAACTTGTGCTTTAACCCATAAACTGTAGTTTTTACTTTCTGTCAGAGACTGCAGTAAAAGTTGAAAAAAAAGTCTTTTTTAATACAGTGACAAATAGCAGTTTAATCTTTGCAATATATGAGCAAGCTCTGACCCAGTTTTCTTAGGGTAAATACAAGAGAAATGGAAAATCTAAGGATACAGCTAGAGCCAAACACGCTCGCTTCCAAGAGAGGCGAGAATGTAGTTGGAACAATGATCCAAATTTTGAGCTAGGGAGGCCTCAAGCAGAAATAACGGGCATCATCCTGTTCTTTCACTGACATGGAAAAAAATCCTAAACTCCACAATTACTAAGAAGAACAAATAAATGTGAAAGGACAATAAAACCTATTCTGGTTATTACAATATATGTAACAAAAGAGGCCTGACCTGTAGTACTGAACAGTATTAATTTTAAATATTAAGACTAAAATGTAGCCCTGGTGGAGCAACACTTTCTTCATTCCTCTCATAAAAGATTTAGGTCAGCTTCTTGTGATTTGAATCTTGGTATATGCAATGGTAGATGGCTCAGCTCATCTTGGGAAAGTGGGTGTTTTCCTCTTAATCACTGGTACCAACATGTACTTGCAGGGACATAACAACATTGGATTAATTATACTTGATCAGATGTCTAGGCGATGAAGCCTGGCTTCTTGCCCCTGGTAGCATTCAATACCTATTTCATCAGGAGGACACAGGGTAAAAACACAATGGACCTAATTCATTTTGCAATGTTATTGGTAGGTTGGAGGAATTCTTTTATAAAACCTTGGCTGCGAAAGCAATTTCATTTTTGTTTTCTTCTATAGAATTCGATATTAAACTATCTCTGTGCTACATGCTAGATTGAAATTGAATTGACTTTATTTCCCACCCACCCCTAATTTCCTGCTTAAATTGCAAAGCAACTCAAATAACATTTTTGCTAAGGTGTTTAAGGGACACATATTCTCTAGTTGTTCTATTTCTGCCTGAATGCATTTTTGTAGATGGTGAGCTTGTCAATCCAAGGACACACTGTATGTTCCAAAGGGGACATAATGTTGTCATGGGATGAATTACAGCCCTAGCAGTAGTCCTTTGCCATGAATACTGATTTTGAATGAGGGAAGCAAGTTCTTTGTGGTCTAGTTTACTTCTGTGTTTCTCTGACACATTTCTCCACAGAACTATCTGTATGAAACATTGAAACTGAAAACTATTTTTATTCCCAATATAGTGACAAAAGGATATTCTCTCTCATAGTCAAGTGGCCCCTGCCAATACAAGGCCTAAGCACCTAAAGCCTGACTGGGCTTTGTGTGGTCCTCTACAACGGACAGGAATTCTACCCTCCAGCATAACTAAAACCCGTAAGACATAAGCTGCCTACCATCAACCCCACTGAGAACCAATTTTCATTTTAGAGGGAGCCAACATGCAGATCTCACTCATATCAAATTCCCACTGAAATGGTTTGTTAGTCAGAGAAGAGACAGCAAAAACTGACAGTGTCTTGAAGAGGCTCTACTGGGTTACTGTTACAGCAGAAGCCTCATATACTATCACAGATATAAGCTGCTGCTGACTAAAAGCTTTTTTCCCCATAAGAAATTTGTAATTCTTAATTATAACCCCCTTGGCTTAAAATAGGTGCATGAGCATACACACAAAGTACATTAAGTGGTTTGATAAATGCATTTGACTGCCACATAGACTGCTAAGAATCATGATACATGTAATATTTTTTAATAAGGAAAGAACTGCGAGGTTGCTGGGGAGATAAAGCAAGCACTGTACATACTATTAAACATGACCACTCTACAACAGGCAGTTGTGCTGAAAAAAAAATCAGCCACACAGAGGAAGGCAGGCTTTCTCCAACAGATTTTACATTTAGGCTTTTACTGTTCCACTAGCAACAGTACAGTTGAACAAGGTTTTATTCTTTGTCTCTCCACTACTCTTTACTTCTAGCAGTTTAATCCTTCATTTTTGAGGTTATTAAGCACAGCAGTGGTGAAACAAACAATTGCAAGGGACTCGTTCATTTAAATCCTGGGTGAACGCTGTTCTGATTTTCTGTATCTATCTGTTCACTCTAGTGTTAAATGTTCCCTGAATTATAGAATGCATAACCCAAATTCACCCCCTCCATGAATCTAGGCAGTGAATCATTTATAGACCTAAGCTGTTCACCAAGCCATTTACAGAAGAGTTATTTGCTCATTTTGAGCTTTCAGCAGATTTTTAAATTAGAAGGAAGGACTGTTGAAACACTGAGGCATTGAGAATCTGCAGGGATGCATTTTCTGAATTTAGATTCTGTGATAGAGTTTCTTAGAGAAAGAAAAAAAAAAGGTAATACTCAACATGTCACAGATTGTAGATTAGATGTAGTGTTTCTGCTCCATACATTTCACTAAATTCTCATGTATATAGGACGTCAATTTAAGGGACCCCAAAATGGGTTCTCCTGAAGCATCATGAAAAAATAAAAGTTTGTACTGAAAATACAGATGGTTTTAAAAATCTTTCTTGATCTGATCCCTTCTACACAGAAAAGGACCATGCAAGGAAGCAAACTCTGAGAGTCTGAAGTTGTGGAGTTTCCACCATGTCTTCCTGAAGAGGGTAAAGCATTAGGCAACTTTGAGATTGACTGTTGTGGTGACTCCCAAATAGTTTGTAAGCTTCCCTAAAATCTGGGGGAAGTGACTATATAGACTAACATATCCGCAGAGAGTGAGGGTATCAACAGTGAGGCCATGGAGTCCCAGTACTGAAAATTTCATTCTACTTGCAACAGCTACAAGGACCCATGAGGGTGAGGAGAAGATCAGCCTGGAAGCTAATGGGACAACAATTACTCCAAGACAGTTTCTGTATGGCAAGGAGAAGGGGGATGACAGGGCAGGTTCATTTAATGCTCTTGGCATTAACTTCCCAGAGCCCAAGCCCTGTGACTGTGGGGAAGGAGGAAGTTCTTCTGCAGGACTGGGAGAAGAGGGACCCCACTGCTGCTCCCACTCTACAATCCACCCAGCCTGGGTGTTGTCAGGTTCAGCTTCCTTCTACACCCATTAGCAGAAGGCACAAATGCCTATATTACCACAAACCAGAAAGCAGAGGCCAGGTTGCTCTTCAGAGGTACCTGTGCTGTTTGTGGTTGGAAATCCCATTATCTATTATTTACAGAAATGTGAGGCATATAAGCATAATTTATTGTCAGGGTTGTTAGAGCTTCTGTATAGGGATTTTCCCTTTAAAATCGTATCTGTTGTTGTTGTTCATCCTTTGAATTCAAAGCTGACCATGATATCACTGCTTGGTTTGGTTTCTGTGAGCACGTGAGTGGCTGATCAGGCCAATTTGTGCTTTGTACTGTCTGTGGCACACTGAGCGAGAGATGCCACTTTGGGTTGTTTGGATGTGCTGCTGTTGTGAGATTTACACTGTTTGCACTTCTGCTCTGCCTCATCAGTTCTCCCCTGCTCAGACTGTAGCTCCAGTATGGATGAGGCTTTGCCAGGTGGAGCAATCATGTGCGAGATCTTCCCAAGATCAAGGATGACTTGTGGGAGTCTGTGAAAGGTTTGTTTTGGCCTCTCTGGCTGCATCCAGACATGTGGATGTTTGGTTCCCTGGTAACAACTTGCAGCGGTGCATTTTGTGCTGCTGCTAGATGTCCCCAGGGAAAGTCCATGCTACGCGTGCACTGGCACATGGAAAGTTACCCCAGGTGGGGTAAGGGAGGCAGCAGGCCAGAACAGGGGTGCAGAAGCTGGGGTGCAGTGCAGTGGGCCCCTCCCTGAGTGGGGCAGCAGCGTGCAGCAGAGGATGATCCCCCTGGTGAGGGGTGGGGGGCAGCAACAGCAGCAGCAACAGCCACCCAAGGCAGGAAGGGGTGCGACCAACTTACTCCAAAAGCTCGGAGACCAAGCCAGCAGCTAATAGTAGCCAGAGGCAGGAAAGGGCCTGGTCATCTTCTCCCTAGAAGCTCCTGAGACCAAGGTTGCAGCAACCAGCCACAGCAGTAGCAGCCTGGGACAGGAAGGGGCATGGCCACCTTCCTCCCAGAGGCTCTTCCCCCAGAAGCTCCTGAGAGCAAGTAGCCCTGAGATATTTGCCAGGGCAGCTTTTTGTACTGATGGGGCCAGGACAGGGCAGCTTTTTACACTGCTGAGGCCAGCACAGGTGCTGGCCCCAGGCTCTAGCTCCCTCTGGCTGCAGATCTGGGAGGAGCCAGGTAGGGTTATTTTGCATCAAGTGGCACAACCTGCACCACACCAAAGTGCATGTCCGGGCATGTGCTCTGAGGCAAAAAGCCCTGGCTTAAATTTGCACCACTTCTATTTGAGCTGCTGCAAGCGCATGTGCCTCCATTTGTGGATGCACCCCTTAAGTCTAAAAGAGATCCAACTACTACAGAGCAATGCCAGTTCACTGCACTTATAGGACAACAGCGCTTTTTTAAAGGACAGTTCTCTACAGTGCACTAAATGCAACATGCTAACTCAGGTTGTCTTCTAATTTGCTATGCCTTGTGGGCAGACTGAATGGCATTATTAATCCAAATTTGGAGTCATATGAGTAAGCAATTCTCAAGATTCAGCTGCTCCCTTCCCACCAAACCCATATTTTACAAAGTCACCATTTTTTGTTTTGCTTCCCTCCCTTTGCACACACCTGGGGTTCAGGGCATGCTTTTCATCATCCATCACATGATTTCAGTTGCTTGGCATTTCTCTCAGCTAGAGCATGACATCCATTGTCCCTTTGGGAGAGGCAGTGCTGAAAAAGAAATGCTAACAGATAAGTTTAGCTCTCTAAAACCATATCGGTTCAAAATCATCAGCCAAAAAATTAAAATTCATACCTAAAAGCAAGCTCAAGAGAGACAGTCTCCAACCAGCCTATTGTCACAGTAAGCGGATGTTTGTACACTATGGCCATTAGATTTGAGCTACACCCATACACTTTAATTTCTAATCCTACCCTTTACAAAAATCTGAGAACAATCTGTAGACATATTACTACTGCCTGCTGCTGTCATTTAGCAAGTGTGTCCTGCTAACATAGAAGGGACTCCTGAAATATGGAACTGTCTCTTATCAAAAGAAAGGAGATCATTTGGTCAAGCAGTGCCTGTTACACTGTCTCCTTAAATAAGATACGCATAACATTTTAAGATTATTGTAATGCTCTCTAGTGTAAAATTAAGGTATACATGGCGGGAGGTTGGAATACTAAGGAGAAACAGGAGGGTGTCAATTTTGGGCATATGGCAATTAGGAGGGAGGAGAGGTTGGTGGCAAAGGATGAAAGGAATGAGTGGTGAGATGCGTATCAGATCAATCTGTGAACTTTGTCCCCCACCATGCACTGGAATAGGAGGGGGCAGTTCTTGCCATGATAGAAGCCTGAGTTTCCCATGCTTCCCTGTGTGTGTGGTAGGGTCATGCTCTCAACTTAAGGAAAACCCAGACAACCTCAGGGACACCATGATTGTGGCAATCTTCAAGAACAGAGAAAAGTCTGACTGTGGAAACAACAGAGGGATCACCTTGCTGTCCACCACAGGAAAGATCATTGTGGGAACCCTCCTGAAGCGTCTACTTCCACTTAATGAAGAACTCCTCCCATAATCTCAGTGTGGGTTTAAGGCATCAAGAGGCATAACTGACATGATCTTTACAGCTTGCCAGCTGCAGGAGAAATGCCAGGAACAACATAAGCTTCTCTATGTGACCTTCTTTGACCTCATGAAAACTTTATGCTGTCAGTTGATAAGCACTATGGAGGATCCTTCTGAAGTACAGATACCCATCATAATTTGACACCATTCTCTGCCTGCTCCATGACGGTATGTGAGTGGTGATTCTGAGGAACAGACCTATCACAGATCCCTTTGGGGAGTTAAGCAAGGCTGCGTCATTGCTCCAACACACTTCTTAATATTCTTTGCTACGATGCTACATCTGATCACCTACAAGCTTCCAGCCAGAGTGGAGCTGAACTACTGAATGGATTGTAAACTGTTTAACTTTAGCTGGCTCTGAGACCAAACCAAGACTACCTTGATCTCAATCATTGCGTTCCAGTACAATGATGATGCTATAGCGTGTGCTCACTTGGAAGCAGACCTTCAGGCAATTGTTGATGCTCAAGAGGAGGGCAGAGAAAGCACTTCAAGGATGTCCATAAGACCAACTTAAAAAAAAAAAACCAACATCAATGTCAGCTCATGGAAGACTGTTGCCCAGGACTGCCCCAAATGGAGGCAGAGTGCTGCAGGAGTCTCAGTACTTTGAAACAACAATAGGAGATAGAAAATACAATAGGAGTTATGCAGGAGTGGCATAAACAGTGTTGTGGACCAAATCAAGAATCCAGCACTACCCACCCACATGGAAAGGTATGTCTGAGCTGCAGCAAAGTCTGTCAATCCTGGATATGGCCTCAGCAGCAGCTGGACACACATTTTAAACAATCATGGAAGATAATCATCCTAACTTCTATGACAGAAAAATTGTGCATCTACTGGTTTTGGCAGAGTAAATTTAATGCCTGAGAATGAGAGATGGATCTCTCTTCAGCACTCAACAATAACTATTCAAGAGCTGCCCTCAACTTAGTTCAGCTTGAGAATTAATGGAGTTGCCCAGGCTGTGTTGGTCATTTGCTGTTGCTGTGCTTAGATGACTACTAGGAGCCATGGGTGAAAGCTTTGTGCAGCACTTGGGAACAGAGACAGGGGTCTATTCTTAAATGATGTAGTTGACACCTGACAGTGGGACTACTTGTAAAGCTAGGCACTGCACCCTGATGTAGCCAATTTGGAGATCTTGCTATGGTACATTAGGGAGCATGGGCCATCCACTGCAGTAAACTTCATCTCCAGCATTCTGATCTTGTCTTTCCCCTGGGTTCAGAAGAATGAAGCTGAGACACAGAAGGCAGGGCAGGGTGGCCCCTTAAAGCTCCTGTAAACGTGCACAGAGCCTGCTCCGATGTGCTGGAAATCTAGCACGTTGGAACAGACTCTATTAATTGAGTCTGCTGGAGTGTGGAAATGAGCTAGCAGACTCTAGTGTCATGTGGATCAGCATCCCCACACTTCAAAGCACCCTGCTGCCAGTTTACTGCAGTGGATGGCCCATGCTACCTAAAGTAGCACAGCAATGATCTCCAAATTCCATGTAGCTAGAGCTGATCCACATGATGCCGAGAGTGCTCGTTCATTGAGCTTTAGTTCACAGTGCCACACCCATTTTTCAGCAATATCTTCATCAACAACCTGGATGAGGGAGTGAAAAGCCCAGTGGCCAAGTTCGTGGATGACACCAAGATATGGGGTGTGCAGACACACCTGCAGATAGGCTGCAGATACAAGCAGACCTAGACAGGCTGCCATGTTGGGCAGAACAGAACCAGATAAGGTTCAACACAGAGAAGTGCAAAGTGCTGCATCTGGGAAGGAAGAACCCCCAGCACACCTACAGGCTGAGCATCGTTAACCTCACAAGCACTACAAATGAAAGGTATCTGGGGGTAATGATAGACCCCAGAATGAATATGAGCCAGCAATGCAACATAGTAGCTGCTAGGGCCAATAAAACTCTGGCATGCATCAATCAACGCATTTCCAGTAAATCCAAAGAAGTGATTCTCCCACTTTACTCAACATTGGTGAAGCCACAGCTGGAGTATTGTGTCCGGTTCTGGGTGCCACACTTCAACAAGGATGTGCTAAAGCTCGAGAGGGTCCAGAGAAGAGCCACCCAACTGATCAGGGACTTGCATGGCAAGCCATATGAGGGCAGGCTGAGGGATCTCTCAGCTTAAAAAAAAAAAAGGCTGAGAGGGGACCTGATTACAGCTTACTGTTATATCAGAGGCGTACAGCAGGGGCTCAGGGACCAACTGTACACGAGGGCACCCTGGGGGAAAACTAGAAACAAATGGCCACAAACTCCTGGAAGATAGTTTCAGGCTGAACATTAGGAAAAACTTCTTTACAACTAGGGTGTCCAGGCTATGGAACAAGCTCCCCACAGAGGTAGTGCAATCATCTACCCTAGAGGTCTTCAAGAGAAGACTGGATGGTCACCTGGCTGGGGTCATCTGACCCGATGTCTTTCCTGCTTATGCGGGGGGCTGGACCTGATGATCCTTCAGGGTCCCTTCCAGCCCTATGATACTATGATTTTAAATCAGGTTAAATGCTGCTAAGCATAAAGACTTAGATGTGAAGGAACAGCCTCACCAAGCAGTTATTGTCCTTTGCAGGCGAAGACTATTGCATCCAGCAAGTGGGGGAAGGAGAAATAGGAAAGAAATAGGAAAGAAACAGGGAGGGAAAAAGAAAAGAGAGGGAGGAAAGAGAAAGTGGGGGTGGAGGCTAGGTTGCGTGGGTACATAGGTGACTTGTATGGTGTTATATCCCATCATGCCGTATGGTTGGTGCAGGAGGAGCATGATCAGCTGATCAGTGCTATCAATCTCCAGAACACATAGGAGTGTGCTTTGGAGGCTGGGAGCACTGGCCACATGTTCAATTAAAGATGTGCTAGGAATCTTTGCCTTGAACAATCTGCTGCAGCAGGGGCAGGAAAGCAATGAGAACTGGGTATGCAAGGTTTTTGTTTTCCTGGCCATGCATTTCTTCATTGCTTCTGCCGTACATTGCTGTTCGAAGACCAGTACTCTGTTCTGGATTGATGACTGTGGCAGGGCACTGTTGGTGCCTGCCACTTCAAGGGCTGAGCCAAACAGTCGGCAGGTTTTTGATTGAAGCAGCCATTTTAAATCCCTGACTGCCTATATAAACAGAGCAGTTCACTGCTGGCAGGCCAGGCAGAAATATTGCTTGGCTGTAAGGCTGTATACAACATCCTGGAGGTAAGGGCAGGAGCTGTAGGGGATGGTTTGGAGGCTCCTGGTCCTGGGCATGACCTAAAACTGCACCCTGCCAGGGTGGCCTGGTGGGGCTCTCGGTGGTGTGGGAGCCCCCAGGAAATGCCAGACCAGTTACCACCCTAGTGAAAGGTGAGAAGGGGTGCCTTAACCCCAGCCCTTACCTTTGGTTGGGCTATTTGTAACATTGGAGCAGGGAAGGCTACGTAAGCTTCAGGAAGTGCCTGAGACTGCTGGGATGAGTGAGTTACCCCATGGGGCCAGGCACACTTCAAGACGCACCTGAGCCAGGGATGGGGGACCCCAATCCCTGAGTGCAGGCAGGAGGCGTAAACTCAACTGAGGGACTCGACTGAGGCCAGGACTGGAAGAGTCAAAAGGGCCAGGGGCCCACTGTGAGGGATGCCCATATTAAGCAAAGAAGCTCGGGGTCCTGACTGGCCTGAGACAGGGCCAGGGCTTATATGGAAGCTGAAGGTCCCTTGAAAGGGGCCACAGCTAATGGGCAAAGGGGACGGTTGAGCTGACTGCCTGAGATGCCATCTGCAAGGCTGGAGCTGCGGTGTAGGGATGGAATGGAGCCGCGGATAGACCCCCCCCATTATTGGGGTGTACAATGGGCAGCCTCCTGCCTAATTAACACTCTATTATATTCCATCCTGTCTCATGGCAGGTGAGACAGGTGGGCAGCACGCCCAGAGGCAGGTGGGGAAACTAGCCCTCTGGCTAGTCAGGGACCCCCACTTTGCCACGATGACCTCCAGGATAGATGGTCATGAGCGATTTGCTCCCATGACTCCGGGTTAATACAGAAACTCTTTAGGGACAACTTTAGGGTGTCCTTGTACCCCTTCTTTGTCAAAGTTGGAAAAATTGTTCTTTGCAAGCTTTGGGGCTCAAACACCCTTCTTTAGGCATAGGGAGATTCTGCTGGTGTTTTGCATTCTCCTGGATGTAAAAGAAATCAATATGCAAAATGTAGGTCTGTGAAAATGCATGACAGTGAGGATCAGAGGCCATGGGAGACTATAGGTGTGAAATAGGTGGGAGGTAGTGGGCAAAGAGGGGGAAATCAGTCAGGGTGTTCAGACTGTGGAATTAACTCCCTCCAGAGGTGATGCAGTTTTGTACCCTGGAAATTTTCAAGAGGAGACTGGACAGTCACCTCGTTGGGGTCACTTGACCCCAGTTGTCTTGCTGCTTAGAGTGAGGGGCTGGACCCAATGATCTGCGAGGTACCTTCCAGTCCCTAACGATTTATGAATGTTGATCTGGTGACAGAACGTAGCTGGTAAAATGTAGACAGGTTACGTGGGCTTATCAGATGCCAGGCAGGTTATAACATGCCATAAATCCAATGTCTATATTTAATCCAGGACTTGTAGTAGAGGTGATATCTTTTATTAGACCAACTAGATTTTTGCAAAAAAAAAATTCTTTAATTGCAAGCTTGCAGGCACAAACACCCTTCCATCAGGCATCAGAGAAAAGATTGTAAAAATTCTACTGGGTAAAAACGGAAGCTCATATTTCATAGGATTTCACAGATGAGTCAATAGAGGGAATACTCTGGGCAGGCATTTCTTGGCTGGTAAGGTGTCTCTGAGCTCTGTTGTGAGGCTCTGTGATGATGTAAATTACCTTGAACAAAATCTCAGGTTTCAGGTGGACAAAGATACTTCCTCCTTGTGAAATGATGATTTCATTTAAAAAAATTGGTTAAATATTTAGTCCATAATTTTTTGTATCCAGTAGATTTATAAAATGAAGTTTGTAGGCTCATCTGGAAAAGGTATTTTGTAAATTCTCTTTGAGGATTAGAACTGAGAGACCAGAGAGAGAGGGGTTATCTTGTGAGAAGTGTTGTTTGGTGGCATACATTTCTCCTACACAAAACAACAGCAGACTCTCCCTATGCCTGAAGAAGGGTATCTGTGCTCAAAAGCTTGCAAAGAATAATTTTTCTAACTATTTAATTGGTCTAGTAAAAGATATCACATTTACCCTAAGAATCTTGTCTGCCTGTGCCCTTAGAGCAACACTGCTACAACCAACACCCCGATAAGCATGATATGAATAGGTTTTGAGACACTACAAATACTCTAGAGCCCTTAATCTGATGGCTTTGCTCTAGTAATGAGTAGCAACAATTCTACCTTGCTGACTGATAAACACAAATCTTGTTTAAATGGGTTAATCATTTTAAGAACCAATCCAGCATAAAAAAGGTCACATGCCAATGACTGCAGGGGTAATCGTGGAATCTCTCTTCCTAAAGAGCCTTCATTGCCAGAGACTCTTAAGGCTGTAAAGTCTTTCTCTAGTAATAAGGCACCAGGTCCAATGCAGTTCTTTTGAGATATCCCAAACTGGAGGACCATTTTGCTCAGATACTGACATAGCTTTTCCAACCAATGTGGCAGAAAGAGTTTAGAAATTCATCCATCATCCAGCTCTTTAAACACAAAAGGCAGCAGATATGTATGTGACAACCACAGAGGAATTTCCCTGCTTGTTGCCAGGAAAATTCTTATGTGACTTATTTTAAATTGTTACTTGAATTATTTAAAACTGTTATAGTCAAGCATAAATCTGAGACATGATTGCCTGATGGTCAGTGAGGATTTACAGAAATACCACTGATCAGGTTTTCACAACCAAGCAAATTTCAAGTAAAGCAAGTCAAGAGTAAAACACGGACCTTTGAAGTGCTTTCGTTGATCTCTCCAAGGCTCTTGGAACAATAGTCAGAGAAGGACTTTGGAAATTATTAGCCAGAGTAGGTTGTCCTGAAGAACGTATCCAGATGTTATGCCACTCTTATGGCAAACTTTTAACAGGGACACTCATATATGTTAAAAAGAAGGGGCAATAGGATCTGATGCACAATCCCAACAAACGCACCTCCTGTCATGTCACATGTGCATGGCAGGAGGTGTGCTTGTGGGAGCATCAGATTCTATTATGCCATATCGTTGGTGCAGGAGAGACATGATCATCTGATCAATGCTCCCAACCTCCAGAGCACACAGAAGTGTGCTCTGCAGGCTGGGAGCACTGGCCACATGTTCAATTAAAGATATGCTAGGAACCAGCAACAAAGTTATTACACATATTTTGTGTAATAACTTTGTCACTTATTCCTGGTTTTATCACACCATTAATTGAATGACCGTGTGGCCAGGTCATTACTTAACTGGTTAATCATGTCTTTGTGTAATGCATATCGGGGACCCTGGAGTTATAAGATGGGTGCGTCTTTCACCATTCTCCTGTCTCAAATATGGTCAAACAGGGCTGTGTCCTAGCGCCTATTTTGTTTAGTACCATGTTTCTTTTATACAAATGCCTTGCTTTTATTCCTGTGCCCTCAGGAACTTGGATATTTGCATATTTTAGGATAGATGGTAAACTGTGTATTTTTGCTGCCCATAGTTCAAAATGAAGACCTTTTGAAGAACTGGTTCAGCTTATTTGATGATTATGCCCTCTTTGCCCACAAACAGGCTATTTTACAGGCCTTGTAAAAACATTAGTGTATTAGCCTCAAGAAGATGGGAAGATGGGAAGTCACCCACCAATCTTTTGCAAACTTATGTATTGCTTAACGTTGCTATTGATGGGTCCTCATCGTCTGCAGCGCAGACACTGATCTACCTAGAAATCTCCACATCACAAGATACTCTTAGATGATAAAATAAACCACAGATTGTCCAAAGCCAGTTGTGCTTTTGGGTGAGGAAGGGGGAGAAAACGAGCATTACATTTGCAACAAAAGTAAGATAAGTTACATCACCTTTATGAGAGCTGGACCACTTCTGGTTATAGCGTTAGGAAACTCAGACATTTCCACATAAGTTGCTTGAGAAAGATCATGAAAATTCACTGGTGGCAAAAGGGACCAGACACCAAAGTCCTAAAAGAGCAAATATGCAGACACAGGGCATGTCTACATATGCTATTGTGATTTAGCTTTACTGTGCAGTAAAATACGGCGCAGTAAGCCTTCCCCAGGAGTGTGTCTACACATGTGCTGTCTTAGGTACAGATTTACTCTTTATGGGAGTAGGCAGATTCAGGTCTCTTCCTGCCTTGCAGCAGCCAGGGGGAGCTTCAGGCTCCAGCTGCAGTTGCCCAGCTGACCAGGGGGCTCTGGGGCAGGCACAGCTTGGCAAATGGCTCAAGGGGCAGACTCAGGCTAACAGTGGGCTCCAAGAGGACAGGTGCAGCCTAACAGGGAGCTCCAGGGGCACAAGCACTGCCTGGTAGGGGATGCTGTCCTGGGAGCTTATGGCCAGTGCGCCATGGATGCTCCCTGCCCTCCCCTCTGGCAGTAGCAGACAGAACACCGGGTCTGCAAGGTGCTCATGGACCACCTCCTCCTCCACCCCATACAGCAGGGTGCCTGGGTAGCTGCCTATACACCCCAGGCCTACAGAGCAACCCCAAGACCAATGACACTACAGACAGTTTTGCAACAAACACCAAACTTTATTATTAGTGGACACCCTGGCCTCTGGAGGCACTATACCATGGGTGTGGATGCCACAGTAAGGCCAGCAGGCTCAGGGTTCGCCCAGGGCTGAGGGCAGGCACTGCAGGGTTCGCCCAGGGGTGAGGGCAGGCTCCCCCTCCTCCACCACAAGACCAGAGCCAGCAGGGCCCACATGTGGAGCTGGCACAGCTGCAGGCAATTCCACTCAGGGACTGCATAGCAGCTGGGTGAGAAGCAGCCAAGGTGGGGAGCCAAGACACTGGGGGACCTGGCTCAGGGGCAGGGGGCACTGACCCTCATCCCAAGCCCACTGCAGGGCTTGATGTTGGGCTGTGAGTGGATGCCAGGGGGCGGGAAGGAAGGTCAGGGCTGGGGACTGAGCCACAGACAGCTGCCAGGGGCCAGGATGGTGTCCAGCTCCCAAAAGTCTTCTGTTTCTTCCACTGCCCGAGCCATCATGGTGGCCTGCTGCTCCTGAGCCTCGAACATCCGCTCAAGGAGCGTGATGTGCCTCCCCTCGAGCGCAAGGAGCCTGTTCCAGAAAATGCAGTCCTCCCAGTCCCTCTCTTGCTCTCTTTCCAGGTCCTGGGCTCACCAGGCTGCTCCTCCGCCACTGTGACAAACCAGTCCAGCAGGAAGGTGCAGTCTGTGTGTCCCACTGGCAGACGCACTATATGCGGAGGGCACTTTCTGACAGTGGCAGTGTCCTTGCAGGGGCATCCTTACTGGCAGCTAGTGTTCCTCTTGTGTGCAGCTGCTGAACCTGCAGAACAGGGACAGAGAGGCTCTTTGTGAGTGTTTGCAACATTTCAGAAATAACATGCACTGTACAGAGAGGCTGTGCAAAACCCAGTTTCAGATTGGGGGTCATGTACACACAGGTGCTCAGGAACCATGATAAACTGGACAGGTGGGCCCTGCCACCAAAGGCTGCCAGCCAAGCCCTCTGTCCCCATTCCTTCTGCAGGGCCAGGCAGGCTGCTTGCCACCCCCTACCCAGGCTGAACCAGGGCTGGCTCCTGCCAGCAGCTGGCATGGCACAACTCCAGACCAAACCGCCCTCCTTCTCTTTTCTACAGGGAAGGCAGTTTTCTCCTGTGCTACTAGACCTGTGGTGCCTGGGATGAGGGTGGGAGGGAGGTGAGGGGCTGGGTCAGAGCTGGTGATGCCCAAGCTCTCTGCCTATTCCCCTCCACCCCCCCCCGCTCCCCAGCAGCCCTCTCCAGAGGGATGTTCCAGGCCAGGACCCCCATTGTGCATGGCCTGTGCCCCAAACATGCCCCTGCTGAGTCCTCTGGGTGCACCATAATGAGCTGTTTGAGTGCATTGAGGGGTGCCTGACCCACTACGCCATGCTGCTGATTGCCATGGTGCCTCAAGCCCAGCTGAGAATCTGGTATGGGGCTCTCAGCTTTGACAGTGCCCCAGGCAAGCCTATGCTTCCCCACAATGTGCACCACTACCTGGAGGAATACCTCTGCCTATGCTATGAGTCTTTTAGTCTTGTGGCTGAGAAAGAGATCACCACTGCCATCAATGAGTTTTTTTGCATGTGACAGGCCCCTGGCTTCCTAGCTGGGAGGCCACTGGCCACTCAAGTTCTGAACTGCTTCCCACCTCCCTGCATGTTGGGGTGGGAAAGTCTGGGGGCCAGGACAGAGCTCAGCCAGGCAGGGCAGGGAGGGGAGGGGAGGGCCCTACCCCCCTGCAGGGTCTTTGGCTCCAGGAGTGCAGCCTGGGGGCAAATGGTGGGCTAGCATGGGCACGGATGGCCGCAGAGCTCCCTCCCACCCAGCCCTCCTCCCTGTGCGAGGCTTACCAGACAGGCATGGCAGACAGTACTTGCAGTCCAACCCTGGGCTTGGTCGTGGTGAGGATGTCCAGCTGCCTGGGGCACAGCAGCACAACACCTGGCTACCCAGGCAGTGGTCCCCTCCTGGGAGGAGCTGAAGCTGCTTGTCACAGACACCATCCTCAGCCTAGCCTCCTTGCTTGGGGTGAGCGGCTGGAATTGGCAAGGCAGATGTCAGGCCAGGCTGCCTGTGTTGCCAGCTGAGAACAAGGGCAGGGAGTGTGCTGGGCCCTGCTCTGCAAAGCCCTCATTCAGCGTTGGCCTGCAGCGCTGGCTTCAGCAGCCTGCTTGTGCTGGAGCACAAAATGGTGGCCCTTCCCATGGTCCCTCGCAAGCAAGATGTTGTCCAACTGCCGCATGAAGGAAATGGTTCTGTGGGCAGCCTCAGACCACCAGTTGTGGTCCATAAAATGGACCCACTGAACCTGCCAAGCCTTCATTTTTGATGCAATGCTGCTGCCCAGACTGCTCGTGGACATACTCCAGCATCCAGGACACCATGACCTCATGGATGTGGGTGTTTGCCCAAGTTCCCCAGCTAAGCTGCTGCGGCATGTTGACCTCACCACAGACCACTAAGAGGTTGCTGGTCTCTCGTTCTGTCCAGTCAGAGCCCTGGGCTGATGTCACTGGTGCTGGGAACACTGCCATTGCACGTGCTGACAGGGGGCTCAGGCAGGGACTCCAGGTACTATCAAGGCTTGCCATGTGCCTGCAGCAGAGGGGCACAGTGCCTAGGGGCCAGGCAGCTGGAGGCACAGGCCCTAGTGGTCAGGCCAGCGGTCTGGAGGCCAGCCTGGGCCAGCTACAGAGGTGTCCCTGCCACATGGTTGGAGGAAGCTGGGGGACATGACTTATGAAGAAAGACTGAGAGAACTGGGCTTATTTTGTTTAGAGAAGAGGAGACCGAGAGGGGATTTAATAGCAGCTGTCAACTACCTGAAGTGTGGTTCAAAAGAGGATGGAGCTAGACTATTCTCAGTGGTGATGGATGACAGAACAAGGAGCAACAGTTTTAAGTTGCAGCGATGCAAGTTTAGGTTAGATATTAGGAAAAACTCTCTCACAAAAAGAGTAGTAAAGCATTGAAACAGGTTACCCATCCCTGGAGATTTTTAAGACCCAACTAGACAAAACCTTGGCTGGGATGATCTAGATGGGGTGGTCCTGCTTTGAGCAGGGGATTGGACTAGATGACCTCCTAAGGTCCCTTCCAACCCTAACTTCCTATGGTTCTAAGTCCCAGCCATGTGGCTCTGCTCCAGGCAGGAGGCTGGACCCTGCTGGTGTGGCTGACCAGGAGCAGATTTGCTCTTTGTCTACACCTGCTACTGTGTAGTAGCTACTGCAGTTATTAATACTAGCTAATTTACTGTGCAGTAAATGCTGCGCACATGTAGACAAAAACGCTTTACTGTGCAAATTAGTCTTCCGCGTAGTAAAATGCCTTGTGTAGACATGCCCACAGAGACAATGATAGCTAATGTGCATCTTGATGCGTTGGCTACCTTGTTTGAATGTCTAATGCTGGACTAAAGAAGCAGACATTTGCTGGTGAAATGAGACTTAGTAAATGCTCTCATGTTGTCAGCTTGAAAGGTATAAAGATAGTCTAAAGTTTAACCTAACAATACATGGGGGTTTCACTGATACAAGGGAGCATGATGTGTCACAAAGAAAGATGATATAATTATGCTTGAATATTTGCATCCAGCTAGCTGAAGAAAAGAAAGCGCAAAGGAAACTTAGGAAAGAACAACCCTTAGGTCAAACTAATAATTGTTGCCCCTTGTGTGGGAAAATACTCCTTACAAAAATTAGATCCTGCAGTTAAAAGACAACTCATAATCAAAACTAATTTGGAGATGAAATTGGCAACCAATAACAACAGACAACCATTTCTCATATTATCACACCTCACAACAGTATACTATATTTTTTATTATTTTATTTTGTTATTTATATTTTATTGTATAAAGCACCTACTGTCTTTAATACCAATCTCTTATACTAGAAGAATTATTTCAGGCCATTAAAGACAGCTGCTATTCTAAGTGCTATCAAGTACTTTTTTCATTCTTTCATTCAAAATGTGTCATTATCACAATTAAATTACAATTTGAAAAAAAAAAAGTTTCATTCAGTATTCAAATAGCAATTGTTTTAAATATCCTCATAAAAATTATTCCAGGTTGTACAAAACTATTTAAAACAGCTGTTAAATTTGTATTGAATTAAACATTATATCTTATTTTCTTGTTCAAAGCAACTGCCTATATTTGTAATAAATGTTTGACACTTTGAACAAAACAGAAGATGAGTTCTCAGTATGACTAAAAAAGCTGTTTTAAATGCTTTTAAAGAGTAATATAAATGTAAACTAAAAATCTTCAAACAAAAAATGTGTGTTTCAGTTATTATCATAGAATCATAGATTATTAGGGTTGGAAGGTATCTCACAGGTCATCTAGTCCAACCCCCTGCTCAAAGCAGGACCATCCCTCAATTATATCATCCCAGCCAAAGCTTTATCTAGCTCAGGGGTGGGCAAAATGTGGCCTGCCAGGCCATTCTACCCGGCTTGCGGGGCCCCTAAAAAATTTAGAAAATTAGTATTTATCTGCCCTGGGCTGCCTGTCATGTGGCCCTCAATGGCTTGCCAGCTCTCTGCTCAAAATAATTGCCTGCCCTGATCTAGCTGCATCTTAAAAACATCTAAGGATGGAGATTCCATAACCTCTCTGGGTAGCCTGTTCCACTGCTTTCTCATGAGGATCTCATGAGAAAATGTTCCTAACATCTGACTTAAACTTCCCTTGCTGTAACCTGAGACCACTGCTCCTTGTTCTGTTATCTGCTACCACTGAGAATAGTCTAGTACCATCCTCTTTGTAACTACACCTCAAGTAGTTGAAGGCTGTTATTAAATCCCCTCTCATTCTTCTCTTCTCCAGATTAAATAAAACCAGTTCACTCAGCCTCACCTCATATTCCACAGCCATCTAACCATTTTCATTGTGCACCGCTGGACTCTCCAGGTTGTTCACATCCTTTCTGTAGTGGGAGGCAGGGGGGCATAAAACTGGATACAGTACTACAGATGTGGCCTCACCAGTGTCAAATAGAGGGGAATAATCATGTCCTCTTTATCTGTGGGTAATGAGCCTACTAATGCAGCCCAGTATGCAGTTAGCCTTCTTTGCAACAAGGGAACACTGTTGACTCTTATTTACCTTATGATCCACTGTAACCCCCAGGTCCTTTTCTGCAGAGTTGCTGCTCTATACCAGTGCATGGAATCATTCTGTTCTTAGAACATGATTTTGCACTTGTCTTTATTGAACTTTATGAGATTTCTTTTAACCCAATCCTCCAATTTATCTAGATCTCTCTGAATCCTAACTCTACACTGCAGCATATATACTATGCCTGCCAACTTGGTATTATCTGCAAATTTGCTGAGGGTGCACTCCAACCCTTCTTCAGGATTGTTGAGGAAAATACTGAACAAAACCAGCCCCAGGATCAACCCTTGGGGCACTCCACTTCACAATGGCTAAACATTGAGCTACTGATTTCTATTCTTTTGGCCCAGTGATCCAGGCAGCTTTTCACCCACCATTCATTCAACCCATACTTCCTCACCTCACTTACAAGAATACTGTGGAAGACAGTATCAAAAGCCTTACTGAAGTCAAGGTATATCACACCTACTGCTTTCCCTGTATCCACAGAACCAGACATCTCATCATACAAGGCAATCAGGTGGATCAGGCATGCCTTGCCCTTAGTGAATCCATGCTGATTGTTCATAATCACTTTCTCCTCCAAGTGTTTAGAAATGGATTCCTTGAGGACCTGCTCCGTGATATTTCTAGGGACTGAGGTGAGGCTAACTGATCTGTAGTTCCCTGGATCCTCTTCCACCCCTTTCTTAAAGATGGGCACTATATTTGCCCTTTTTCAATCATTCAGGACCTCTCCTGATTGCTATGGGTTTTCAAAGTTAACCGGCAGATGGCCCGTGACTCTGCAATCACATTGGCCAACTCCTTTGGGTGTATTATGTTTGGCCCCATGAACTCATACAAGTCCAGATATTCTAATCTGTCCCTAGCCTGTTCTTTCACCCCTGTTGGCTGCTCACCTCCTTCCCAAACTTTGCTGCCAGGTGCAGTAGTCTGGGAGCTGACCTTGACTGTGACAACTCAGGTGAAAGAGGCATTAAATACTTCAGCCTTTTATGCATTGTGTGTCACTAGGGTACCTCCCCCCATTTGTAAGGGACCCACACTTTCCTGGATTTTCCTCTTGTTGCTGACATACTTGTAGAAACCATTCTTGTTACCCTTAACATCCCTGGCTAGCTGCAACTCCACTTGTGCTTTGGCCTTCCTGATTCCATCCTTGTATGCCCAAGCAACACTCTTATACTCCACTGTAGTTGTTCAAGATTCTACTTCTTGTAAGCTTCCTGCTTGTGTTTCAGCATACTGAAGAGTTCCCTGCTAAGTCAAGCTGGTCTTCTGCCATACTTGTTAGTCTTCCAACCACTGGGATGGTTCATTCCTGTGCCATCAATAAGGTTTCTTTAAGGTACAATTAGCTGTCCTGGACTCCTTTCCCCTTCAGACTGGCCTCCCAGGGGATCATGCCCATCAGTTCCCTGACCAAGTTGAAGTCTGCTTTTCTGAACTCCAGGGTCCATACTCCACTGCTCTCTGTCCTGCCTTTCCTCAGGATCCTGAACTCAGATCATCTCATGGTTGCTGCTGCCCAAGTAGCCATCTACTACTACATTCTCCACCAATTTTCCCCTGTTTATGAGCAGCAAGTCAAGAAGAGCATGGCATCTAGTTGGCCTCTCCAACACTTGCACCAGGAAGTTGTCCCCAGCACTTCAAAACTTCCTGAATTGTCTGTGCACTGCTGTTTTGCCCTCCCAACAGATGTCAGGGTGACCAAAGTTCCCCATGAGAACCAGGGTCTGTGATCAGAAAACTTGTACTAGCTGTTTGAAGAAAGCCTCATTCACCCCATCCTCCTGGTCTATAGTAGACAGCCACCATGACATTACCTTGTTACTCTCCCCTCTGACCCTAAGCCATAGACTTTAAACAGCCTGTCTCCAGTTTCATACTGAAGACTCAGAACAATCATACATAAAAAGAGCAATTCCTCTTCCTCCTCCTCTTCCCTGCCTGTCCTTCTTGAACAGTTTATACCTGTATCCATGACAGTGCTCCAGTCATGCCAGCTATGGCACCAAGTCCCTGTTATTCCGATCATATCATAGTTTTGTGACTGTGCGAGGACTTCCAATTCTTCCTTCAAAGAGGGGCCAGGATTGAACTAGGGACCATTAGAGATTCAAACTAATGATCTCCCAGCTGAGCTACATTGGCCTGTGGTGAGCTTCACTGATACATGATGAATATGTCATGTGACTGGATAACAAGTTATATTTTGTGTTGGCAATATGCCAAGAAATAATAAAACAAAATCAAATGACAATAAATATTTTGATTAAAAGCAACATTTCAAATGTTTAAGAATGAAAAAAAATGGAGTGTCTAATTCAGGGGAATTCTAAGACAATTTTAGTTTTCCTTTTTATGCCGGCTGAAAACAGATGTCAACATGTCGAAAATTTTATGCCATTAACAATGAAAAGTTTTGGTCATTTCTACACCATGCAGTAACCTACAGTAACAAAACTAGTCAGCTTTTTGTAAACAGAACTGTGACTGTGTTTGCTGTCATTGTCCTGTCAGGAACAATATTATCTAACCATTTTGAGGAACAATCATAATCTATCACTGCATTACAACAAAGTGAAGAGCAGAACAGCGTACCATTTTGGCATCACATACCTTCCTTTATTTTAACTTCAGCTAGTAACTCTCTCTCTCTGCAAAAAACATCCTGTTCCTGCATAATCAGTCACTGTTCCTGCATAAATTATAGTCGCCTCCTATAACTAAAATTTCTCTTTGTGCTGAAAAACCTCAAGAAATGAATTGACAAACCTCATTTGTTAAACCTGACCTTCTTTAAGTGATGATGCAAAATACCCATAATGTTCACAGTAGCACAATACCGTCACAGAAAGTGTAAAACATTCAGGGAATAGAGCACACAGTCACTATAGGGCACAGTCCAAAAATTTGTTTTTGATACAGCAAATCTTGTATTTAGATGAAGCATGTTGAATAGGAGGACCTCCTTACACCCACCATATGCTCAGACACTGGGCAGACTCCAGAGAAACATCACCCCATTTCCGAAATATTATACCAGTCTGATACCCTGATGTGCAGGATTCCATTTAATTCTATGCTTTTTACTAACTCTGACAGCCTACCTCACAGCTGGTAACCCTGGTATCCATCTCTGCCCAGTGCTACTGATAGCATATAGAGAACTCAATACCAACATCAGGCGTATTGGCAAACCACCTATTGACTTTAAAGGACCCAGGAATTCACTTATTTTCCCTTTATTTCATGAAGGTTATTTTCATTTGTCCATTTCACAATGAACAAAGTGAGCAGATTTTCAAAATGGAAACAAGTAGGAAGGAGAGAGAAAGGGGACTACTCTTGAGGTAGTTACCAAGCATTAGGTTCCTAAGAAGAAAGATCTCATTTTGTTTCTTTATACCTTCCTACTCATTTCTGTTAACTGCGGGAGCAAGAGACAGAGAAAGTAGCATTATACACGCTCCTGTCTGCCACAGGCTGTGCCTATAATCTGATGGTGTGGCTGAACTGGCTGACAACTTGTGTGGGTTTTGAGTTGGAACTAACCTCAATCCACAAGCACTTGGTTTTGTACAGTTTGAGGACTCATGTCAGGTGGGTTATTTGGTAACATGCAACTGGCCTGGTGCTAGTCCTTGAGCAGCGCATGAATTGTCAGGCATCTATCAATCACAGCCAAACTACAGGAGCAGCCAGAGGATAGAGGGGAAGTTAAAAACTGTTGGAGAAAATGATTTTTGTAAAATTGACTGGACCTTAAAATGGGACATTCCCTGGAGAGGGTTTTATAGATACATATCAAGGACTTTATTCTACCTATTTTATTATAATTTTGTGTGCATGTGCACACTTATATTACAGAGCCCAACTACATGAAGGGGTGTTAAATATGTAAAATGTGAAAGATGTTTCTGTTAATTCCCCTTCTTTGTCCACTTGTGCCATAACTAATTTTAAGAACTGACACTCAGGCTGGGTTTTAGCCCCAAATAGCATGTTTATGCTTAGGATCTAGCTATTACTGCATTTCCCCAATATTAACACAATATTAATTCACTCCTGCATCCCAAAAAAAGAAGCAGAGTTAGGACAATTTCCTATAATCACCATTCAAACAGTACTGAATTTGGAGACTTGAAAATATAGTGACAGGTAATAAGTGCTGTTTTTAATAGCCCAATTTCACAGGTTAAGATGGCGCTGTCTCTGCAGTTGGTAACCTATAGTCAAGAACAAAAGAGAGATGTTTGTTTACAGGTTCCAATATTGTACAGTACATCTATTGTAAATATACAGAACTATGGAGGGAAAGATCTTTCTAGCACCACAAACTTGTCATCTGCTTTATAATTTTTGCTGTGTGTAATTCTTTGGAATTATTTTCAGATCTCATAACTCCCAACTTGCTTGTTCCCCCATCTTTTATTTATATACTTATATTTAATGGCTGAATTAATAAAGCAACCATTTAAATATGAAAATACATCTATCTTATTAACAAGGGCACTGGACAAGTTGATAAAGGACTCCTTGATTTACAAAAAAAAAATCAATCATCTTTGACATTTATTAAAAAGATAACACAGGGTTTAATTTTTATGAATATAAAATTAATTTAAAAGATATTTATTTGAGAAAACTCAAGAAAAAGGTGCCTTTTAAAATGGATCTTATTTATGAAATGCTGAATTCCACTGTATGCAGTACTGTACTGTATACCAACCTAGGGGAAATGCATTTAAAACCCAAGAAAAAAAGTATTTTCTGCCAGATAAACCAGCATACTGAATACACATGTATACACATCTATAGAGATTTGTAATGAAACATGTATTAGCCTCTTTGCAAACATTACTTTTCATTTAGATGCTGCATATATACAATTTGGAAGGTACCACTTAATAAGACTATTCAAAATATGTGTAATATTAAATTCTATATAAGTGTTTAACAAAAGAGAATAAAAATAGAAGGACAATAGGCAAGGAAAGAAAAAACACACTGATTTTGATCCTTAGTCGTCATGCTCTACAATGCAAATAAAATATAACCAACAGAAAAAAAATTGCAGAGCAATTCCTCTGCAATTTGAGATGAATTGTGAGCTTGCTTACTGGTGCCATATATGTGAGTTTCAGCTGTGGAGGCTCATATAATAGAAAGCAGTAACTGCTGGGTAAAGAGATGATAAAAGAATGCCCTCCACAGGGATTTCTTTCACCCTGACATTAAAGTCATTGTCTACTGTTATCAAAAACTGCAAGCATAGGAACACAAGTACGTCATTATTTCAATTCTGACAGTTTCCAGTAGATGTCCTCACAAGGCAATAGTGTCAGAGAGCCCAGAGATGTCACCGTAACATAAATTTGGGGTGGGGAAATAAATAGATTTTATCAAAGTAATAGGACACTCTGCAAATAAAAAGGAAATGAGAAAATGCAATACTTAATTTATCATTTGTAAATGTAGTCGTGAAAGATAATAAAGGGCAAACAAATGGCATCTCACTGGAGTTTGAATGGATATATGGGTCTAAAATGGGTATTTACAGTATTTCAGTTTTATTGTTGAACATTTTTCCCATTTGGCACTAAACAAAACAGAAGGATCTAAACGGTATGGGGTATCATTTAAAACATTTGAATCTGAAAGCCTGAACATCGTGTTTTAGATGGAGAAGAATAAGAACTTGCACAATATTTCCTTCCCCCAGGTAAAAGTATCACTGTAGCCTTAGCTTGGATACACAATTGATGTTATGTTGCCTAGCCTACTATTTAGCAGTAAGTACATACCAAGGTTGTCACCAAACATCTCTCTGAGCATGAATGGGTAATGCTGTGAAATCATTTAAAAATGGAACTGCTTGCAGCAATGATCCTCAGTCAGCTTAGTAACTGTGAGGTTTTAGTAGAACAGCAAACTATTGATTCTACTTGTTTCTCTAACAAAGCGGGCACCAAATCGTGGGCACAATGACATCTTCAAAATTAATACAATATTAAGTCATATTTAGCTAGAGATGTATTGCTTTAATTAGCATTGCTTTGGGAAACTCACAAAACAGAGGGTATTAACCCATGGCCCACATGACTGACAATCTGTAGCCCTTTCTCTCTATTATCTAGTTCATGGGATGTCAATCGGGGGTATGTGTACCCCTAGGGGTGCTTGGAAAGGTCACAGGGGGCATGCAGGTGGGCAGGGATGGAGCATGCCCCAGGGCACAGTGGTGGTGTCTCCCCTGGGGTGTTCCCACATTTCGGCTCTTACCCAGAGGAGGGAAGTGCTGGGCACCGCTGGCCGCACATAGCACACGGCAGCGCCTCCCCACCTTCCATGCCAACTCAGTCTCCTGATTGGCCACCAGGCCACTGCCCTTGACCAATAGCCACCAGGGAGGAGGCGCCCCTCTGTGGACAGACATGAGGTGGGGGGCTCACATGTGGCAGCTGCAGCTGCCACCCACCACCTCCTCCCAGGAGCAGGGCCAGGGGGGCGAGGGCAGCAATGCCTCTCCTCTCTGAGGGTCACACAGGAACTGCCTGGCCAGCTAGCCAGACATGGGGCAGGGGCGAGCTTGGACACAGCAGCTGCCACCACCCCACACCACTGCTAGGCACTGCTGTCCCATGGCCGGTTGCATGTGCAGCTCTGCAGGCTGCCACTTCCTTCCCCACCCCCCTAGCTGGATGGCTACTGCTGCCACCAGAAGGGGTATGTATACTAGTTAAAAAAAAAACGTTGAAAACCCCTGATCTAGCTCATGGGGATGCTCCCACTAGGTGACTTCATGCCCTCCCTTGGGAAGAGCACTCAGAACAGTGATCATTTCAAGTCCCCTGAGATAGTGCAGAGGAGGAGAGGGAGAGGGAGAGGACGAGGGCAAGGGCAGGACTGTCTGTGGCATAAGGGGAAGTAGCAGAGGTGCAGCTGGCCAGCTCTGTGTGTGGGGTGGTGGCAGCAGTACACAGTGCAGGAGCACTTGAGGTTCTCTACTGTGGGGGGAGATGTCACTACCTTTTTTGCCACCAACAAGTGTCATGCAACTCTTTAAAACCAACATTCAGTGGCAAAAAGGAGACAACATCTCTCCTCACATCAGCAAACCCCCGGCTGCTGCTCCTGCACTATGTGCTGCCACCACCCAGGACACTGTGTATCATCCTGCTGCTCTGCTCTTCTGTCAGAGACAGAGCCATTACAGGGAAGGTGTAGGCTGCAGTGACAAGAGTAACGGGAGAGTGAGGTCCTCCTCAAGCTCTATTCTGATGCCCCCCCTCCTTTAGGCAGCACCCAGGGCTTATACCCTCCTTGCCTTCCTATTGTTGCATTAATGGAAATAGGTCAGTGAGAGAAAGTGGAATTGTACAAGCTAGGAGCAGGGGAGCGATCTGGCACCTTTCAGTTCCAAAGGAGAGAGGAACAGAGCAGACTGATAGCCAGGCAGGAGAAAATGGGAACTATATAGTCCTGAAGGGGTGCAGTCCTTATGACATATGGAGGGTCATGGTCCTAGATCAGCCTCCAGTGGAGAACAAATTGCAAACTACTGTCATAAAATAACTGTGCAGATGAAAAGTTCTTTGAACTTAGTTGCCCCTAAGAAAACAGAAAGCACTCTCACACATGAGTTTAATGCCATAAGAAGAGACGTACATAATTTCTCTAGAATTTTAGCCAAATTTTAGTCCTTATGACAAGGAAGCCTGATAAGTACTGGTAATGAAAGCCAAATAACATTAGAGAAGGTGCTGTAATGCTTCACTTCTTAACACAGCTTAACCAAACTCAAATCTTGAGCTGTAACTTCCCTTCTGTTTTTAAACTCTAAGGGAACACAAACAATGGCAAAGTGTGTAATGGTTTTGTAACAAGCACTAAACCGTGAACTAGACTGAGAACACAGATTTTGGAACATTTCCAAAACAGGAGACTAGACTGTGATACACCATTAAAAGCTGCAATTTTCAAAGTTGCCTGTGGCAGTTGGTTGCCCTAATTATTGAAAGTCAACATGACTTGAACATATAATGTCCTTAGGCTATCTTGAGAAAAAAAAAATCAGCGTTAAAGTAACTTCCCTCCTCCAAACTGAAGCTATGATTGTTGGTTTAGTTGATGCTCAGGGCTCCATCTACCAAGTTTTTTCAATAGGTCCACACTGTACCTGAGCACCTAGCTATACATAGGAATCCAGCATATAGAAGGGACACTGAAGAAACCAGAATAAATAAGGCTCTTTGAAGTGGACATGCTTGAAAGACAGAGCAGTTAAAGGAGGGCTTTGGAGCCACCCTGTAAGGCTGAACAGGAAAAGGAACTGAGAGCCTTGTGAGAAAGTTTACAAATATTTTAATGGCTCATCCTCAGTGAGGATAGTGGGAAGGCAATAACTTTCTGTGGAGTCAAGGAACCAGTTGATGGTTTTAGAAGGCAACTCTTGATGTCTTACATATATGTATATATGTACACCTAGATGAAATATAACCATTTAGAAAAAAATAGTTACAACAATTTCACCAAAGAAAGAAGACCCTTGACATTTAAAATAGCCTAGATAACAGTTTTACAAAAGGCTTATTTTTCTTAAAGAATTACAGTTTTTAACCTGATATCAGTAAACAACTATGTCACTGATGCAACTGAGTCATGCTTGAACTGTTAACGAATCGTTTTACATAATAGCAATTCGCAATGAAATAATATCTTGAGTTTCCTGGAAAATGCTGCTTATTTTGTTCTGAGAAAATAAAAATCCAAAATCTGAAAAGCATGTTAAATACAGTAAATTACAGTTTGGTTTTCTTAGCTTAGGCACACGGCTCTCTCTCTTCAATTATTCATGAGGGGAAGACCTTCTTTAAACCATAAAATTTAAGTTCTCCTAAACTCAAATTACAGTACAGCAGAGTTTTGTAGTATAAATCTTTCTGTTTTAAATAATGGATGAACAAGTATGACCAATTGGCAGCTACTGTACATTACTTTTCATTTTGTGTCACCTCACAGATATTTCTTTTTTTCCTCCCCCAAGCCTATTATCCTGCACTTAACTGGATAAGAGAGCAGGATTATAGGCGCAAGGTAGATTTTAGCAACGTTGTTTCTGAACACAGATTTACTGTAGAAATACTGTGTCACACATATACAGCTAATGGAAAACCATGCATAATATTAAAATAAAACAAATCATAAACAGATTCTGTAGCTCCTGTATCATTATGCAAATGCATCCAAATGTAAACAACCTCTTTGCAGACTGTCATCCAAACATATTTTCCCCCCCTAGGAAACTGTGTAAGGATAACTGTACACGTATCCAAAGAAATAGAGTTGTCCTTTTATTGGATGTCCACAGGTAATCTTATCACATTAGGGAATGGAAAAATCCGTGGTATGGCACAACACAATACCTTATTCTAAACACTTAAAACAGAAGGTTAAATGATATGTAACATGTTAAAATCAGTAGCCCTCCATATTCCAGGCACCACTGATTAATTTATAATAAAGTTTAATCAACTGAAAAAATAATATTGTCCATTAGTTTTGTTCATTGCACTGTCTTTAAATGAAACAGCACTCGAACCTCACAAATAAAAAAGCAGCACTTTCTTTTAATACCAACACCACTGTAACACATACTGTAGCGTGGCATGCAAATCCACATCTGCAGTCTTTTTTTGTATTAACAAATGGAATGGTAATTTTCTATTTCAAATATTAATAGCATAACATGTAAGTGCAGAACATTCTGGTCACAGGAGTGGTAAGCCTTAACAAGTGTGTATTACAAGAGCATAAAACACAGAGCATGATACTTACATCCAATCTTCCTCTTTTATACTGTAACAAAGACTGTCATACAGGCAGAATTCCAAGTTGCAGGACCCCAATTTCCAGTAAGTAGGATTACTGACCATTTCTGTTTTTTATTTAAAAATAAAAGCAGTTGCCATCAAAACATACTCATTAACAACCTGGTCAAAATAAAACCCAAAAACCATAGCTCCATTGAAAAAATAACTTGTCCATTTAGTAGACTCCATTACATGGAAAAGTTTGCATTACTATAGGCATGTTAAAAAGTCTTACAGTGGTAGTAAAGTCTTTCATCTTGAGCAAACATTTGAACATTGCACCATTTTGTGGTGTCTGTAGTCAGTAAAAGTTGGTCAAACTGAGCTAAGCTTCACAAGACCACGTACTGAGTCTTCATGCAATGAGTCTTGGCTGGCTAGGCTCAGGACATGCATGGTATGGCTGTGTGTAATAGGGCTTCCTGTTGGCAACATACCAGGAGGTGATGGTGCTTCCTCAGGAGTAAGGAACTGATGACCTTCGTGCTCCTCCTTTAACGGTAGCATGTCTGTCAAACCTGTTTCTGAGGTGAGATTTGGCATGGAGGATGGTGGTGTCGGCTGCCCTAGGGTCAGTGTGGCACAAGGAGCACTGATAGTGGTCTTCCCTGGTAAAGGTAGTTCTTCGCTAGTTATGCTGGGCTCACTCTGTAGTAATGGTGTGGCAGCAGCCTGCAAAACGAATTTAGTGCTCTGAATGCACTGATCTTGGTCACACTGTAGAATGGAAGAGTCAAAACCATACATGGGACAAACGGAAAGAGGGAGGATGTGGACAAAAGATATGGAAGAGAATGGGATGTGAGGAGAAAGAAGAATTCATTAGTATCATTCCAGGGTTAGCCAATGGAAAAAATATTCCATGCTGACAAAAAAAAAAAGCATGCACAATTAAGTCAGCTAATTCTTGGGATAAATGCCAGAGTAAATTCTTACAATTATTTATCTACAGTATGCAAGGGTCAAGTACCCTTGGTTACTTCTGAGTAGTACTTTGTAAGCAAGTTTGACCTAGATGTTTGATTTTATTTATTTTTTTCTTGAAAAAAAATCTTTGAACTTGTGACTGATTGATTTCCTGGGTGGTTCACTGCACAGAGAAAAAAGTGGCAACTGAAAATTTCACTAACACTAAAGAGTATTTAAAACAGGATGATGGACAACTTTTAAAGCTGCTCTTTTTTGTCCATAGGACGTATAAAGTCAAAGAAATCTGGAAAAGGCCTGAAGCCACAACGCAAATGCCTCTGTGGCTAGGGACAGTAGTTACACTAAGTGATCTGGTTTAAGCAATCAGAACCTGGTTTAAACCTGTAACAGAACAGAAGCTCAGTGCACGTAAACCAGTTTCAAAATGGCTGAAACTGGTTCAAGATAAACCTGGCTGAATGCAGCATTAGACTTAACTGATTTGGGTCAAACCAGTTTATGAAACTTTTGTACCAGACTCCATCCTGTTTCAAGTTCAAAGTCTCTCAGTATCCCAGCATGCTTTTCAGCCCTGGGCTGTGCTGCACTGTCTGCTCCAGAGAGCACGGCTGACCCCGCCCCTCTGCTCCCTAGCTGTAACAGCAAGGGCTAACCTGCAAAGACCGAATCGATTCAGCCTCAGGCTTTCTGACTGTCCGTACTTAGCCTGTGAGTTCAAGAACATGGGACTCTCATCACATTCTTTTTTTAATTTTATTTTTAAGTCTTTATGAAACTTGTGAACTGTTATGCTGTAGAAGCTTGCTTAGGCTAAATATCCCTTTGAACATATATATCCCTACTTCCGTATAAACAGGGCTGGCAATTAGTCTCCTTTCCCAAGATCTTGTTTTCTGGGATGTTTCTAAAATGTTCTTCAGGCAAAGGCATGATCATGTGGACTAGGACTTGAGAGAAAAGTTCACTCGCATGGTTTTTTATGCTGCTCTTTGTTTGTTTAATTTTGACAGCATGGAGGACCAACACGTAGCTATACTAATTTATGGCAAGCATCCCAGATTTTTATAACAGAATGGGCCAAATTCATTTGGATAGTATTTTAATTAAGCCAGAAGTTACATCAGGGATAAGTCTTATATACTATCCATTGCAAGAACAGCATAGTCAAAATTATCATTCACTACCTAAGGTGACAAAAGTTATAGCCTGAAATGCTGAAATACATCCAGCTACCTAAAACTGAAATGAGCTCCATGTAACACAGTAAAATAGCTGTTTCCAAATAGTAACCACTTGCAATTGATTGCAGATATGTTTTAATTCTAGACTTGGCACTTATGCTTCATCTGTAGGGCTATGTCCAAAATCAGATCCTTTAACACTGGCTAGTGCGCCTGACTTGCTACAAGCAAGGCTTCCAGGACACCAGATATTTATTTATAGATATCTGGTTCCTGTCTGTCTTTTTTCAATATTGTTTGATTCCTCTGACATACAGTATATTGCTGTTATTCCCTTCTGTTGTATATAATGCAAGTGTTACAATGTGTTCTATCATCAATCCAAAAGTTGAAAGCAGAAAGATAAATCTATAGTTATGGCAGTGTGACAGATATCTGTTTATGCAATGTAGGCATTTCATGAATTCAGTTTTACTTATAATGTAAAATTATTTTTAAAACAGTTTGATTGGCCTTTAATTGCCATTAATAACTGAATTATTCTAAAACAAAAGATAACAGTGCAGGAGAAACTAATCCAATAAACGATTACATTCTCTCACATACAACAAGCATCTTTCCCCTGAAAATCAACCCCCAGCCCAAAATTGGGGTGTATGAATTGAGCTGGGAAGCTGATTTTCTGTCTAGTGTTGTGAACACTCTGATTTGTTTCTTGCTCCACAGTACAGTGACTGTGGTATTACAGTTCAGGCAGTTGAGGGAGTCAACTAATGGCTCATTGGTCTTCACTTTACAGGTGTTAATGACCATCCATCTGTCTTATGGTCTTGAGATTCCACCAATCAAGCCAACTTTCTAAGGACAATATTGTCGTCTTCTAGCTGCTCTTGGTCTCTCTATTTCCACAGCCTCTTTAGTTCAAGAGTCTTTAGCTCTTAAGCACAGATTCTTCAGTTATTTTCAAAATCATACATCTACTTACGGAGACCAGTCTTCAGTAGCAGCTACAGATTTAGCTTTAGTTATGCAGGAAACAGACAGCGAGTCAGCTGAAGATTAGGATGTCTATTCTATACAACCATAATGTTGGGGGGGAAAAAAAATTTCATTTTGCCTTTCAAAAACAAGGTGCACATTATATTTGGGTTGTGTTGTGCGCAAGAAAATACAGTAAATCCCCTTGCCCATGCCCCAGGTAAAAAGTAAAACAAAAATTTAAATCCTTTCCATTACTTCTCATTCCTACACTTGTATAAAGTTTGGGATTTCAGCTAGCTTCAGAAATGAATGTGCTAAATCACTATATTTACTTGAATAGAAGACAGGTGCCTCCCATTTCCAATAAGCATGGGGGTAAAGGCCCCCCATCTTACATTCACATGTAAGGAAACCTCATTAAATATGCTGTCTATCATTAAACTGCTGCCAACAGCAGCATGTGCTCAGTAATGGAAAACAATTGCAAAATTAATTAAATGCATCCAACACTGAGCATGACTGTAAAAGACATGGCCCATATTAAGCACACATGCTGATAGGAGCCTTTTTTTTTTTTTGGTAACATTTTATTAGAAAACAGGCAATATCAAACAGATTTATAGGAACCTACCAAAGAATAAGTTATTATAGTCTATCTGAATAAGTATATGGTAACGCCCACTAAGCACAGCCCCACCTCAGTGGCAACCTTTTTCAAGCCATAGTGAGCCACTACACTGCATGCATTTCAACTTCCTCTTTCAAAGCTGAGCTGGGCCTTTCTTCCCCCTTTTCAATGATTCATTTCTTCACCCACCTTAAATGTCTGGCAAACATCACCAAATGGGGTCCTAAACAGTCCACCCAGAATCCCCTGGTCACATCCTCTCTCAGCCTGTCACATGCGATTAGTGTGGCCCCACCCTCTATGAGGTGAAGCTGGACGAGGTTGCCCTGTGCCTCATCTGCATGTAATTTTTTGGAGGATCCCAGGATTTGTGACAAGAACACCTGGTTCTAGTCAGGACTTGGGGGCACATGGATCCTTTTGGGGGGAAGTGAGGGTATCTGGAGTACACACACACACACACACACACACACACACACACACACACACACACACAC
>NW_017729034.1:73210388-73224189 GCF_001723915.1 Gavialis gangeticus
ACACACACAGTGCTGAGCTGCAAGATCACCATAGCTTGAAATGCTTTTGACTCTGTTGGGGCCCAGGCCCATGAACTATATGGCCTTTTGACTTTAGATTAATAGCAAGGACAGTTTGTACTATATATAAAGTAAATACATAAGTGCTTCTTAAAAGTGGCTCTAAGAGCATCACGTGTATTAGCATCCCCATGCTGAAAAATGGCAGCAAGGGTGCTTTCACTAAAGCTCGTCAAATGAACTTTAGTGAAAGTGCCCCACTGCCATGTTTTCGCACAGGGATGCTAATGTAAGTGATGCTGGAGTCTGCTGGATCACAATAATTACCACGCTTCAGCATACTTGATTAATCTATTCTGCTATGATGTGCTGTAATCACAGTGTGTCAAAGCAGCTTCAATGCACGTGTATAAGGACCCCCAAGTCTATGTGTACTAAATACAAATTGCTATTCAAGGTCATCTTATATTCCACCAAATATGGTATATAGACTGTTTTATTATGTTGGTTATTGATTCTACACTGATACTGTGTAAATGATTATATAAGCAATACAAAATAGAAAAGAAGAGGGACATAATCCAAGTCGTGTTCCAGCCTGACCAGATATAAGGAGTTTAAAATCTCTGAGAGCTACTCCTCGCAAGATTTCCATCCTAACATTGTAGTTCTAAGAGGATTGGACAGTGTCTCTAAGTAGTTAAACATTTGGATGTTTTTCCAAATGGAAAAGCTTAGTATTTGGAGATTTCATCACTCATATAATATTTCTCTCTCCCCTCAGCCCACCTTATGAAGTATATGCTTTAATCTTGGGATAATGGTTTTCCTTATAAATAAACATACTAAGTAAATCTAATCCTTATTAAAAATTAATGGGGTGATGCATGTTGCACTTCTAAGTGCCCCCTTGACTTTTTTTTTTTTTTTTATATTAACCAACAATCAAATTACTCCAATAAATTAAAGTACAGAAGCAAGTATAATTAGGAAAATCCTGAATCAGCTGCAGTACAGCAGTTTCCCAACATCCCAATGAGGTTTATGGTCCCACTTTGCTAGGCTTGGTGTGAACTCACAGGAAGGCAAAGCTCTCTTCTCCGAACAACATGACAGGACAACACTTTCTGCCACTCAGTTTCTCCCACCAGAAAGCAAAATGACCCCACAAAAGTTGCACCAAAATAAGCAGCAGAGTGATTATTTAATCAAAGTATAAAAATTTAGGGTAAAAATTTAAAAAGTGCCCAAGTGTCTCACTGCTTTTCAGTAGGATTTAAAACACTTTTGAAACTGTTACCTACATGTAGTGTATGCACTCATATATGCATGTTTCAGAAAGATGTGTATGCTGACTTTTCATTATACAGTTTACCATCACACAATCCTCATATTCAGCTTCTGCAAGATGAAGAGCATTCTGGCCCCAAACAAGCAAAGCACTTAAGTACATAAGCACTCCCATATGACTTCAAAGGGATTACTCACAAGCTTAAAGCTGAACACGTGCATAAGCGCTTCGTTGCAGCAGGACACAGTTGTCAGCACCTTGCAGGATCAAGCTCTTGATTGGCTACTCACTGTGAGTCCATTCCTAATCCATTACTATTTATCCCTGCACAATTAAGCTAGTCCATGTGCCCTATATCAACCTGAGGGGACATGCTTTACAAATAGGGTGACAGCATGTTTAGAACTTCAAAAACGAAAACAAAGTCCATCATTTCTGAGAGATATTAATAAAATGCTATACTCTGATACAGAACAAAGGAATGTCAACCACTGGAGTATACCTCTTAGCAAACAGCTTTAGCATCTGATATATTGCTTCAAGATTCATTTTCAAAGGCAAATCACTGCTTGAAATGTTCCAGCACAATAAGTGCACAATTTTAAAATAGTATGAAGATATTTTAATTTGGTTCATGTAACAGACTAGATTAAGTATTTTTACTAGACTCTATTTTAGCTGGACCTCTGAAAGATAAAGATCTATTAAATAGGATGCCTTACAGCTTTTTAGAGCTGTTGTGCCTGCAAGTATCCTCCATTGCGTGCTCTCTCATGCATTTCCCACCTTGCCTCTAACCCACTCCTTCAAACCATGCTTCCCTATTCTTTCAAGAACCACCCTGAAAGGTGTTCCTTCCAACCAGCCTATACATGGTAGCTTTCCCATTTGGGGAGGATTTGAAAATATCATCTTACTTTTAGGTTTCCATTATTCTGCATATGATGAACAGTGATAAACAAGGCAACTTCTTATGTAAAAAAACATAGCCAGTAAAGAGCCTTCTCCAATTAAACTATCAAGTCTTGGAACTTATTAGGTTTTAAATTTGTTTTGAGAATGGATGATAGCAGATTTATAAGTAGATGTATTAAATATATCTCTCACAGTGTACAGGATTTTTACACAAGTATGGCAGCCTTCAAATTGTGACATGCACAAAGCTAATCAAGAGATTTTTTCTATAAATACAGGTATAATTGGGCAGTGGTGGCAGTGGGCAGCTGTTTTTACACAACTCCCCATCCCTGCTCTCAGTCAGAGCTCCCAGAGCTGTTATCCTGGTGACCCCCTCAGTTAGATTACTGTCTAGAGAGAGAATTCCACAATGTTCTTTCATTACATGATGCACTGATGCACATGAACAGTACAGGTAAGAAATTAACAGTAAACATCCTCAAAGTTATTAGTTACACTGAATTTTTCAATAGCAACGTTTTAGATGCACACACACACATGTGCGCGCATACATGCACAAAAAAACAGTGGAACCAAACAAAAAAACAAGATACCACAACCTATTATACAAGCTTATGCCTTGGCTTTTTTTTCCTCTAGGTCCTGTTGCCTGATTTATTTGCTAAATACAATCCCCGCCCCTTAGTGGTAGGATAGCATATTCTGGGCCAAGGAAGTGCTGAATCACGTGCTAGTAAGAGTGCAAGTTCAACTATATACATAGCGAGAAGTTTAACCGTTTTGATATTTATTTCCACACCAGTAGGCACAAACTAAATGCAAATTAGACAAAACATAAAAATGAAAACACCACACTTTATTTTGCAAATTATGGATACAAAGAACTCTATGGAAACAGACCTTTAAAATGTTCCAAAGGGTTTTTTTAATCCCCCACAAAACATACATATTAAACAGAGCTCTTGTACAGGTTAATATAGCTCTTACATTCCTAAAACCACCACCAGAGATTCTATTGTTTTGAATATGAAATTAACTTAATGTTTAGAAAATTTTAGACAGCAATGATATTTTTAAAGAAAACTTTACAGTTCTTGAAGTATCAAATAGAAAGTTGAACAAAATTGTTTAATCATCTGCATGTAAAATACAAACAAACAATAATAAATGGCCCAAGGTGGTCTGACTGTACTGAACAACAGTGGTACAAGTTACTTTTTAAATGAGAAAAGATCCCAATTCTGATTGAGACTTCTGGGTATTAACATAATTGAATTACTTACTACTAATTACAATAACGAAAAGAATGAAAAGCAAAGGAGAAAATACATTTCAGGACAGTGAGAATGCACATTTCCCAGATGAATTCAGATGCTAAAAATGCAAGAGGACATTCATGAAGGAATTTACCTATAGCTCTAATGGGTAATAAACAGCTTTATATGTCTGAAAATGATTCCTAGGTTTGTGGAGGGGCAATTTTATGATCCAGAAAAGAGACTACAGCCTATTTATGAAAGGCAGGATATGGAGAAGTAGAAATAATTAGGAAGCTTGGCACTGGTAAGTGTAAACTACAAAGGCAGTAAGGAACAGATGCCTAGAAAGCAATGGTGCTCCACCTCAAAAAGCAGATTTTATGGAAGTTAAGAAAAGCAGCAATCAAGATGCAAAGGGTGGTACTATTCAAATCTGATAAAATGAACTTGGGTTGATGAAAACTCATGCTCCATATATCTTATTTATGAAGACTATAAAGGAGCATATCTATCCCGCCTTCTGACTATTAAAGTCTACTAGTTGGTAAGTTGGTCGAGAATTGCAAGAGATCCCATAGCAAACACACCAAACTAAAATTTTCTTCTTATATAGAAAAATGTACAGAATAAGGTATTCATTCTTGCCTTATAATGGGACTGCTCAAAACTGAGATAAAAATACCTTGTGTGTAAATCCTATACAAATAACCGATTCAAGTCTTGTGAGCAAAACATAAATACTATAGAAATGCAGAATGAGTTAAAGGTAGGTACAATGGATAAGGGCAAATAAGAGTTTTAACAGATCTACAAGAAAAAGCAACTAAAGAGGAAGCAGGAATAAGTGAGGAAGTGCTTCCATAATGGCTAAGTTACCTGCTTAAAAATCTCTCTCAAAAATAATGAAACCATGGGTCTAGAAAGAAAAAAATTATACATAGCAGTGCTTGCACATTGGAAGGATGGTAAAGCAAGTAAACAAAGAACACAGTAGGTACAATTTTAAGATTTGATCATTTGCCACAGATTGTAAACAGCCTGGATTACAAATAAAGACAGGGATAAGAAGTAATATATTGTACTGGAAAAAGGCATCTGGCAGGTTATCACTGAGGTTAGTGTTTGGTTTAGTTGTATTAAAAATCTTCATTGATGATCTTGAAGATGGAGGGAAAATAATACCATATTAAGTTTACAATGATACTGAACTAGAAGATGTAAAAAATGAAGAGGAAAGATGTAAAACTAAACACCCTAAGAAGATTTAAAGATGTGGGCTGCAATTAAAAAAAACAACTAGATTGTGCTTGGGAGCATACAAGCCAGTCGGGAAGACATTCTCAGATAGTCAGTTGGTAAAGAAATAATGCAGAAAGAGATGTAGAGGTGATGCTGAAAAGATAACTAGATGAGTAATTAATGCATAATGGCAGAAAAAGCCCAATGAGACTGTGTTGCAAATACAGAAGTGCTTCATGATAGCACAGCATAAGAAAGTGATAGCTGTTCTTTACATGGCTTTGCTGAGACAGAATCTGAAATTGTGCAACTTATTCTAGGACCTTCAACAGGAAGACGAAAAAATTCAGAGGAATAAAATTACCAGGAGGTTGTCAATTTTGATGGAATTTGGAAAGGTTTATGCCCCAATCCTGCGAAGACACTTATGGGCTTAACTTCTGGCACTAATGATTGTCCTACTGACTTCAGTGGGACTACTCAGACAGCATACAGACAAAAACATGCATATCTCTTTGCAGAATCAAGATACCAGAGAGCACAGTGTGTGGATGAAGTGAATCATAAAAATTACCCACAACTATTCAAGGACAGCAAGAAATGTCTGAGACTAGTTAATGGGTTAACTAGAATTAATGCCACAAGATTAAGAAATAGATTAGATCTTGGGACAATGATAATCAATAGAATGAGGAATAGAACTTGAAGGAAGGTAGCATTAAAACCTGTCTTAAGGCATTCTGCTCTGGACTTTCCTCAACTTAACACACAGTTCTTCTAGCATAGTGCAATGATCCATGGTTGGATGGAAGTCTGCTTAGCTTTCTTCTGAACAGTCTGTAGATGCAGGGTTAGTGTCAATGCACATGGTCAAGTCCCAGAGGTTGGTTTTATCTGTACTTTCTAACACAATATCCTCAGCCTAGCTTTGTCCTTAAGCTTCTGCTCTTTTCTCCAGGCCCACCTCTGCCTTTGCTCCCTAAAGAGCAACTTTGTCAGAATTAGGATACAGTCACATCTGTGGCAAATCTATCAAAGGTGTTGCCTTCAGATGATCTGTCTGTTGTACAACCTCTGCCAGTGAGGACAACTAGTGCTAACAATTAAACTTGTACCCTCCCAGGCAGACTTTTCATGTGCTGCTCTAACATCAGTATTTCTAATTCTGTTAATGCTTGGGTTTTGGACTTGAGCCAATAAGTTGTCTAGTCCACAAAGGACCTGTAAAGGTTTACACATACACAACTGAATTCTTAGAGAGTATGGTCAACCTCAAAATCCCTACTTGTATTTTCTCCTCCGAGACCTTCAAATCATTAATAGTTAAATAGGCCTTTAGTTTTCTCCTGCCAAATGCATACAGTTCAGTTCAATTTGTATTATCTTATTCAGATGGGCTGCACTAACCTATCCTTGTGATAGGTTCTCATCAGCATGTTTCCCAATATGGGCCATATGTTTTATAGTCATGCTCAGTGTTGGTTGCATTTACTCAATTTCATAGTTGGTTACCATTTTTTTTATAAGCTGAATATGAGCTAACACTGTGCCCTTGCTGCAAAGAAGGCTAACAGAATACTGGGCTACATTAGTAGGAGTTCTGCCAGTAGATCTAAGGAATCGATTATTTCCCTCTATTTGGCACTGGTGAGGATATAAATGGAGTACCGTGTCCAGTTTTGGGTCCCCCAGTACAGAAGGGATGTGGACAAATTGGAGAGAGTCAAGTTGAAGGTAACAAAAATGGTTAGAGGACTGGGGAGCATGAGGAGAGGCTGAAGGAACTGGGCTTATTTAGTCTGGAGAAGAGAAGACTATAGGAGGATTTAGTAACAGCCGTCAACTACCTGAAGGGTGGTTACAAAGAGGATGGTGCTAGACTGTTCTCAGTGGTGGAAGATAACAGAACAAGGAGCATTGGTCTCAAGTTGCATCAAGGGAAGCTTAGGTTAGATATTAAGAAAAACTCTGACGAGGAGGGTAGTGAAACACTGAAACAGGCTACCCAGAAAGGCTGTGGAATCTCCATCCCTGGAGGTTAAGACCTGTGTAGATAAAGCCTATATAGGAAGATGTAATTGATGATAGTCCTGCTTTGAGTAAGGGGTTGGACTAGATGACCTCCTAAGGTACCTTCCAACCCTGATTTTTTATGATTCTATGATACTGAACAGCATCTGCTTCCTGCTCAATCATGAACAGGTAGCAGGTCTGAGTCATCTGCAGTGTCAAGATCAATCCAGGGACTTGCTAGTAGCTTGTGTAAAGGAATTTGTTTCTGGGAGAAAAACAGGACTTACCAGGTGATTTAAAACCTGGAAAGGGGCCATCAGAATCTTAACTGGAAATAAACAGGATTTTAAGGTCACAAAAAGGGAGAGTTGTGCCAATTAGAAGGAGATTGGAAAAACTGATCCCTGAAAGCAGGGGCAAATAAGTACATACCTAGCAACAAGGCTACCTTGAGGTGACAGGAGGAGAAAGGCCTACAGTGTGCAAGAAACCAAGATCTTACCTGTGAACAAGGAAATATCATTTTTGAAGCTTGAAACTGGTGAACAGGGAACCTGAGGCCAGAAGCAGAAGTGATGGAAAGGGAAGAGACTACTATACCCTGTGTTTACAGCAGGGCTAATTAACTTAGGTAGGGTGCTGTCCTAAAAATGAAACTGCGTCTGGTAACTCACTCAACTCTGAACTAGCCAAATGGAGTATCTATCCATAGATGGCACTGCACTGTGTTAGGTACTGTGCTAGGTACCAACACTCAGAATCCTAAAGATGTGTCTGTATGGAAAACCTGTCCAACTCAATTTTGTAAGTGTTCACTGTGAAATTATTTTCAGATTGGACAGTTGCCTCAAAATGACTTTGCTTTCTTCTGTTATATTTCTTAATGCAAGTCTTTTCCATCTCAGTTTCATTGATATTCATTCCAGCAGTACTGCATCTACTGATCTAATTTCAATACCTAAAGCCATGTTGCTGTAAGCCTTTACATGCCACCCTCTTAGGCAGCAGCAATCACTGGCTTGACTGACAGTAACCATATATATTATGATCAGCTTGGCAAAATATACTGCTCTCTTATCTCCAGCAAAGCAGAAGAGGTCATTTTGTTGACAGGCTGAATTGCATTCGGTTATAAAGATCTAGTAAGTGATAAGCATTCCATTTTTATAAAACTTGTATGATAGTATTGATTTCACCTGTATCAAAAGGTCCTAGAGACACAAGCAGGGCTGCATTAGTCAATTTAACTGGGCATATGAGTTGAAACATATAGTATAGGCATATATAACCTGTTCTAAGAGAGCTTAATGCTGACAGCAAAGCCTAAACACCCAGATGGACTGAAACAATCAAAGGGAGCTGTTGTCACAGACTGTGTACTGTTCAGATAGCTCTCCCAAAGGGCTTCAAAGAGACTTTGCAGTAAGACTGTGGCTTACTTTGCAGTACTGTGGCTAACTCCTGCAATATAGTAAGAGGAAAGAAGATACTAAGATTACATGTGGAGTTTGTATAAATAGTCTTGAAAGACATCGGGCTATTTCAGGCTATTTTTAGGGGGTTAGTGAAGAGGGTTTGGAAAACCAAACCAAAACAAAATGCACCAGAACAAACCTGAACAAAACAAAACTATTTGCATAGACCTTGCACTGATGGCTAGGATGGCCTGTCCATTCGTACCTGACAAGAAGTGTAAGATGAATGGTGTGTTTGCACTTCAGTCACATAGCTGTTTATTATTAAAATTTAAAGAAAGGGACTATCAACTTTAGAGAAATATAATTAAGGTTTACTGACAACCTGTCCCCTAAATCTTTGAGATAAGAGCTGGAAACTTAGTTCCAAAAAATTGTATTAGAAACTTTACAAATGACAGTAACATTCACACAACTGTGAAGGGGTGTGTCCTATCTTCAGTCAAAATGAGGACTGAAATTATAGGAAGGAGGTTGCGGTGAATATACATTCCACTCCCTTTGGGGAGGAGATGTGCATGGGGTTCATCAATCTATGACATTTTTAACACAGCATCAGAACGCACATACTGGAAAGACCTGAGTTCTGAAACAGGCATCCCTGTAGGATGCTTGCCTTAAGAGAAGATCCCTCTCCTCGTGATCTCTTTTCTCTTTGGCACTGAAGTCATTTTTTTCTAATGTGAGGTCCACTGCCAGCACAGGGCACAGCAGGAGCTGGCACAGCTTCAAAAGATATTTTATCATTTTGAGTATGATACTGAGGTTGCCATGTTTTTCTCATTACAAGTTCAAAGTCCACCCCCCCCACCCAAACCCACTCATGTCTTGAACATCTCATCTGTTTCTATAAGTGCATCAGTAAAGAAAAATCTGCACTGCACAGGCAAAGGAAGAAAAGCATGTGCTGCTAAATGATAAAACTATTCTGAAAACCTGTTGAATCCAGATGCTATCAAGAAAATTGACTATTCCAGTTGAAAACAAGGCAAGTGTCAAAGGTACATGTCACAGTGACACTGTATATTCAGTATCAAATATATTTCATGTATAGAAAAAACAATTTTTCTATTTTCCATGAGTAAAAACTATCAGTGCATAGAAGTAGATAAAACCTTGATTTCCTACTGCACAAAACTATTGCACTATAGCTAAAAATGAGTCATTCCACCTACAGTGGCAGTGAATCCAGTTAGTTTTTACTTGATTAGTTCACATGAAAGTAGAGAAGGGAAACATTCACAGGAATCTTGATGAACAACACTATGGGATGATTCCTACCATGTTGCTCTGAGACTGTGTTGCCCCATACATTGTAATGCCATTTGATGGTGCTGCTAACTGTGGTGTATCTGGCTGCAAAAATCCTCTTCTGTCAATTAAGCTACAGAATTAAACAAAAAAAATTATTAGAAATATTCCTGATTAGTAACTCTACAGATACAGAAAAACATTTACAATACTTTAATACATTATCAATACTTTCAAATGTGTCCCATAGTTCAGACAAATGTTTAAAATTTATTTCATTTTATTTTTACTAACCAACAGTTATTTATTTCCAATTGTTTCCCTCCATGTGGTTGTAAGAGCTGACACTTGTGGGCTTTAGCCACGGGCCTATGTTTTAGCAGCTGAATAGCAAATTCAAGTACTTCTAAATACCCAAGAGTGGAAAAGACTGCAAGCTCCCACAGCCTACTGGGGTCTATTTTGAGGGCTCTCAGTGCTATTTATAGTCATCATGTAGATCACTCTCAAACAACCCGAGTCATCCATTGTAGCCATCATCAAAATCATGTTCCTTGTGCATTTTACTACTTGAACCTGGCAACAGATGAATCTTAGGTTCCCTTTCAGAACGTTCTTGCTAACCGGTCTGTGGACTAATCTCTTCCTCTGGGTTCATTTCTATTTATAGACAGTAAAGATAAGTGGGGTACAAACGGGCAGAAAGAAGATGCAGAGAATTGTGGCACTGCCACTGGGGGACTTCCTGCATTTGAGGCCACCAGCAAATAGGTAAACTGAAACAGAGTGTAAGAGGAGGAGAAGAAGGGCATAGGAAATGAGAAGTGACAAGGTAAGCTTCATACCTGGACATTCAGTTTCAATGCTGGACTGTATATTTTGGGGGTTGAGCTAAGCTGCTAAGGGGTTCACAGTGCAGTTAGCTAGTGGGTATGCATTTTAAGGCATCTTAAAGGTTGACCCTTAGTATAAAGTTAGGTAAATTTTAAATTATATTCTCTTGCTATTCAGCTTCTACATCTCTTGCCTATTAGGCAAACCTTTCATAGGATGACTTTACCCTGAGAATTCAAGTGGTACTATAAAAGTCATGTGCCTGCTCCTCTTTTATTACATAATAAATTGATTTTACTATGTAGTAAACATATCATGTATCTGCATCCTAAGACATACTATTCTGTATGTGTCAGCTTTTTTCAATTCTAAATGGAAACATTGTCTTATCTACTCTTTAACTATAGAAAGTGTGAAAAAAATACAGGTCATTCTTTCAAAGAATCTGTTCTGGGATGAGGCAAGTGTCTGTATTATATTTAATTATACTATTGTATATATTTAAACTGTAGACCAAACAAGGATAACATCTTTTTCTAGGAACTGATATTGTTCCTGTAACATCAGAAATGACCAGAATGTTACAGTTATAGTATACATATTTTTGTTTCCGTTTCAGACATTTTTAACAAAAGCAGTACAGTGGAAGAAAAGGGCTAGCCTTGGCCCCATGCACAAGAGGAGATAGTGGTGAGGCTACCAGTCTGGTTCCTTACACTCAACAGTTGGGACACTCATCCACGATGTGGAGGCCCAGGCTCAATTCTTACCTCTCCCCTGGGAGACTAGAACCCACTTAACTTCCCTCTCCCAGGAAAGTGCCCTAACCACTCTGCTTCAGTGTGCGCTGCTCTCAGTTTCTCCTACTGAAGATATTCCACTTCAGTAAAATAAATATTCACAAGAGCGGAGACTGGAAACCAAGTATTGTGCCTCATAGAGGTGTATACCCTGTGGAGTCTTAAAAAACCTCAACAAAAAACTTGCATATTTCTTATACACATTTTTACTTGCAATCCCATTACCTAGTTTGCCCCAGCATGCCTGATTGTGGTACAAGAAAAAATAAAGCATTTGTTATATTTATAGACAGGTGAAACTGAACACAGAATTCCAGTTGCAGCAGTAGCAATTTTACAATATCAGCATTAAGACAGGCATCTTAAGGGGCTAAGCCAGTCACCCAGCAGGACAAACGAAGAGCTACTAATAGCATCCAGATGTCTCAATCTCATTTTTTTTTACTATAAGTACTAGATCGCTTTTCCCATGTTGCTAAAATATGTAGGCTATTCTTGTACTTGTTTTGGACTGCAATTACTAGATACTGGAATGATCACAGATCCCAAGTGATTTCTATCTTAAATTCCAGATCACTTGAGTGATGTCTTCAAAAGCACCAAGTGACCATAGAGCTAAATCCCATTGAAAATCAATTTAATTTGCTGTTCAGAAGTCATTTTGGTGCTTTTAAGAGCCATCATTCTACTTTTAGTTATTTTATTCTTTATTTACAAAATCTAACAAATTTTCATTGTAGCAAGCATTTTAGGAGAGATTGTTCACGTGTGCGCATGTGCACTATTTCTCCTCCTATTTCCAAAAACATTGTTATACTTCCCCTACAACTTACAAGCATGTAGTATCCCTAACCCAACTACAGAAAATTGTTTACACATAAAACTAATATTTGGAAAGCATTTAGCAGACTTTAAATGCAATTTAGCATTTGAAAGCCCAGGGCACAATTTAGCATCTGAAAGCCTAGAAACACATGACTAGCTCATCTGTTGCCAACCGCTAATGCTGCATGCACCAGTGTTGGAAAAATCACTTTGCAAGGTGTTTCATAGACACTTGTGAAGATTGTAAGCTTTTTTTTTCTGGACAAAAACAATCTAAAGACCCAAAATTCAGGGGAAGGTGAGAAGGAAAAAAAGAATTCACAAGAAATAATTATATTGCTCTGCTTTCTGCAGATAATTAAATATACTTAGATTTCTGTACTATCAACTATTACTACACTGAACATTCTGAGAAAACCCAAATGAGTTTTAGTTTCACATATATTTTGAAACTTTTTCCAGATCTGATCATGGACTCACAAAACAAAAAGCTTGTCAACTCGTTTCTGTCCTTCACCTAAGAAGAAAGATTTTGCCAAAGCTATGAACATATGATAATGAAGCCCTGCCCAGTTTAGGTTGACTAAACTGAAGAAGTCAGATATCAGAAGTCAAACATTCTTAAATCAATAGTGGTGTGGTCCCGTGTGCTAAATATTAGGGCTGTGCAAAGCTTCGGTAGCCAGTTCGATTCGGAGAAGATTCAGCTCGATTTGGGGGCCAAATCTCCAAATCCGAAGATCCATTAAAAGGTCTGAATTGAATCAGAAGCCTCCTAACTGGACCCAGGTTCTGTGCTGGTAAGTAGGGGGCAGGGGACTGGAGGAGGGTGGGGGGACCATGGGAGGATGCCCCTTCCAGCCCCATTCCTTCCCCCAATTCCCTCAGTTCCTCCCCCCTCCCCAACTGCTCTCCATCCATGGGCCACTCCCCCAGGCACCCCCATGGCTGCCCCGCCCAGCCCCAGCATCCTGGCACTTAAAAAGAAAAAAAATAGAAGCATGCAATTTCTGGCTGCAGCATCCTGGCACTTAAAAAGAAAAAAAATAGAAGCATGCAATTACTGGCTGCAGCAACGATGATTGGGGCCCTCTGGGGGCTTGTGACAGAGGCCCCCATGCAGTATTGGGCAGTGGGGGGCAACAGGGATTGCCCCTGCCCCCTGCCTGGCACTTGTACAGCAGCTGTCACATCTTGGAGTTGGGGTGGCTCCAGCAGTCACCCAAAGCACGGTAGCACTCAGCCCAAGCAGCCCCAGCTCTTGGACAGTGCACAGAGCCCCAAAGCACCCTGCTGAGCCGTGCTGCACCCTTGCAATGCAAAAGCTGCTGCACAGGTGGCCAGGCAGGGGGGACATGCCCGCTGGCCCATGGGGGGCTCTGCCGTGAGCCTCTGATTGCTGCTGCTGCATCCAGTGAGTGTGGGGCTTTTTTTTTTTTTTTTTTTAAAGTGCCAGGACGCTGGGGCTGGGTGGGACAGCCATTGCAGGGGGGAGGGCGGGGCAGGAAGGCTGGGGAAGCAAGTGGGAAGTAGGGCCCCGCTCAACACCACCATGACCCTGCTGTGGACACTGCTACCACCACCTGTTCAATTCAGAGGAGACTCAGCGGCCGAATCAATCAGCCAAATCAAAGGGGTCATCACTAAGGAGGACTATTCAGCAGTTGCTCAGGGATGTAGGGGGATGGTTAGGAAGGCCAAGGCAGAGATGGAACAGGGGCTGGCTTCCCGGATTAAGGACAACAAGAAGTCCTTTTTTAAGTACGTAGGGAGTAGAAAGAAGGCCCCAGGAAACGTGGGGCCCTTGCAGGACAAGACGGGGAATCTGGTTCTCATGCCAGACGACAAAGCCAACATATTTAATAACTTATTTGCCTCTGTCTTCCTCAGTAAGGA
>NW_017729034.1:73224412-73241326 GCF_001723915.1 Gavialis gangeticus
CCTGGGGGTTTTTAAGAGGAGGTTGGATGACCACCTTACTGGGGTCATTTGACCCCAGTGCTCTTCCTGCCATGGCAGGGGGTCGGACTAGATGATCTGCTCAGGTCCCTTCCGACCCTAGAAACTATGAAACTATGAAAATCGAGACAGCAATTCAAATCACTGCCCCTCCCAATCAGCTGAATCCGAAGCCGAATCGAATACTTGCCGCTTTGCACAGGCCTACTAAATATATTTTTCTTAATGCTTACCTTGGTGAGAGGGGCCCACATAGTGCAGCACAACAGTTAGTAAAGATGTTACCATAACTGTATGGGTTGTAGTTCTCTTTACCTCTTTTATTTGACCAAGATCCTTTAATCTGGAGAGAGAGGAAAATAATGCATTGTATATTATGCCATTTGTAAACTCATGAAGGACATTATGGATAATCAAAGCAAAGTTTTACAATTTAGAACCAGAGGAAAAGAAAAGAAAAAGTGGTGTTTACAGTAATGTGGAGGTTTTAAGTTATATGCTGAGTGGCTGCATGGGTTCTCCAGTATTTGGAATGTATGGCTCTGATCCTACAAAAATATATGTGTGCAAATGTGTATGGACTCCCTGCAGTCTCATAGGACTATGACACTCAGAGTATGACACCGTTTGGCAACCACTGAGTAACAGAGGGCTAAATAACACAGCTTGGCCATATGGAAGGCTGGAACACATGATTTATTATAGAGTTGACCTTCAACAGCAACATGACAATGGATGGCTGCTTCACAAACCATGTGTACAAGGACTATTGGACTCACTCAAGCTCCTTGCAGTCTGTCAACAGTGGGGAAGATGTGCAGAGCACCCACCAGAGAAATTCCTGTCCCCTCCAAACCCTAGGGAGAGACAGGTCTCCAGCCCTGTAAACCCAAGGGGAGTTGGAGGAAGGCAGCCCTTGCTCATATTGACATAAGCAGGACCCCTCTGCACTTCATACCCCAGCAAAAGGTTCCTATCTGTAGAGTGCCCCTACCTACTTCAATTGAGCATGAACAGCCCCATGCTGATCATTACCTCACTGCTCTGCCAGTCCATGTCTGATCTGGGACATGTCCCAGCCTTTGCAGCTGGTGTCCAGCAAGTGGTACACCAAAGTCTGGGTCCGAACAGACTATGAGGAGCATTCCAAAGCATAGCACACTTCTGGATACATTCAAGAGCTGCACTAATCACATGTCCACTCTGTACCACATGTTGGCAACAGCTGCGGGAGCAGGGATTGGGACAGAAGCACCAACATATGCCCAGCCAGCCTGGACCTTGGTGCAAAATGGCTTCTGGACACAGAGAAACTGCTGCAGCTAAGAGGTCTGTTCTGTGCTGCATGCCAGGCTAGTTGTGGACTTGCTTCTGCCTCTGTCCCAGGCCTTGCTGCTGCCTGGCTTGTAGTGCAGAATGGGCCACTATGGCTCCCCACACATCCAAAAGTGTGCAGTGCTTTGGGATGCTCCTTGCAGTCTGCCAGATCCCAAAGCTTGGCAGGCCATGTTGACCCTTGGAGTATGAAGATTAGCATGTAACCAGGTTTTTGCATAAAAAAGTGACTTTAATTTAAGAAGATAGCTACTTTATCAAGATTACAAAATTCTCTGGAGAAACACTGGAAGTGCAATGTACAATTATAAATAAACAACAGGAATACTTGTCCATCATATTCTTTAGCCCTTCAGCTTCCATGAAGCAAACAAACAAAGGTTATTATTCATTCTTTCATTTTCAGCCTACTAAATCTGGAGTAGAGGCTACTAAGGAGTATTTTGCAATCCTGCAGCCAGGACCCCAGGAGGGGACACAAATTCCATGTCCTCTCTTATGAAATTCCCTGATGTAAAACCAGTAATTTCTATTTTGGCCATGAAAAGCCTAATTATTTGAGCTTTTTGTGCCCAAAAGGTGAATTAGTGAGCTCCTTAGTCTAACTAAGCAGTCTTGCTGTAATACCTTGAAAAATTCATGTCTTTACTTAATGCGAGTAAGCAGTTTACTTGGACACAGGCATGTTGCACTGTCACTACTCTATCTGAGAGCTTGCCAAGACTCCTGAAGAAAGTTTTATTTGACAAAATGAATGAAAATTAGTTTGTCTAGAAAGCCAAGGCTGGCCTCAATTCAAAACAGCCACGGACTGTTACTTCATTTTATCTTTCTTGTCTTACTGAACAAAAACAGGTGTACTTCTTTGATCACTGGCTACTTGCCCAGATATTTAGCTCTGAAGAATGCTATATCCTGCATTGTTATCCTCTGTAGTTTACAAAATACAGAATTCACAAATAAGCTTTTAAGTAATAACCAAAATATATCCAAACAAACACAGAGCTATGTTTCAGGTTATCAATCAACTATAAAAAGGACTATAATAAAATATATAAAAATAAGCATAAGTTTTATGCAATTCTTTCAAAATTTCATGTTGTTATGTTTTGTTTAAATAGCTAGGCTGAAACCACAAGCCCTTGTACCATTTGTTAGTTAGCTGCTTCTCCTTTTTAAACTCAAATTTCTTAGAGCAATAATTTGTTTAGGAGAAACATATTTGTATCTCCATAGTTAGTTAGACAAAGCTGGAACTACGGAACAGAAAAATCCAAATTACATGTGCAACAGATTGTGAAAACAGATAAGGCTGACCTAGAAAATAAAGATCTATGTCTTACAGTGGAAAACTGGCCTCAAGTTGCCAGAAAAAGTCAGAGACAAGAGACTATGGAACTTCTGAGACCTAAATTGGCAGGTATCTTTCAAAACTCTGTTCAAATTCAAATAATTTAAATATTTTAAAATTAATAATTAAGGAGTCCAGTAGAAAACCAGGAGGTACTATAAATGGCTGGTTATTTGTCTAGTAAACTTAAAAGCATTATGTAGGATTTTTGAAGTATGAGTATTGGCTTACTTGGTTGGTTTGTGTCTATCCTTTTCTTTCATCTTCTGTTTCAAGACATGCATCTAACTAGCGTAAGGCATACTGGATACACTAAAAACGTAATGATTTTTTAAACCACTGTAGTGGTCCATGACGCTTCTTTTGATACACTGCATCAAATATTACTTAGTTTCTACCTCACTAGAGCCCAGTCATATAAATATGCATATATACAGTTCCCTTTTTGCATTAAATAGGAGTGAAACCATACAATATATACAATTAGCACAAATGCAACTTTCATATTTACTATATGAAGCAGATCAAGAACTTACATCTTCATTTGTTGTTTGATTGGAGCTGATCAAATATGTGTGAAAACCTGAGAGACCAACAATGGACCAAACAGAGAAAAAGCATACCACAGCTTCCAGCACAGTGAGTAAAAGTCAAGGAAGTATAAACAAGCACAAAATTTGCATGGTATCTAGTAATTATGAGCACTCACCTAGTCCTTTGGATCTGTGAAGTTCTGCACTTTGATCTATGCAACACTCACAACACCCATATTATGCAGGGATGTTGACTGTGAAAAACAGAGGCACAGGCCAAGGCCACAGACTGCCCAAGGCCACTTGCTAAATCAGTGGCAAAGACAAAACCGGAACTATTGTTTGTACTAGTTTATAACTAGTACTGATAGATGCTGCAGCAATACAAATTAGATCTCAGGAGATTTCCTGTTGCCAGTCATGCGTGCTAGGAGATCAGGCTGTCTTTTCTTCTGTCCCTGAAGCCAAGATACTGACCAAGGGTCCGACATTTTTATGATCAGACCAAAAGTAGTGAAAAAAAACAAAAACAAAAAATCCACTTGCTCTCCTTTACCAGCGTGCCAAATGATGAAGATGATGGAATATACTTTACTGTTTCATCTGAGACCTGAAACACCCAAAATAAAGCAACTGTGGAATTTGCAGGGCTTGTTTACAGTGTTTAATCTTTTCAAATTTTCCGATTGTAAAGCATGTAGCTGAAAAGCACCAAATGTATTGATTCCATTATGATAAACACAAGGTAATCACTCAATCATGGCTCAACACTATTTTTAAAGATGATCTTAGTCATTCTCCTTTTTGTAGTTCTGAAATGCCTTCTTTCTCTCTCTCCTTTTCCCAGAGATGACCACCAGACAAAATGATCAGTAATTAGCTTTTCCTAAGACATTTATGTCACCCTGAAATCAGTCAGCTGATAGGGTGCTGTAAGTACACAGCATATTACAACATGCCTTTGACTATGCCTAAATGACATTATCTCAATAAAGATGCCACATTTTGCTCCTAAAGCAAGCAACCACTATAGCCAGGCTTTCTATTGATAATTTATTTACATATTTTACATGCTATAGCTAAGAACTTAAAACTCTTACTTTCTGTTAATGTATTATCTGGGATAGGCTAATAGGAGGATTTAGCCAGGAAACATAAACCAAGAGGAGAAAAGGCTTTGGCTTCTACAAAAATGTATGATAAATCAATAAAGCATGTGACACTCAGGGGGGAAGAATAGGTTAAAAATTATTCTGTACACAAGCATTAATTAAAACCAGTTTCCATGACAACATTTCTCAAAATATTTAAGAAAAAGGACATTTTAGGTTTCAATATGCACAACTTGTAACCTCATTTATTAACCTCTTCTGCATAAGACAAATGTACACAATTCCCCTCACACTATGAAAAGACCAAACTCTAAAAATGAAATATCTTGGATGACCTGATCCCTTAAAAATTAAAACAAAATCCAAATGTATGCAAGGCAAAGGGTCATAAAACAGTTTTGCACTTTAGCACTGCTATGCTCCAATGAATGGGGGCCATGCATCTAATCTGTCATTATTCTGTTGTTGCCAAAAAGTAACTATAACTCTTTTTGGCCCCCATCACATAATTTTGCTCAAATGCAGTATAGTGTAAATGGCAGAAATTTTCATACTCAAGCAGAACTGGAAGATGAGCCAACAATTTATTAGTTTTTTATGAAAATATAAATACTTATCAGTGTATAAAGAATAGTTTTGCTCAGGATATAGGCAACTCAACTTGAAACATTCCCCTGCAGCAACGGAATGGATTCCTGAGCAGCAGTTGTGCTACTTTTCTTTCTGTCCCTCAGGAGACACTTGCAGGGTCACAGGTGGGCAAAAAAAGAAAATTTGCTTTGTGGATCAAGCAGGAATAACAACAGCACAGCCTCTGTGGCAGAACAGGTAGATTAAGGGAAATTGAGAAAACCTGGTAGGAAAGCACACTGTTGCTGACAGGGGCTGAGAAGCAAATGAGTATGGGGGAACAGTCTGCAAACAGCAGGCACAAGGCAACCCTGGAAGTTGGGCTGCTGGCACAGCTTGATAGAGCCTCTAAATGAAGCCACAAATGATGGAATTTAGCCCTCATAGTAGAACCTATGAGACCATTTTTAAATTGCTCTCAGAGACAGATGAAGCAGGTCTAAGGAATGAATGCCAGTTACTTGCATACATGGGTTGGATATTGGGAAGAACTTTCTGACTATGACAGTGGTTAAGCATTAAGACAGGCTGCTTAGAGAGGTGGTGGAATCTCCAACCTCGGACATTTTTAAGAGCAGGTTAGATAGACTTGGCCAGGGTGGTTGGGTCAGGGATGATCCTGCCTGAGCAGTGTCGAATGAGATGACTTCATAAAGTCCCTTCCAAACCTGATTCTATCCCTCTTTTTGGACTGTCCCACCGGAACAGTTGGGCAGATCCATGTTAATCTTTCATTGTAACTGACTAGAAAGTTGTACCTCGCTATTTGCAACTTTTCCTTTGTGCCAGCCCTAGTGAATTATCCCTTTCTTGTACCTATTGACAGGAACATTTTTCAGGAAAACATAAGATGCTTAAACCAACAGGGCTTAGTAGCTTATTTGGAAATAAAGCTATTAAGGTTAATAAAACCTTCTTCCTGAGACAGTGGTTCACCTAATGTCCTATACCAAATGTCTGAAAAAGATTTGGGGCACTACATCATTTAGAGCAACCTGATTGAAGAGGTACCATTACAAAACGTTCCTTTGTGGTCTGGACGCTGATGGTGTTAATTAATTATGCAAGAAAAGATATTAGGACAAACTTTCATCTTATAATGGTGGTTGAGCACTGCAACAGATCAACTAGAAAGGTTGGGGAATCTTGAGAGGTCCCTTAGTTAAATTTTTGTGACTCCATGGCAGTTGGGAGTTAGACTAGCCCAGAGGACAGCACACACAACTATAATGACTGGTAACCTTATTGTTCTGAGCAAGAAGCCAAACAAAGCAAACATGGTGCCTGGAGAGGCACACAAAATTACAACATTTAAACAAACAGTGTCACATATAATAGCTACTGAACTTTTCCACCACACCTTCCAGCCCTACTTTTCTATGATTCAAACTGTTTCAGAGCATGTCACATTGTGGTATTCCTGCACAAACTCTTCTGAGATTATCACCCACAATTTCTGAGATACGTGTATATATTAAAGAATTTAGTATCGCAACACTCCGGGTAAGGGAGAGAAGCATTAGGGCAAGTCAACAGGCTGCAGCACAGCCTGCTCCTTCTGTAATTCAGAAAGTTCTCACTGAATTTGCAATATGGAGCCCTCTGAAACATGCCACCCTACGCTCCCTACCCAAGTGGGACAAAGGGAAGAAGATTCCAGAGATGGGAAATAGGAGCTTCCTGGAACCTCACCACAAGGCTGATGGCATTCACAAGAGGGTGTCTCCTAAGAGTTTCCTGACCTACAACTACAGCCTAAATGCCCCACAGAATCTTTATCGTGTCCTTTCACTTAGCAGATGCTGCCCTAAACTAGGGACAGATCAAGAGCTCCTTTAGGCTTATGCCTCATCTACCATGAGCAATGGTTTTAATGGGTGATGGCCTAGTAGGTGACCTTCCTTCTCTGAACATAATAATGCCTCAAGTGAATAAGGTGGGGCTTTCCCAGACTTCTTTCAATTAAAAACAACAATCAAGAACAAGAGGGCTTTCTTGTATTTTTTTAAGGGAAGCATACATCTCAATGTCCTTAAAAGGAACAAAAAGGCAAATCACCCAAGTACTGAGTTTAATACTCATCTAGTTTAGACCAACGTAAATATCTGGGGAAATAGGTAAGTGATAAAAAAATATATATTCTCCTTAGCACACAGAAAGCTATTCTACACTCTGCTCATAAAGATGAAAATGAGAAAATAAAAAGATGGAAGGCCATTAATTATTTTGAATAAATATAAACTTATACATGTCTGATGAATACACAGCGGTTACCGCAGTCCTTGAGCATGGTAATATTGTGCAAGACAGCTAGTATCTTGAACAACTCAGTTTGTCACATAGCTTAAGAACAATGTTATCTGCTGAACACCAAGGTTTTAACCATTCATGATTCGACTACCTTGCCCCAAAGCAAAATTCCTGGTACTGTTATGCAATTTTATATTTTTATTTTTAGGAATATCAGCCAGCCCATTAAGCTGTCTAAAGCATCAAAATTAAAATCAGGCTGTTTCTACAAGATGCTCTACTGAGCCTTTTAAACTGGCAAGCCCCTGAAAGCAAATTATGAATAAAAAGCCTATTGTTTCTGTACAAGGATCCACAAATGTGGAATCAATTACCTTTTGATTTAAGAATAAATGGAAGCTTTTCCATTTTGAGATAACTGAAAGACTAATCCATTATTAGAAGTGATTGAAATTCTTTTAATTGGAAGCTATTGTTGTGTTCTTTAGGATAGTTTGCGATTCATAAAAAACAATGCCCTTGCTTAAAAATGGAGTTTGTATTTCAGAGATCCTGAGAGATGAATACACAAATCAGGGAACATGACGGAAGTTAGGTCTGAAAAAATTAGAAAGTTTGACACTTAGCAATACACAGAGGTGGAGAGCAGAATCTTCCTTTATGTACAATACCTTTTTAAAAATCAGTTGGTTACTTATCACCAAGATGAAAGGTAAACAATTAAGACTGAAGTCAAGAAATTTCCACGGTTTTTTTTGCAGAATATTTTCATAAGCATTCTCTCTGTCCTCCTTAAAAATTGGGGGCGAGGGGAGGCAGGGGAGTGTTGTGCATACATCTCAGCATACTCTACAGATCCCCCTAGTCTGCCTGGCAACAGATGGCACTAGTGCATAGGGCAGCCTTGATTAGCTGACTCAGACTGCCCATGGTCAGCCTTTATTTCCCTGCAGCAATGTGAGGATTGTGAAGGGGGCATGTTTTGTTTCATGCTGCAGCAGCAGAGTCCAGCAAGCAACACACAGTCTCCCAGGGGAAGCAAAAGGGAAATGCTAGACGACTATATTTTCTTCTGAGAGAAGCCACAGCATGCACAGGCATTCATGCTCCCAGAAGAAACTCTCCTGTGAGTGATTTAACGCTAATTGTTCCCAGGTTATTTTTCTTCTGGGATGGCCATTTTTTCTCTGGGATAAAAAGCCTGAACAACTGTACATTTGAGATTTCTCCTTGGAGAACAGCGACTCTACCAGGATAAACTGAATGTCTGTATGAGGCCTCTCTTAGGAAAAAATTAAAGGATTTTTACACTGAATTTGTGAGTGGTACAAATAGTTTCTCACACCTGATCCAAAAATAGGAACAGGGAGTTAGAAGTTTAAATAGGAAGTCAAAGAGTAAGGCTGGCAGCACCCCCATCTTTCCTTCTTGTTAGGAAAGAACCAAGGCCCTAATCTATGCCTGACACATAACTAGTGAAACTAGCAGGAAGCTGCTGAGAAGTGTTAAAAAGCAACAGTGATATTGAGCTATATACATAGAGGCAGTGTAGGGCAAAATCTAAGTACTTGAAAATATGATTTCTAGACACAGTAAAATATATCCAAAAGAACAGACTAAATTATCAGCAGGAAAATACTTCAGCAAGATTATATTGTTCAATTTTAGTTTAAGCTTTTAGATGGTTTATAATAGACTTCTGCTATTTTACCACCAAGAGTCAATGAGTTCTATAGAACTTTCTTCTTGAGTCTGGACAAGTCCATTTATACTCGTTTAAAAAAAAGGAGTGGATACAGGATGATGTAATTTACTTTAATCTGGTATAAAATTATCCAGGGGAAAATGTGTGTAAAACTGTACTAGTACGTGTTTGGTCTATCCACAGCTTATCCCAGGGTAGCAGTTTGCTCAAAAGCAAACAGTCTATTAGCTTCCCCTCCCAACCCAACCTAGGGGAAAGGCACTGTTATACCTGTGCAGCTACCTTGGCATAGCTGCACAGCTGTCTGTTCTGGTGCAATCTGAATTTACATACAACAATGATATGTTACATTGATGCAAAATGTGCAGTACATCTAGGACCTGATTAGTATAGAGCAGCGGTTTTCAACCTTTTTTCATTTGCAGACCCCCATTCCTAATGGAGGTGCAAACCTCTCTGGAAGTTTCAAATGGACGTGCAGACCCTTTTGATTGATCATAGTCACCTTTTGCAAACCCCTTAAACATAGTCTACAGACCACAGGCTAAAAACCACTGGTACAGAGCATTTATAACTAAATAATTCATTTAATAGAATAATATATTTCATAGACATTAGAGCTGGAAGGGACCTCGGAAGATCATCGAGTCCAGCCCGCCGCCCAAAGGCCAGGAAGTCAGCTGGGGTCATAGGATCCCAGCAAGATAAGCATCCAATTTGCTCTTGAAGGTGTTCAATGTAGGTGCATAATCCATAATTTTCTCTTGAATTGGCTCTGAGAATTCTATAACAGTTAATAGGCATTATATATCTTTATCTAGAGAAGATCTATCTCCAAAAGATGCAAGATAGTCAAAATAAGTTTGCCTAACCCAGGCATGGGCAATTATTTTGGGCGGAGGGCCGCTTACTGAATTTTGGGAAGCCATCGAGGGCCACATGACAAGCAGCCGGGGGCATATAAATATTAATTTTCTAAATTTTTAGGGGCTCCGTGGGCTGGATAGAATCTCCTGGCAGGCTGCATCCAGCTGGCAGGCCACTTTTTGCCCACCCCTGCCCTAATCCCTATAATCAGCAAAGTGAGAAACACTGTAGAAATGCAAGATCAAGAGGTGAAATCATTTTCGAGAAAGTCCTAACTCCAGGTACTAAACTGCAGCAAATGAAATCATGTCCAGGCTACAATCCATTTCTTAAAATTAACACAAGAAAACCTACAATGCATTTCAGTGAAAGGATATCTTGCAGGACTGTCCTTGAGGGCATTTAAGAACCCTGTCTGTTGTGATCCTGTGGAAACAAAAGACATTTAATAACTGAGTAAGCTTTTTTATTATAAACTGATTTCACCACAGATCACATCCATAGATTAAACACAATAGAAGCCTGAAGATCAATTGCATAATTACATTTTGAATGTATTATAGCATACAGTTCCCTAATATGAGGCTGTGATTTTGTTATTCAACAAAAATGTTAGACCTGATTATAACTCAGCCACATCTGCAGGATATTTTCCAAGTAATACCAGATTGATGTCTGCATAGTTTCCCATGAATAAGATTTCTGATTATCCATCTGTGTTCTTTTCAATCCTAATATGGAAACAAAAGATTGCAGAAGCTATTTTTTTCTTTATGAAAGGCTCTGCTCTTTTCAAAGTTACCTTTGGTCTTGGAAACGTGATAAAAATAAATGCTGTGCTACAGCCCAGGTTCTCAGTGGCTCCTTGTTTACTCTAGGAGCCAAGGAACCAAGTACAGTTCTCCAGTCTTGGGACGTCTTGAATAGCACCTCCTAACCCTATCTAATCTAGAGCAAACTGACAATCAGTCTATCTTAGGGCAGGTCCACTAGCAGAGATTAGGGGTGCACCGATAGAGATTTTTTGGGCTGATGCTGATGGCCAATTTTAAGGAGCCATATCAGCCAGTACTGATCTGATTGGTGATATGCAGCCAGGCAGCATGGAGAGCAGCATCTGGCTGCTAAGTCTGTTGTGAGGGAAGGGGTGGGGGGGTGCAGATTGAGGCCCCTGCAGTGAGGGAGGGAGTGAGGCTGGGGCTGTGGTTGGGGCAGCAGTTGCAGAGCTGGGGCAGAGTGGAGGGGGGTGCAGGCCACAGCTGTGAGCGGCTCGTCCAAGGGGTGCGGGGAGGGGGCAGTGTGTACTCCTGGATCTGCATGCGGGGCGAGGGCAAGCTGCTGCTGCAAGCTGGGACAAGGGCAGCACCAGGCTCTTCCTGGTGGGGGGCTGGGTGGAGGTGATGCTGGGAGGGGGGTGGTCAGGGGGCTATGGTGAATTTTGGGGTGGCTGCAGCCTGCCCCCATAACCCCTCCTCCCAGCACCACCACTGCCTGCCCTGAGCACAGCCTGGTCCAGCCCCCTGTGGGGAAGAGTACAGCACAGCCTCAGCCCCAGCAGCCCGCCTTCACCCCCCACATAGATCCAGAGGCAAAGGCCCCCCCATGCTCTCCTGGGTGCACACTGCAGTAGGAACCACCCCCTCCCTCCACCCCCCCAGATGAGCCACTTGCAGCTCCGTCCCATGCGCCACCCCAGCTGTGCAATGCTTGTCTCTGCCCCAGCCCCACTCCCTCCCTCACCACTAGGGCCTTTATCTGAGCCCCCGCAAGCCCCTTCTTTTGCAACAGACTTACCAGCCAGATCTGGCTGTTCTCCACACTGCTAGGCTGCGCTCCTGGCCACCTGTGTGCTGCACTGAGGCTGCGCACATGCACAGGGCATGTATCAATGACATTGATCGGCCATGTTAGCCAAAAAAAACACTGAATATCAATACTGTCGTTTTTCCTTCTATCGGTGCTGATGCAATATGGGACCAATGTGTCTGTGCACCTCTGGCAGTGAAAAACCTGATGATGCATGCTTTGGCCACACCTGTGCCCAGAGGTTCCACATCAGCTCTTTACCCATTGGTGAGTCCACACTGTATATTAGGCCCTCTTACTGCTCTTATGCGGTTCAGGTATGTAACGCAGATGATGTGCATTTAAGAAACTGGTCTTTGCAGAACCTCTCATTTTTATGGTATCATTCAATCCTGATGTATTTAATGCCTTATTAACCTCCCTAGGAAGAAAATTCCCCTCCCTAACCTAATCTGTGCTTCTGAGAAGAAAAGAAATCTAGATGCATTAAAACTGGCTTTTTTACACAGGCAGTCTTGCCATAAGCCAGAATGGTATTTTACAGTGGTTGCCATTAAAAAGGGAAAACTTACTTCCATTTTATATCTGATTCTTCATATTTTATTGCAGGATTCTCACACCTGGGTCTTAGATTCACAGTATAAACTGGTGAAATTCCCCTAACTTCCCCAGATTTGGGGTCCTTAAAGACAGTGGTGGCAGGAAAATGTAAAAGCTACATTGTACTGGTGGTCATATGTTGCTTTACCAGGAAAGATTCATCAAACTATATAAACCAATCACCAAAACAAGATGGTTGAAAAAAGTGGTCCCCCCAAAAGAGATTAATAAATATAAAAATAAATCCTAATGTGGAGAAGGCTTTGAGAACAAGCAAAGATAATTGGGTTGGTGGGGATTAGAAACAGAAAAATTTGGCAAGATGTCATTTTCAGAGAAACCAAAGTACACAGCAGTTCTCTTTTTTCCCCCCAAACATGCTATTTGTGTTGAGAATTAAAAAGCTCAGGAGGATGCCCCCAAAAGAAAGAGACCATCATAAAACTATTGTAACAGACCGGAAGAATCAACCTCATGCTCATGTTTTTTTTATGGAAAAATGAGCATAAGATACAATTCTGAAAAACATAATGGATGATTGCTTGTAGGATGTATAAAAACAAGTTTCATAGAACTGACCCAAACTAAGAACACTCTAGGTCCTCAAAAATACCTTGGACTTCTGTTCTTTAAAAACAGTTCAACAGGACAAACAAATTTGCCCCTTACGTAGTAAACATATAGAGGACCCACATGACTTCCTTGTACACTCCTATAAATGAAATCCTATGGTTCAGGCAATTGAGACTGGAAAGGACAGAAAAACTGGGGCTGACAGGCTCAGTTAACTAGAAATATAATGGTACCTTTGGAGGGCATCTCAGATAAGTTATTTTTCTAAGTTATTTTCAGATAAGCACCTTATTCTTATAAAATTTGTAAAGTATGATAAATCAGCATAGCCTTAAAACTAGTTCACTACGAAAATGATCTTCAGTGAAAGAAGCCTGCCCTTATCGGTACTGGGTGGCTTAGAAAGGAGCTTTCATTAGCTGTACTAAGACTACATCATTATTCTGTAACACTACTACTCTTCAATTATAGGTTTCAGAGACCAAAGGTCCATCCACCAAGTACCACACAAAAGGTTAGAGACTCCATCGATTAGTTCTCAGCCTGAACATAACAGAATGGACCAAGATGGATTCAATTTTTATATCAGACTCATATAAGAGAAAGTGGTAGCCAGTTAATTTATGCATTTCTTCTGTCAGTCTCCTCCCATAAGGCTAAAAGTAGAAAAACTTAAGCCACCAACTCAAAAACAGTGTTTCTACTTAGCTTCTGTCAGCAGACAATATAAAAAATGCTACACTTCCAGATTGGGATGGATTTAGGTGTCATGGCTCAGTAACTAGACCCTACCTTGTCCTGATGGGAACAACTTTGGCAATCTTGAAAACACCTACAAACCAAAATTGACTAAGTCATTATGAACCTTCTGGAATCAATGATAATCTCATCTGAATTTTGCTAGGGTTATTGAAAGACATACAGAAACCTACTTCCACATACGAAGAATAAAACCTCTTTGTAATATGGTTTTCACAACCCCTTGATCAGAAAATTGAGCCAGTTCTTGTTTGCATGAACGATAGAGAACCACATCTACTGTGCTGTATCATCAATGATGAATTGCTGTGTCCAATTCATCACTACAGGACACAAGAGGCTTCTTATCATAGATTTCCCAAGGTAGTTGACATAGCCTACTCCAGGGATGAAGATAGAGTCCACAGAGCTCTCCACAGGTCTGGAAACTTGGCCACATGGCAAGTCATGGCAGCATTAATTGCCACAGCTAATGGAGCTGCAACAATTAACGCAGCTGATGCTTATCTTGCCACAAAATTTCTGGACTGTTGAGGAGTTCTGTGAGCTGAATCCAGGGGTGGAGCTGTGTCATCTGCCCCATGGGGCCAGATATTTGGCAGTGGGAAGAGCAGCACCTGCAGCAAGTCTGAGAACCACAGAAATTAAAACTGTTACTGCCAAATTCCAGCCCCATGGTTCACATGACATGCTCTGGATGCAGCCTGTAGACTGGCTCAGGGACTCCACTGGCCTATACCATCAGCAGCTGGGTGTCCTGAAGAAAGAGGTTTATTTTCTGCTTTCATACCTGTTTCATATAAAAAAACAAAACAAAACAGTGGCCTGATTCACTGTTTAAATCAGAATAATTTTCTGGAGTATCAAGTCTCTGAAGATGATCACCAAGTTCAAGACCACTCTGCTGAGCATGGGTGCGCAGTTAATACTTCTCATCCAGAGACAGAAGACCTCTGCAGAGAATATCCATGGTCACTACTATTTAGAAAAGACTGGTTTGGGATTTTGACTGTTTCTGGAACATCAGGCAAACTACAGTTATAGTCATAGTCATGAAACCCAACATCTGTAGCATGGTCCAAGCTGTCACTCTCTCTCTCTCATCCTTTCTGCTAGACTGGCATTGTCCAGGATCTTGTCCCTGGATAGAAGTCTTTTTGTAGCATCATTGAGTGGCCTTCCTTTGTGTAAGATATTTTATGTAAGAAACAGAACTAGCCTTAGAGCTGAATGGATTCCTAATCACTGCAGTAAGACTAAATCCCAATGCAATGAGTTGGGGCTTTGAGAACTCTAAAGCAGAGATGCACTGAAGCCAAGTACGGAAGGATTCTGAGCCAAACACAAAGAACGGGATTAGGGAACTGAGGTTCCAGGAAACTACTTCCTATTCTTGCTTATTGGCCAAGTATCAGCTGAAGGGTTGCAGGGCTGCCAAAGTAAAATCAACCAAAAATTACTGGATGACAGGAGAAAGAAATACAGAAAGACTACTTGAAGGAGAATCACTGAGGGAGCTGTGGAGCTAAGGCTTCAATTGAATTAAGTTTTACTATCGCAGTCAAGAAAATGAGAACCCCATAGCATGAATGCTTCACAGATGACATCTTTAAAACAGGCAGCATTTAACATTTACTACAATATCTGCAACATGCAAGGTGTTATGTGCTGTTCAACTATACACTGAGAAACAGTATCTCCCCTGATCTTAAACTAATTATCAAACTGGAGTAAATATTAACCTTTCAATGGTGACCACTGTAAAATGATAGTAAAGTGTTAAATTCACTTGCCATGCAGAAAGATCAAATACTGGAGGAAACTCAGTAATTTTACATGCTGGAAACTATGCAAAAAAGCACTGCACTCTTTAGGGAGGGAAGGCAGTTAGTTCATATAAACACTGGATTTGCACTGACAGGCAGGTTAGGATTTTCAACATATTTTTATTATTGGCAAACCAGAATTAGAGCAGGGCAAAAAATGTCTCCTTCTGGACCTAGGCATGCATGTACATGCTTGTGCACCTGTAAAGATTCAAAAGTTATAATACTAAACAGTAAATAAAGCCTTTGTTTCAATGAGAAAACAAGATTATTTGGGGAGATGTGATATCTTTTATTAGATCAATTAAATAGTTGGAAAAATTGTTCTTTGCAAGCTTTCAGGCACAAACACCCTTCTTCAGGTAGAACAGAAGCCAAAATGTAGGTCTGTGAAAATGCAAATGTGTGGCAGTGAGGATCAGAGGGGTAGAAGACAATAGGTGAGAGACAGGTAGGGGGTAGAGGGGAATGTAGTGACAGCTGATCTCTGCAAGTTTGGCAAAATCCAGTGCCCCGTACGTTTCCCTTCCTCCCCCTCCACCTGTCTCTCACCTATCATCTTCCACTCTTCTGATCCTCACTTCCATGCATTTGCATTTTTACAGACCTGCATTTGGGCTTCTGTTCTACACAATTCACCAGCAGACTGTCTATATGCCTGGGTGTTTGTGACCAAAAGCTTGCAAAGAACATTTTTTCCAACTATTTAGTTAGTCTAATAAAAGATATCACATCTACCCAAAGAACTTTGTCTACCTGTGTCCTTAGACCAACATGACTACAACCATTAGCCCTAAAGCTTTGTTCCAATAAATAATTTTTCCTATTTCAAGCCTATAAAATGTTTCTTTTGTCCTTAAATTCTCAATTATGTTTGGTAATTTTAGAATTTCCATATAGGTTATTAATGCAGGCTCCACAAATTTCAAACTGCTCTTGGCTCTAGTCTGTGTTCTGAATTTCTAAACAGAAGGAACCCTGAGGAATACCTCCGTATCTCCTCTACAGCACAGACTCGAGCAGGATTTCCTTTTGTTTCTTTCTTCCTTATTTCTTTTTTAAAAGAAAAAACAACTATTTTTTAAGGTTCAAGTAATTAAAAAAACAAAAGGCTAGCATATTTTTCAATAGAACAATTTTTGAACACAGCAATTAACAAAATAACTGTTTAACATGTTGGACCAAAAGCTGGAATTAATGCCTTGTATCATTTTGAAGCATAGTAAACAGTGTACAGAAACCTCATCAAAAGCCTAAATTTTGGGAGTGACATCAGCTCAGTGTTAACCTGTATCATTATGAAAGAGATATAGCATTAGTTTAAAAAATTCATAATGGAAGTGCATGAGAGCTTGAAAGACTCGTAAAGCCAAGTTATATCATCTTCTGTCACCAGAAACAATGATAAACATGTTATACCAAGATTAAAAGGATTTATTAGATATGGGGAAAAACAACAAACCAAAGAAAAACAAAACAACCCCCCAGCCAAACAATCCAGCATACAAATATGAAATTAATTGTAAAATCCATGATTATAAATCTGAGT
>NW_017729034.1:73246326-73248564 GCF_001723915.1 Gavialis gangeticus
CAAATATGAAATTAATTGTAAAATCCATGATTATAAATCTGAGTATAGTTTATCAAACATATCCCATAATACATGGGAGATTCTTGAAATATGTCTATGCATATGACAGCAAAATATTAATGTTAAAATAGGACTGAAGATGTAAAACTAAAGAGAACAACAAAAGTTGTAAAATAGTTCAATTCTACTGACAGTAAATTCATCTTGTTTGGATGAAGGCAGGTGAATCACTCTGATTGTTGGGAGAACACACCTAAAAAGTTCTTCTTTGTGCAAATGACATTATTGGCAATAAATTATTCTGGATATAAAACATTTGAGGTACTGTTCAAAGGAACTGTCCATAAGAGGACAGAAGGCAGAAAGAAAATTAAAGCATTGCATTAAGATTAAGCAAAGTGTTGCATCAACGATTAGAACAAACGGGTTCTGCTTTAGGAAGCATGGCAAGGGATTTCAGATTGTCACACTGTAGCAGTGGGGGCTCTGAAACTTCAGGGAAAGAGTTAAAAAATAAAAACCCTGAATGATCAAAAGATTAAAAGTAAAAAAAAAAAAAAGAAAGAAACTCAAGCAAATGGCTACATACATAACCTGATTTCACCAGCATACTTACGAAGGATGACGTGGGTGATAACGAATGCAAATATAAAGACTGTCAGAAAGGACAGAGATAAAATAAACATATAAAAAAATCTGTAGTTTCTTTTCCCCACACAGTTGCCTACCCAGGGACAGTGGTGATCAAACCGTTCTGAAATGAGAGGCAAAAAAAAAAAAAAAAAAAAAAATGGAATACAATTAATAATATACTATTTTGCTTTAAAAAACCCCTGACTACTACTGCTAATTTCACAACTTAACTGGTATTTGCAAACTGATCGCAGATATATCCTTAATAAATGAAAATGTTTTAATGCAATATTACAATTAAGATACTAACACACAACTAAGATGGTCTTCTGTTAATTGCATGAATTTATGCATATAACATAACTGAACAAATATCTATATCTATATATATTACATAAAACGGTGCCAGTTCCAATTATTACCTTTATTCTTCGATTCATTCTTTTTTGCATTTAAAACTATAGCCCTCATATTGCTATGGGTTTTTATTAGCATATGACAGGATTACATATTTGAGACTTCCATGGGTCCTTCACCACACCACCTTACCATAATGGAAGATAAGGTATATTTTTTTTTTTGTTCCTGTTTGTGATGTTTTCTATCCCAGATCTGTTTTCCAGTTACAACTGAAACTGCTACACTAAGGCTAAGTGCAGACAATCAGAAAGACCAAGGCTGAATCGATTCAATCTTCTCAGGTTAGTCTAAACTCTGTAGACTGAACTGATAAGCAAGTGAACAGACATTCATTTGGATTCTGGAAATGCAGCCACATGCCTGCAGTGGCTCAGGCCATAAGCCAGGGGGGCTAGAGCACACCTCCCTGCTTGGCTGGAGCAGATAGCTTGGGCCAAGCCTAGCCCGCCCACATTGCAAATGTAGTTTAGAGGGGAGGTACGAAGGATCCTGGGATGCTGGGGGACAAAGTTAACTTGAATCTGGAGGAGATCTGGGAAAGAAATTAAATAAACCGATTTAACCTAAATCCGCTAAGTCTATTATTACATCCATCCAGGTTTATCTTAAACTGGTTTCGGCCATTTTGAAAGTGGTTTATGTGTACTGAACTTCTTTTCCTTACAAATCTGAACCAGTTTCTGATCCCAATGATTCTAGTTTTCTGTTTAAACATCGCAAATTCTCTGATAACCCCTCAACAAATTCTCTGATTAAAAAACCCCAAACCTGCATTTTTCTGCTATTAAAATGAAACACTGCTATATATATATAGGTATCAATTTAACATGATGTTTTCATAGTTTCATAGTTTCTAGGGTTGGAAGGGACCTGAGCAGATCATCTAGTCTGACCCCCTGCCATGGCAGGAAGAGCACTGGGGTCAAATAACCCCAGTAAGGTGGTCATCCAACCTCCTCTTAAAAACCCCCAGAGTGGGAGCCTGCACCACCTCACTTGGAAGCTGGTTCCAGACTCTAGCCGCCCTGACCGTGAAGTAGCGCCTCCTGATGTCCAACTTAAACCTTCCCTCCGCCAGCTTGTGACCATTGTTCCTGGTCACTCCTTGCGGCGCTCGGGGGAACAGGGACTCCCCCAGCGCCTGCTGATCCCCCCTAACCAGTTTATAACAGGCCACAAGATCCC
>NW_017729034.1:73248719-73249303 GCF_001723915.1 Gavialis gangeticus
AGATGGGAACCACGTTGGCCCTCTTCCAGTCCTCCGGCACCTCTCCAGAGCACCACGAGTGTTCATAAAGCCGTGCCAGGGGACTTGCAATGACCCCAGCGAGTTCCTTCAGGACTCTAGGGTGAAGATCATCTGGGCTGGCTGACTTAAAAACGTCCAGCCCCTCCAGAAGCTCCAGAAGTTTTACTGATATATATACAATTTTAAAACAATTTGGAAGCCCACTATTGCCTCAATCACTATACTAAAATAATTTCTAAACACCTATATGTTTTAGCATTTGATTTGGGGTTTTATCATGGAAAAATCAGAGCTTGCCTTGCCCCCTTTGTTCACCAGGATGCAAGTCCATCTGCAGCTGTCCCCCAGCTGCTTTGTGGTGCTGAGCAGCCCTGGTATGCCAGTTCCCTGCCCCTGCCCATACTATTGCCCCTCCCAAAAAACCCCACAACAAAAAGAAAAAAAAAGTCACAGTACTGCCCTCTATTCAAAGAAAATTCATCTTGATCTTTTTGGTTAAAGTAATACTAAGACCAAATCAGTTTCATGCTTGATAAAAAATGTGGCTGGGAATATGGGGTGTG
>NW_017729034.1:73249455-73261348 GCF_001723915.1 Gavialis gangeticus
CTCCCAACCTGCAGCCTCCTGTCCCTGCTGGTGCCCCGCACTCCTGACCCACAGCCTCCTGGCCCTGCCAGTGCCCCACAGTGCCAATCCATAGTCCTCCCACCTAGGGCCATGCTGGTGCCAAGCCACAACCCACCCAGCCCTGCTGATGCTCCTCACTCCCGACCTGCAGCCCCCTGCCCATCCCCCAGTCCTGCCAGATGGGGCTCCCAGCTGCCCCCATCCCACCCAGGCTAGAGTGTGGGGGCTCTGACTTGTGCGGGAGACAATGGAGGAGGGTAGGCCTATGGCACCCCCTGCCCAGGCCTGGGGCTCCTGTGCCACATCAGGTGGCCTGGACATGGTCCTCCACACCCCCCCACCCCAGGCAGCATCTCCCAGACACCCCACCCCAACCCCAAGCAGCTCCTTTCAGGCTGAAAGGCTGCTAGTCTGCAAGGGGAAAAGAGCAGTTTCCCACAGTTTTCTCTTTAAAAGAAGAAAATCTGTGTTTTTCTGCAGCAATCTGAAAACCTGGATACCTGCCAGGTTTATGTGCAACTTCTGTCCTTAACCTAAATCTACAAGGCAAAGCAGCTGCAACAGACTGATGAAGTTACTTATAACATTTCCTTTCTCATTCTTCCCCTTACGTTTCTTAAGTCCTGTTTTTTTCAAACCTTTTCTTTTATTTGTGGGGGGCAATAACCTGGGGACTTTATTTTTCTTGTAAATAGCATGGTACCAGTAGATGTTTAAATGCTAAATTGCACCGTTAACCCTAGCTCCACTTTTTTTTTCTCACTAAGTCAGAAGTCCTTCTTGATTATGTCCTGGAAGGGTTGGATTACAAAAGAGGGAGGACTGGAGGTGGGGGGTGGGGAGGGGGCAAGCATCTGTGGCGGCGTTGGAACTGTGTTAGAACATGAGAGATAGAGAGATGCTAAAGTTGTTTCCCAAGGCCACCTTAATGGAACTGTATGAACTCTGGAAGTCATCCATGTCAAACCAGGTTTCCCTCTGGGACTGTGTAACTTCAGAGTTTTAATGTGGTTTTTAATAATGACAAAAAGATTGTCAGGAAAAATCATTTTGTAACTGCTTCAGTGAGATTATGCTGATGTTAATGACAACATTTTAAATTTTAATGGAATCCAAGATCATAACGTAAGACAGATGCTTCTGTTTCCTCCCTGATCACTCTGATCCCTATCCAAAGCTCACTGTATCTTCTCAAAGTTTTATGACTCCACTGACGTAAGCTACCAGACTATTTGTAGTTGTATAGGAAAGGCAAGTTATAAGTCTGAAGTGCTTAAACTCTGTGTTCAAAAAAAGTAACCCGCCAAACAAAAAAAACAAACAAAAACAAAACAAAATTCCATCTGTCTAAACACATCAGTTTATTTTAACTATAACTTTACCCTAAAGACCTACATGAAAGGTCTTTCTTGAAGAATGTATTTAGTATTATCTTGCTTTAAAGAAGGCTAAACAACATATGGTACACATTTCTGAGTTTACTAAATTATTAGCTTTTTCAAGGTTTTTCAAGTTAGCTGTCTGGACCACATACTTCTGCTATAAATCTATTTCAAATTCCAGAGAGGCTATTTAAGGTAGCATTACTGACCTTTTTTGGGGATGAGAATCAGAAGTAGTGCTTTTATCTTTCCAACTACTGACAAGTATTTCAGGAGTCTCAGATGTTGGGTGGTGTTACAGTGCCACTCAGCAATGTTTCTGAACTGAGATGACACTCCATGGAAATAGCAGTGCTTCAAAACAATGCATTTTGCCTCACACAACTGACACATTATGCAGGCACTTGAGCAGTTAACACCATAAAGAAAAATATAATTTTGTAGTTTGACATATAAAAGTCTGAAACCTTAAGGGCACAATCTTAAATCTTAGATTTTTAAAGCCACTTTCTCTAAAAGACAAAAACTCCATGCACCATCTCTGAAAGATGGCTTTTGTAAATATATTTTCATGCTCTCAAATATCAACATGACTGAATCAATACCACTGAATGGCATAAAGTTCCAGTTTATAGCTATGTGGCCATAACGTATCAAACCTTAAACTTTGGGCTTCATAATGTGTGCTTAAAGACACCTTGGATTAGGTATCTAGGAGCAGATAGTTGAGCAAATAAACCATGAATTCCTAGCCAAAGTATCATCTAACATTTTTATCTCGCTTAGCTATTACCTCCCTTCTTTTAGTCCTATGCCATTCTTTTTAAGTAAAAAAGCACTATCTTTCAGTTAAATAGCAATCCATCCATACTTACTGATGAAAAAAAGACTAAACTGAAAAACAGTAAAAATGTATACTGAAATTTTGTTGTAACTTCAAATTTGAACCACGTTTAATAGAAAATAGGGAAGCACTGAAGTCTGCATGTGAGCGCATGGAGTAAATGAATAAAAACAAGTTGTCCCCATCCCTTCTCTTTTTGAGACAGAAATAATGGAATGTGACACTACTGTGCTAAAACACTACTAATGTGGAAGGACTACTCCACCTATCAGAGGGTGAAGGCGAGAGAACAATGCGAGGGCATTGCTTATTCTACAGCAAGGGTGGGCAAAATATGGCCCATGGACCAAACCTAGCCTGCCAGGCAATTTCATGTACCCTGCGAGCACCCACCAACTAATTGTACCCTGCCCAACCCTTCAGCCCATGACGGTGGGAGCGAGGCACCCATGTATATGCCCCCACCAACATACCCTCTTCACCTCACTCCCACCCTCATGAGTGGAAGGGCAGGGCTGCTGCTGCCACTGCTGCAGCGACCCTGGGGGGAACTGCTTGGCTTCCCCGGCATCCAGTTCACTCCGGGCAGCAAGTATAGAAGCAGTAGGGGTTGGGGGGGAGGTGCAGCTGGGTGGGAGCAGGGAGCATGGGGCTGGGACTGGCAGCAGCATGGGGCCTACACCCAGGGGGGTGGCAGGAGCATGGAGTTCAGCTGGGCAGGGTGTGAAGGAGGGTGGGGAGGTGTGGGGACTCCCCCACATAGCATGTAGCCCTTGCTGCCAGCAGCAGCAGGTGGGGGTGTTCATGGAGACTTGGGGTGTTCCAATATGGAGACGAGTGGACAGGACACCTGTCAAGGGGCAGGGCTACCCATGAGGCCCTTGACAGCTCACCAAAACCTATTAAAAGGCTCTCCAGCCATAATAATTGCCTGCCCCTGCTCTACAGTGTAATGTCTAATGCCTAATAAGCATTAATGAACCACCAGTGTGTCCACGTTCACTTTTGTGAGATCATACTGAGATTTTACGGATATCCACAGAAGCAAGAAAATGCCAGCTAGCAAGATTGCAAGCAGCCAGCTCAAGTTGACATAACTCTTTTACCTTAGAAGACCATATCCTCTTTAAAGGTTTCCTTTGAAGCTTAGCCCCTCGTATGCCCTTTAAAGAGTAGTAAATTGTTGTCTTTCTTACTGGGATAAAGGGTCAAAGACATCCTTGCAGCATTATTTACATCAGTCTCAAAATATGGGTTAGTGTAACAGAGTATAAGTAGCATATTTATGCACATACTATAGAAAGGTAGTATAAGAGTGATGTATCATCAACTTCCTAGATACCACAATCCATATCCAGGATGGCACCCTACAAACCACTATATACAGAAAACCCACAGAATACCACCATATCTATGTCCGCAAGATCAGTAATCATCCTAAGCACACCAGAAAAAGGCCCTCAGATACCACCACATCTGCTTGGAGAACACTCGTAACATTCACCTAACCAGCCTCAATTCTGCCTCAAGGACACTTCAGTAAAAAAACAGAATATACATTTGAAAGAGCTCTCCAAAAACCCCACGGTAACCTGCTACCATACAAAAAGAAAACCTCCTATGACTGCACACCGCTGGTGGTCATCTACCGCCCTATACTGGAACCAATAAGAATAATCAAACAGCATCTCTTGACAAAGATCGGTCCTTAAGAAAAATATTCCTAGCTTGGCTTTCAAACAAGCCCCTCACTTTGCCCAGCTCAACATCAAAAGCACTGCCCAACAATGAAACACAGCTTTGCCTTGGCAAGAAACACTTAACCTGTCAGCACATCTCCACTGCCACTACTATCAACACCTATAAAAAAACCCATCAGAATCCATGGTTCTTATAAATGTGTTCCCAAAATGTGTTATATCTGACCCAATGCACCAAGTGTCCTCATGGCAACTATGTGGGTGAAACTAAATTGCAACTATGCACCAGAATGAACTCTCACAGAAACAATAAAGGACAGAGATATACACACAATTACGAGCACAATTCTCACTGAATGACCACTCCCTTTCTGACCTCTGTATGCTCAAGGGAAGTCTACCCAATACCTCTAAAAGGTGAACTCAGGAACAAAAATTCATAAGCTGAATGGACACTCAGAACCAAGGACTAGACATTGATATTGGGTTTATGGAACATTACATTTTATCTAACTCCTGAATTGTTTCCACACAAGGGAGATGAGAATGACCCTCTTCCCTTTTGATAGGCCTTGATCTCCCTGTAGTCAGCTTCTTAGAAAAAATCACTATAAAAATCTTTGCCTCTCTACTATATACAGGTAACTTTAAGATCAATATCCAAAAAATGCAGCTTTTTGGAAAGTCCTTAATTACTTTGCTTTAATCATAACAGCCTGTGAGGTAGCTTTGATTATATATGGAACCAAAAGTCACAGCCACTGAAAAACAAATGTCATCTCAGGCAGAAATAAAAACTTCAGTGAGTTTGTTAGTATTTTTCATGGGAAAGCCCACAAGTCTTGATGGACCAAATTCAAAGTGAATACAAAGTGTTAAATAAGTTATCTGTCTCAGAGTGGCTGTATGTTAGTGTGTAGGAATAAAGGCTAGTGTAAAATACACATTGGGGGACCACAAGAAGGTGTAAGTTTAAAGTAGAAATTTCTCTTTTAAAGTTATTATTTCTCAGACCTTTTCTGTTAGAGTGTTGTTACAGGTTACCTTTCAGATACGTTAAAGGCTGTTAAGATGGGAGTGTCTGTGCATTAAGGCAGGAAAAAATGAGCTAACTGCCCTCTGAGTATCTCAGAGAGAGTCTTCTTCCCTGTTCTTGGGCAGCTCATGCTGCAAACAACTTAGACCAGAGGTTCTAAGACTGTGGTCCGCAGACGACCACTGGTCCATGAGCTCCATTCATGTGGTCCAAAGAATGGCTGCAGAACAGTCAAGAATATCTGTACTTGTAAGGTAAGACTACTGATATTAAAATATGAGTTGTGTGCTTTGATTTGTAGAATGAAAAAGGTTTATTAAGTGGTCCGCCAAGACTCTCAGCAATTTTCAAGTGGTCCGTGAAAAAAAAGAAAAAGTTTGAGAACCACTGAGACTATTCCGCAGGGGCAAGACGAGTTGGGGGCAGTCCTTCAGCATCCTAGGAGGCACTGCTCCCAGCCACATAGATACCTCTCTAACATGCACTGCTGTGACCTGCCCCTGGAGGGCTGACAAGCAGTGGTGTGACAAGTGGAAGGTGACCCCAGTTCCTCAGGGCTCACCCTCCGCTCTTCCTACGTCCCTCAGCTTCCCACTCCCTCGTGCTGCCGCAGAGGAGTAGGCAGGGAAGGGGAACCCTGCCAGCCTGCTGCCACCACTGCTCTTTGAGCTGAGACCAGCCCGGAAAGCAACGGGAGCAACAGGTGAGCAGAGAGTTGCCAGGGAGTCATGACAGAAGGGAGGCAGGGGTGATGTGGGCATGATTTAGGCTGGTGGGCCCAATCTGAGCTGGTAGGTGATGGTAGGGGAGCCAGTCTGGGCCAGCAAGGAACCCAGTCCAGGTCACCAGAAGCTGGCAGATGACTCAGTCTGGGCCCACAGAGCCTGTTCCTTGAACCTATACTACCTCAGAAAGCAGGTGGACCAGGCAGCACAGAGAAGACTTGCAGCACCTAACCACAACCTTGCTTGCCAACTCTCCAGGGGCAGGTCACAGCAGTGCATGTTAGAGAGGGTGCAAACTCTTAAGCATGACTGCTCATAGCACATGCTAACTTTAACCCAGCCCAACATTCCTTAAGAGTTAGTACTTGATAATTATAACATGCAAATGCAACTTTAGATGCTCTCCTTTGTGTTCTTTTCCTTCTTAGCTCCTTACCAGGTACATTAAACTCACTCTGACTTTCTTATATCTGGTGAGTAAATTCAGAGGTGATGCATGCAAGGTACTTTTGCATACATAATGTCAGTCACTAAGTGTAAATATTGAGAGCCCATGTCTGAGAAATACACACTTATATTGCACCAAAACTCAGAAGGAAAAAACAAAAACAAATAAACCCCACCACCAATTCAAAGATTTTCCTCTGAATTTGACCCCTGACCCCTCTGAATATCCTGTGACATTTACTATGAAATAGTCACTTAAATGTTATTTGCTAGAATTCTCAAATAAAACACAAAATTATTGTAAAAATATGAAGGAGACTATTTCCTGTTCCAATAGGCAACTTTGAAGGGAGAATCCTTTTCAAGTTCTCATTTAAAATATATTTTGTATATCGGGGGGCGGGAGGGGGGAAGAAATCATGCCTCTCCTTCACAAAGGTATAATCTATGAACTCCTTAAATCTTTAAAAATTAAGTATCCATTTCTAAACACAACATCCTAGTTAACTATGTACTAGGACAACTGTGGGACTTCTTGAGCACTTGTACTACTTGTAAAACATTAGATATGCAGAGGGTAGATGCTACTGTAGTTATTAACAAAACAAAATACCTAACAAGTAGGATGAGAATGGAACATTTATTTGTAGACCAGCTTGGTCTTTTAGGGCACCTGTGCACATGCCCAACACCTGCTCCAATGTGCGTTTGAGCAGACTTGATTAACTGATTCTGCTCCAGCAGTCTCAATGTCATGTGTATTCAGTGTAATTTAAACATTAGTTAAACCGCCCCTGCTGCCATTTTGAAGTGCAGGACACCGAATACAGATACTATGGGAATTTTAATAAAAGCAGCTCCTGAGAGCCACTCTAATTAAAGCAGTCCCCTTCCCCCATCCCTGAGCAGATGTAAAGATGCTCCTAGTTTACAGCCTCTTTATCTAGATATCATAAAATTTTAGAGGCATGCAACAATTTTTACCAGTATAAGCTGCCCTCTTTCCCCTTTGCCTGATTGATTAGCTACAGCAGGGATTTCAAACATATGGCCCATGGGTTGGATTCTACCTGTGGAGGCTCTCTATTCAACCCACTGAGCTACTGGAAGGCACTGGAAGTTGGACCCTTTGGCCCTCTTTGGCATGGCCATTCATAGCAAACTTGGCTCACCCCTGTTGGACCCAATGCTCCTGCTACCCCTACCCCCACTGGAGCCTACACTATTCCTGCTGCTGCCAGATCTTGCACTCCCACCACTACCGGACCCTGTGCCTCTGCCACTATGGTGGCCTCTGCAGCAGTCCTTATGCCCTGGAGTGGATCCAGCCTACAAGGAGGCCAGTATTCCAGATCTGGCCTCAGTTGTGTGTGACATCTCTGAGCCAGTGGTTAACACACCTTTTAAAAGGGTTAATGTGAAGGGATGACCCTGACAGTCTGCAAGATGCATTAAGTAACTACCTTAGTACACATTTTAAGTGCTTTCTAGTGAACTTAAGTTACAATTCACTTTCTACCACCACCTACGCATTAAGCTCCAATGTATATGGTAAAAAGATACATAACCCAAGTTAACTGCATATTTAATAAGCTCTATTCAATACATGAAAACATGCCTCCAAATGTACTAACAAACTGTTCTTGGGAATTTCCAGAGTTAACAATAGTTTTTGATTCCACCAGCCAAAAATATATCATGACCTAACATCTCACCTAGCATTAATCAGAGTTACTTTGGGCAGCTGCAATATGATTTAGGACATAGGCTTCATTGTCTTGGATAGAGACTGGCTAATTATATAGAAATCAATGACATCGGTACATATTTTGTAATATTTACAACTGTGGCTCCCTGTAGGACAGATGTCATAACACATGAATACATCTATTCACAGCTCCTCACTTTGTATTCTGCATGGCAATTTGTATATTGAGGCTTTTGTTTCCTCTTGAAACATCAAAACATCAATTCCTTTGAAAACTTTTCAATTCCAATAGACACTAACAAAATTAATGTATATGTAAACAAAGAGAAATAAACCACCATATTAAATTTCATCTAATCATTTCAAAACCTTTTACAATTCAGAATATTTAATAAGATGTTTGCAGTTGAGCCTTCATACTTCATTCAAGCTATCCTTACCTCGAGTGATTATTCCTATAGAGTTCATGACTGCTCACAAAAAAATTTCCTCAACATTAATCAGACTGACTAGACTCGATCCTTTATTGGTATCATTCATTGAAAAATGCTAACTATATACTATATAATATAGCAAAAGTCTATAATATAAACCTGTATGAAAGTCATTTCCTTGACAATACCCTCAATTAGTTTTGTAATGACATAAGTAGAAAGCAAAAAAGAAAACAGAGCAAATCATAAATAAACAAAAGGGTGATTTCTAATGACATTTCTATTACTGTTGACGTTGCTTAACAGCTGTGAGGGGATCAACAATGGATCCTTAGTTTAAATTACTGAGTTCAGGCATTTCACCATGCTTGCCTTGCACACAAAAAATGGCCTTTTGACCTCAAGAGTATGCTTCAGAAAATGGACACCAAAATAAATATCTGTAATAATCTAATATCTTCTGCAATATTAAATGCAGTAGTGAAACTTAGGTAGGGGGCAAATAGGGCAGCAGCACCTGGCACTAACTTAGTACAATGGTGCCTAGAATGGCACCCCCCCCCAATGGCGTCTACACTCTAGCAGCAGAAGCAGCCCCATGGCATTGCTGCTGCAGCCCAGACACCATACTTCTGCTATAGGAGCAACAAGTGGGGTGGGCAGGACATACCAGATCAAGAAGGCAGCAGCAGCAGCAGCTGGGGACTGTTTGAGACAGTCCCAGCTGGAACAGATGAGACTTCTTCACTCCCCGCATTCACCTCCCCCCTGCTCTCAGCATCCCCTCCTCTCCAGCACTCAGTGGCACCTGCCCCCTCCCTTCCTGTTCTCCTGTAGGGTTTTCTCAGACTGTAAACCCTGAACCTTGCTTATTATACCTCTGATTAAATGCATCTATGCAAAGTCTTGTTTTAGTCTTATACTGAAATAAAGTCTGTTAGTGGAAAAAGGAAGTCTAAGAAAGTAATATTTGTGTGCTGCACAATGATAGCAAGAAGGCATTCAGGAAAAGCAACAAGCATGTTCAAATAGATTATTTCACAATCTGGAGCAACTCAGAAGCCAGCCTACATATGACAGAGATAAGCAATATGCACAGGTATAATAAGACTATTTGCAACTCAGCTGCCCGCAAAAGTTAAGCAGTTTTCCATGCAGAATGGTAATAAGATGCCTTACAGAATAATGCTATTTTGAAATAATTGGATTAACTAAGGGCCTCAGTGTTTAATGTTATAAATACAGATATTTATCAACTTATTGGGATAACATCTGCCCATTGCTTTGGACCATCCCATGGTAATTAAACTATATAAGCATATAGTACATCGCACACTACACATTTTCTACACGACTTCCATTAATCAATGCCTCCTGATTACTAACCTAGATACCCACAACCAACAGCATCTGAAAAGCAAATTTTCAGAGGCAGAAGTAGCAATGAAGGCTTGACTCCTCCTGAAAACCAGGAGGAGTTCAAAGAGAGCTCAATGCCTCACTGCCATTTGTACCTATGGAAACATATCTCCTTGTAGGACATGCATAAATATTATATGAAAATGCACTGCAAGCTCAAATATGCACAATGCAGCTCCCAGCTCAGATCCATGTGTGAAGAGACTGGGAAAAGGAAGATGGAAGCCAGAGGAAGCTGGGTATCCCTTCAGCATCCATGGTAGACTCTTCAAAGATGAAGAGTATTTTTCCTCTGCACTCCATGCAAACTACAGCTTCTAACATCCACCACTGACCCCGCATCTCTGAACATCTCTGAATGTTTCCCCAATTGTTACTGTATCAAATGTGATCAAACATTTACATCTGATTTACCTCTTTCAAAGCTTTATAGTAGTCCCTGCACTTCTTTCATTAACCTTCCTTACAAAGTATTGTATTGCCTCCTGCTTGCCCTTTTCCTCAGACCAACCTTCCAACAGTAGTGTAACTAGGCGGGACAACCAGAGTAGCTGCCCTGGCCCCTGACCTAGGGACACAGGAAAAAAATGGCTGCCACCACAGCTGTGTAAGCACACCAGCAGTGATGGCAACTGGAAGTCATTACTGCCCGTGTGTGTGACAACTGGACCAGGCACCCAGCCGCATTATTACACCCCTTGATTTCCAAACCTCATCTACATATTTGGGAGTTTCTCTCATTGTCATCTCTACTCTTTCTTCTGTGAAGGTCCCTGCTGTACATAATAAAACCTTTCCGAGACAGTTTACAAGGCTGCTTACATCTTTACTTTTTAAGATCCAGTTAAGACTCTTCTGCCGTATGGCCTACTATGCACCTTGTTTACACAAAAGTGATCATCAGATGGCCATTTTGTATTTCTGACAAGAGCAGCACTGCTGGTGGGCTCAAGCTTAAATTAGCTAGCCTAAGACCTTTATTAAACCTGAAAACATAGCATGGGCTTGGACAGTAGTCCTCCAAAATTTAGTGGAAAACTCACTCATTTTATCTTGACACTCCCACAGCTGTAACTAAAACCAGGAAAATGGGGAGAAAAGAGCAAGGAAATGAGGTGAGAGGGAAGGGAAAGAGGATGGAAGTAACAGATAATAATGCATTGCCCTGAATGGTCCAGGGAAATAAATAAGGAAAATTAGAACCAAAATCTCAGTAGGTGAGGACCTTGTTAGCCACATCCTAAAATATTTGGCTCCCAAAGAAAAATTCTCTCAATTATTGTAACAAGCAAATTAACCAAAGTTTCCTTTTGTAAAGAAACCATCACTAAATAAAACAAATCCTTTACATGGAGTTCAAGTACAATCAAGAGCAGGCCACCGATTTATAGCCCAGAGGACAGCAGCTGAGAAAGACACTGGCAAAGAACCGTGCTTTTATTTAATTTCACATATCCCACTAGCCTTTTCCATCAATGAGGCAAATAACAACCCAGTTACAGATGTTATTTCAGTCATATGGCATAATGAAAGTAACAGGTAACATATAGGAGTGTTAACTGTACTGTACCAAATAACTTCTTGGTCCTGAACAACTACAGCCTAAGAACTTTATAAAAAACTTAATGAATCTGTACTAAATAACTTGTGTTCTCAATGCCATCAGACACACCTGACATACCACCCACTACTACAGAGACAGTCTGGGGACAGGTCCTCCCCTCCCCCCCCAGAAAACACAAGTTATTCCCTTCCTTTATTTACTAAGATACTCCCAATTTTCTTTCCCTCTACTTACAACAGTTGTCAACAATTTGGGAAACTATTTGTTTAAACAAGAATGCTTTAATTTGAACTACACCACTTACAAGCTGTTGGAAATGTTTTCAAAATATGACAAGTAAGCATGTCAACAGGGCTATGGCCCAATTCGGAAACAAAAGAACTTGATTAATTAAAAGAGTATTGTGATTGCCCAGCCTAATTCTTTACAGCAGAGATGATGCAGGCTAAAAGTTGGAGCTACTGCTATAGAAATAACCTAAGATGTTCACTGCAGAATACTTTTGTTTAAGAACTGTCCTGTTCCTCTAATCTAAATTTATTTCCCACCCCCCATAAAAAAGTAGTAGTATTTACTTCTATAAAACTGCTCACTGCTTTTTTTTTTTTTTTTT
>NW_017729034.1:73261445-73262923 GCF_001723915.1 Gavialis gangeticus
GTGTTAACAAAACCAAAACCATTATTCCTACTTCAGCTTCCCAAACCAAGCAAATTAAGTACTGATACAGCTCTGATGGGGGAGGGGGGAAAATCAATATTGTATACTAAAGGAAGCAAGATTACAAAAAAAATTACCAAGGAAAAGGAAATATATGCACATATTCTCTAATTCCAAAGGAAGTATTTATACTCTCCAAATTCTCCCATTTGCTTCTCCCCCTAGAAATCATAAAAATAACAGACCACCCTGCTAGTTTATAAAGATAGAAGGAAAATTAAGGTAACAGGCAAAACCAATTAGGATGGTCTACAGAAAGGTATTTCCTTTGACAGCTTTCATCTTAGCATGTAGCTCTGCTTTATTTATCCTTCAATCTTTCTGGGCCTACTTATATGTTTAATGACTTCTTAGGGCTCAATCTGGGTTTCCTAAAGTAAAAAGGGAGCATTTCCATTATTGTCAATGAAGATAATTCTGCTGTGTTAAATTAGCTGAGCAAAAATAAATAAATAAATACATAAATAATTAAACAAAACAAAACAGGAGCAGTGTGAATAGCTCTTTGCTCCACCAATGGCCTCCTCCACTTTACTTTGAAAAGGGTACAACTGCCCTAAAACTCCTTGAATGGGAGATAGACAGTAGGACTGTGTGAAACGCCTCTGTTCAGATTCTGATTCGGCCATTTTGGAGGATCAGTGATTCGATTCAGTGTTTTGGATTACTGTCCCGATTCGATTCATCCAAATCCGTTAAAAAATTTGGATACCAATTCGGAGATTCAGCCATGGACTATAATGGGGAATCATTAAAATACCTATAACCTTGCCATTTTTTGGCTGATTTGGATGAAAACAGCAGGGATGGTAGCCCCTTCTGAGGGCATGAAGCCTGCCAAGTTTCAAGGAGATAGGCACAGGGTTTTTTGGGAAACTGCACCTCAAACTGCTCAAAGCAAAACTTGTGACACTTGTGTATGTTAACGGGTGTGTGTAGGTTGTAGCCATGTTGGTCCAAGGACATAGGAAGACAAGAGTCTTTGAGTCAATCTGATATCTTTTATTAGACCACCTGAGTAGTTGGATAAATACATCTTAGCAAGCTTTCGGGTTTAAAAACTCTTCCTCATGCAAAAGTTCCCCGGATGGAAACCGGGCAGAAACAGACTGCTGATGGGTCATACGTTCACGGTCCTGCACTATACCGAGGGACCTTTTGGCACCTACAGCTGGAAAACACCCTTGAACCCAGCCATCCTTTACGGAGCAGCTTCTTGCCCTTTCAGCCTATTAGCCTCAGGTGGTAGAGCTGGAGTCTGACTCTTTTAAAGGTTGTAGGTTTGAACCCTGCCTCTGGCAATGCTTTGGTTCTGACTTTCACTTTGCTGAACAAGACCTTCTCTTACATTTCTTGTATCCCAAGAACCCATTAAACCTCTCATCCCAGCTCCATGGGTTGGGATGGGGGGGGGGGGG
>NW_017729034.1:73263071-73265748 GCF_001723915.1 Gavialis gangeticus
GAGAGATCGATTGAACACAATGTTTATATATGTAGTGGTATTTATTTTTAAATTGCAGAAAAATGCAGATTTTGAGGTTTTTAATCAGAGAATTTTGGATTTTTTTAATAGATCCCTGATAATTATTTAGTGCTTCTAGATAGTTTTCATTATGTAACTAAACTAATTAATTGTGAAGAAGCAGCCAAGTGGTTTTTTGTATGGCTGTTATTTTATTATTTCTTAAGAAAAGATTTATTTATTAAAATGAAAAAAGTATGCTGTTAACTTTGAGACAAAAATCACAAAAACAAGATTATTTGGAAGCAAGTGTATTCCTGAACTCCTCCCCACTAGTTTTTAACCAGTTCTGTTGATTTTTACCTTGATAGGTTCCAGTTTATGTAAGAGTAGGAGACGATTAAGGAAAATTTTAGTCATATGAGAAAGTGATTTGCAGAAACCTACTGCCATCTTTTCTAATTGTTCCTTTGCTTTGTAAGATAAAAAAGCTACCTTTATATTGAAATCCTTGCTCTTTCTTTCTTTAACTACAGTAAGTTTTTGTTTTGTAAACAACTTCAGTTTCTTTGCCACCCACTCTCTGCAGAAGGTGCAAAAATTCACCAATCACATTTTAACGGTTTGTCTACATGGTAAATGGAATTCATAATTATATTGGTTGTAATTCACAGTTGGTTATTTCAAGTCTGTTTGTGGACAATCATACTGTGCTTTTATGATGATTTAATTATGCCATTAAGGAGCTGACAAGTTGCAGGGATATAAAGGCACACATGCCAAATAAAAATGTACAAACACAGAAGTAAGCCAAAATAACTAAGGTACAAATTCCAAACAATTAGGTTATTTCAGTTCATTTATCATGTAGACATATCCTTTTACTAATAGAGCTTGACAAATTGCAAAATATATTTTCTTGGTCTTGTCTAATTCTACTGGCACACGTTTTCATTGAAAGCCCAGTATTTGTGAAAGCCAACTTTTACCATATAGATGAATATCTGTATAAAAATGTTTGTGTATACTGCCTATCAAGAAACAAAAAAATACCATGCAATTTACCTTACTAAAACCACGGCTTTTCAAAGGTCCTAGGACCAAAATTGAAGACGAGCCCAGAAAAACATTTTAAATCTATCAGTATAATTATTTTAAAATTGCTAACAAACCCCCACGAACCTTTTAAATGGAAAACCATGTTAGAGAAAGTTATAGTATTTTTACACAACTTTTAGAAGCAGGAAACATTTCCTGGACAAAATTATTCATTATTTGATATGAATCAGTTAGCTACACTTCAAGAAAATATAATGATTTGATATCTGTTGCTTCAGCAAAGAAGTAATGGGGAGACAGAGCATTAATTTAAACCAAGATTTTGCACCTCTCTATTATTTTACATGGCAGATTTTCCACTTTTTGCAAAAAAGGCCTCTGTTGAATTAGAAAATAACCTGATAAGATCACTTTAGGTTATTTTAAACCTAAAATAATTAATAAAAAGGCTATATTATTCTCCAAATTTATGCTCTTAATATTTTTTTAGTTCATTTTATTTTTATTTAGCATAATAAGCTGGTCAGCATACAGAAATATACTGCTGTAATGGTCCAGCTGCAAATATTACTACATACAGGGAATACTGGTCTAAAAATATTTCTATTTCAAATTAAAAACAAACAAACATAGAAATATGCCTGTATGCTTTAAGTTAGTGTTCAAAACTTCTATTTTGGGAATACATTTAACCTATGCCATTTTAAGGATTCCTGTTTGAATAAAGATGACAAAATTCCCTGACTTCTGGGTATATTTCTCCCATTACACCTAAAGGACAGATGTATTTACCAAGGAAGTGTTATACAGACACATATTGACTACAGCAAGACAAAAAGCTATACTTTCCATATTCAGCTTAGAACTCACTATGTGGATATTATCTAACTGTGAATATATAATTCTTCTAATGACTGCTTTATACCTAAAAATATCACTGTTGCATGCTGCAATTACATTCCTCAGCTGGAAACATCTGCTTTCTACATTTTCTTCTTGAGCACGCAAGGTCCAGCCTCACCAAAATGCTATTCAGCCACACTAAAATCCAAATGTGATCCAAGTAATTAGAAAGCTACAGAGGTAAAACAATTAGTGGTAAAATAATAATGATAATCACCTCATTAGTCCTTCAGTGACCGGTGCCCAAGAAAAAGACAAAATGGACAAAAAATAAGGTCCTTATTCTCAGAGTTTATTCTTCTAAACTAGCAAAAGGCTCTGAGTTGTCCACAGCAAATAACAACCTTTTTCTGCCATTTAGATGCACAAAGGGAAATAGAGGTCCACCCCAACAGTTTACTGAACACATCCTCCATGTAATGTACATCCCAAGCAGCTGGGCTGCAGTCTACAGAGTTAATGTGGGACTGAAATAAGACATTTCCCAGTTTCTTCCCCTAGGACATGTCTACATGAGATGCTTACTGTGGAGTTACCTAATTAGCTCTGCAGTAAATGTCTTGGTATCTAAATATGGGGCCCTATTAGGCTGCAGGAAGCTAATAAACTCTGCAGCAGGTTAGTACTTATAAATACAAGTACTTTCCTGCTGTGGAGTTTTTTTTGGGTGCAGCAATGCACTTATAGATGCTGACCTAGGTGGCTGCAGCATGAG
>NW_017729034.1:73270748-73271242 GCF_001723915.1 Gavialis gangeticus
CAGTAAATGTCTTGGTATCTAAATATGGGGCCCTATTAGGCTGCAGGAAGCTAATAAACTCTGCAGCAGGTTAGTACTTATAAATACAAGTACTTTCCTGCTGTGGAGTTTTTTTTGGGTGCAGCAATGCACTTATAGATGCTGACCTAGGTGGCTGCAGCATGAGGGTACTTCAGTGAAGGGGCTACCTGCTAGCTAATCCCACACTAGAGCACCCTCATGCCCCAAACCAGCCCTTCTGCAGCATGTTCCACTGGGTCAGAGGAGCCCCAGGCTGCGGGTCCTTTGCCACTCAGGGCTGCTCCAACCCAGTTCAACCCGGATCCCTCTTTGCTGAGCCGGTAGGGAGCCGCACTCCCGAGCCATGCAAACAGAGCGCGCAAACAGGCGCAGTCTGTTAGAGCGTGCCGGCGTTCGCGCCAGCGTTCGCGCCGGAGGGTGAGCAGGAGAGGTCCAGAGGCTGACTCCTGCTAACGCAGGGCAGAAGACCTGAC
>NW_017729034.1:73271253-73298389 GCF_001723915.1 Gavialis gangeticus
TGATCTGCTCAGGTCCCTTCCGACCCTAGAAGGTATGAATGTGCCGTGGTCCCAGGTGCACATGTAAACACAGCACCCAGGAGCAGCAAGGGGCCCAGTCCTTGTTGTGGCAGCGCAGCCCCAGCCCCTTCCCTGAGGTGCACATGCCAAGCAAAATGGCATGCATGCCAGGGTTGTCTACTAGTACTAGTATCATTTCCCATCAATAATCTGTCACAATGTAACTTATTAGTATGCTCCTTCTGCAACACACACATAGCAAAATGACTGTAGCTTTAACCTTATTTCATTCAATTGTATTTCTATAATACTTAACTCACTTGAATTGCCACAGGAGTTCACAGATGTAACAGTTGCATCATAAAAGGTGATACAAAGTCCCAAATTGAAGCATCACCTCTCATTCTAAAGTGATTAAAAGTTATGCCTGTCTGTATCATAGCTGATGATTTTATAGCCAACTGACTTTGGCACTTTTTATCCTTATACCACATGTATTCATAGGAGAACTATCCTGCCTTCCAAAAGCCATTTAATGCAAAAGTTACTAAAACTGAACATGTCATTTCTTTATACTCACCTACACAGTTATCACAAAGGCTGCAATGTGAGGCACGAGGTGGGCGGAAAATCTTGCAAGTGAAACAGTATTTTAGTTTCACTGTCTGTCCATTGATGATTACTTCTTTTGTTCTGGGAGGTGGACGGTATCCTCCTGAACTGGAACCATTTGCAAGATCTAAGCACAGAAATAATACAGCATTTTAATTTGCTTTTAGCAGACATGGTGCAGCACTTTTCCATCATTTTGAATCCAGTTTCTTTATGTTTATATTTTTATGTATTTATAACACCTTTCACCTCTGTCCGATGAAGTACCTTGGCATGCATTTCATGAACAGCCAAATGATTCAACACAAAACAGTCATTAAAAATTAGCCACCTCATGCCTTGTACCACAAAAAGCAAAATCCCACACTCTTGAGCCAATCCAAGATACACACACACCCAGGCACATGTTTTAGAATACCTGAATAACAGATGAGATTACTGAAACAGGGTAAATTAAAATTTCAAATCACAGACTCCATTCAGCTGGCCCTTTGGCCTTTGACAAAAGCTTGTGCTTCAAAAGCTTTCTGTAATGTACACATCAAATTCATAAAGAACTCAACTGGGCTTCTACCCTTTCCTCCCCTGCAATCCTTTAATTTAAAAATGACTCCCTAGCTGCCACTCTAAAAGTGTTTTTAGAAATACTTTTTATTTTAAAATAAATTATTTAATGAAACAAACAAAACAAAAACAAACATACAAAAAAAATGAAGAAATACAGCATGTAGGTCAAGTGAGATACGCACTACCCATCACCATTATGTCATTTAGAGCACTTGCCACGGCAAAAGCAAATAAAATAACTCTTTGTTCCAAGACCCTTGGTATGCCATGATACAATGGAGTACATTCAACATAGCATTTCATTCATCCTGCTTTTTGTGAGTTTAAAAATCAAACCCTTAGTGTTATATGAATGCATCTCTTGTGGGTTAAGAAATTGATTACTGTAAAAGTCTCTGCCTTCCTTATCTGGTAAAGTGATAACAGATTATTTTAGGACATTAGCATTTTTACTTCCAGCAGCTAAAGAACTGGCTAGATTAATAATTAAAGTTCAGTTTTGTACTTTAAATGCTTCTGAAGTAAAGCTGTACTCTGAAAACAATTCCCTGGCACTCAGCTTATCTGCTCCTGTTATATATTCAGAATCAAATCTGGTTACTTTAGTGACAAAAAGCTTTTATCACCGTCAACCAAGCAGAACCAAAAAAACTACAGGAAAATTAAATAGATTATTTTCTGATTTCTACATCATGAGCAGAATTAAGTTCCAGTCTCATACAGCCATGTATGCAACCAGGCTCTCTTCAATTTATACTACTCCTTACATCTTGGATGAGCATGATCAGCTAAAAAACCATGGTATTAACAATAACAACAAAAAGACTATGACTTGTTTACAGCTTAGTTAAAAATGTCACCAACTTGCTATACACTTACTGAGCAGTGTTATGAGTATTTATATCGACCCTACCAAACTAAGGTTTAGAAGCCACTTCTCAAGATTGCAAAAACTACAGTTACTATAATACTTGCATCTTCAGCTAAAAAGACAGGTTTACAAATAAAGTAAACAAATACAGTTATGGCTATTTTCAGACTAATTTATTTTCCAATAGAACTAATAATGTTGTCTTGCTTTAACACCTATGACATTCTCATTTTGTTTTATTCTTAAGGAACAGTATTTAAAACTGTAACATATTCTGACATTGTGTGGGCTTTTCTCCCCTCCTGACTGGCAACTAACATGACTCATTGAAGCTGAGTTCACCAGTGGAAGGCAGTGTAAATGGTCTTTAAATCAGTAACACTTTTTTAGAAGATTTGACAGCACAGAACAGGTTAATTTCTCAATTATGAATGTAGAAAAATGTGCAAGTTCAAGAGTTTTGTCAGAAGACAAAATTCAAGACGTGTGAGACATTCAATTACTTGGGCTGATAAGGGGAATATCTTATTTGTTCACATATAATTATTGCTATTGCTGAGTCAATAACAACGAAACATTACCACAAAGTAGCATAAGCAGTGATTTACTTGAGACCAAATAAGTTTATTTACAGAAGAAAAGATGACATTGAGGCATACTTTTGGTTGTAAGAGGTATTATAGTGTTTATTTTAATTACTAATATTGAGAGAGTTCAATATATTTTATTGTACTATACTTCTGAGTGACATTACTAGCAATACGCTTGCACAATAGTTTATTGATAGAGAAGCAAAGTTGTCCTTGGTGGAACTCCATTTAAGCTGATGTACCTGTGAACAGAGACAGTCCTGGCTTTCAGTGTCGAGATAGGCTGATAAATCAGACTGGTAGAGAATGTATTAGTCCTAATTTGGCTTTAATACAATTTAAACACTTGCTAGACTGTAAGCACAAGAACAGTCTTATTCTTCAGTGGAACTATTAACTTGCTTAAAATAAAGCACAGAAGTATTAAAGCCCCAAGTGAGTAACACACTTAATGGACACTTCTGGAACATCTCAATCATTTACTCAACTTACAAATTTTGGTGGATCTCATTCCCAAATATGACACTAAAAAAAATTAAGACTTCCCTTTTTCAAAAACTGAATACTGTGTAACAGAATAATCATTGCAGAAACTGTAGGTTATTACTGTGAACTATCTGAATAATATTTTTAAATATGACATTTAAAAAAAACAATATTTCCCCTCCTGTGATTAGTTGTTATTGTTATTATTGAAGAGCTCTGTTATTTTTAAATATGTCCTGACAGTGTGCAGCTGAGGCAGCTGCTGTCTGGGAGAACTTGGGTGCTGATAATACACTTCCCTTGGGGGAAGAAGTGTGCCTATGTTCAAGCTCTTAAAAGAAATAAACCTTTACGGTCACTTTACACAACTAAGCCCATCTGAAATCAGCTGTATTTTCTACTGTAGGTAAGTGTTTTTGGTGCTATAATAAATCACATTTTATGGAATAGGCAGGCTTCTTCCCTGATGCCCTCTGGGATTTTGTACTAGTTTTCTTGGAACATTTTAACTATAGTGCAAAGTGGTGCTCAGGCAGTTTTATTATCCTGTTTGGAAAAGTTCTTCTAGGACTTAACACACTTGCACTGTTACAGGAAAGCAGATGCAGTTTTCTAATGAGGACAGAGTAGCCCAGCTGCTTCCACAAAATGCCAACACCTTGCATATTAGTTTTACATACACCGTGTAGATTCTTCCAAGTAATTTAAACATGTTTTAAAATCAGTCAAAGCTGCAATGTAGGCAGAACCCCAATGGCTGGAACATTTTTATTTTTATGTAGTCAGCTGACTGAAAACTACTTTCAGGGGATTTCACGAGGCCTATTCATAAGAGCAGTCCTTGTCTTACCCACTCAGTGACTCCAGGCATTTTGATTTTCTTTGTCAGCTTCTTTAAATTAGCCAAGGCTCTATTGAACAATGCTCTTAGGTCCTGTCTGCACAGTGGCTTTTAACGAGGGACTTTCTGTATAACATGGTGGTTAAAAAAAGAACTGCTGAACACCCACTGCGTTAAGCAGATAAGTACAATTCTAAGAGAACTGTGCCTGACAAGAGCACAGGTCATCATGCAAACCATATCAGGCATGAGGCCTTCCATAAGCAGATCAGCTCCTCATTATTCAGCATTTATAGCTTTGAATATTAGCAGCTATTTAAGTATATTACTATCTCTCACCATCTCTAGATACGTAAAACATAAGCACCAAGCACATAATACCTAGAAATACCTGGTTTGTGCTAGTGCTGTTTTACTATATCCTGCTTTGGCTTAGGATTGTAGATTCAATACAGGCATGGAATTTCCTTGCCCTTCTCCCTGCAAATAGCCTTAAATGCTCATAAAAAGAAAAGTTTTGCTGGGGGAAAATGTGTAAAAGCCTGATCCCATTAAAAGACCATGTTGCAGCAGTTTTGCCACCAATTTCAAAAGGGACTAAGATAACAAAATATAGTACAATGAAGATATAATGAAAAAGCAATTAAATTTGTTGCTTTATTTTTTTCTATTGCAGTAAAAGTCTTGTGCAATCAGAATTCTTCATGAACGACCTTTTGCTTCTGTAAGAGCATTAAACTAAATAATACGTAATGCTGAACCTACGACACTACAGAAGGTCATCTCTTTGCGCAATCATTTAAGTCATGCCGCATGTTTAATTATAAACACCAGCCTAAGAGAAGAAAAACACAGTATCCAGATAGCCAGGAAGCTATACCAGAGATGCACTACTTTGTTTACAGTCAATAATCTCAGAGGCCAACACAGCATCCTACTTTAACAAAACACTGAGGATGTGATTTAAACGCTAAGCTAGTGCCGTTTACTGCATTCCACTCTTAACTCTTAATCTGGTGTCTATCAAGGGTTACTGCTCTAGAAGATTATACTAATAATGCTAAGAACAGGGGTGCTCAACCCCAGCCTGCAGGCCAGATCCAGCCCATGGGACTCCTCATAGGTCTGCAAATCTGGCAGCAGGAGATTGGTGGCTCTGATTCCCCCACTGTCAAACTGCTGGGTCCTACATGCAGTGGGGAGCCCTGGGTCCTGCATGCTGGTTCAGGTGCACAGTTTCTGTGCACAGGGCTAGTCAGGGATAGTGCCAGTCCCCAGGCCCTGATCCCAGTGTGGGGGGCTGGAAGAAGGTGGCACCTGGCCCAAGACACAACCCTGGCTTGCTGGGGCAGGAGGAGGTGGAGCCAAGTCCCTAGAGACCAATCCCTGCAGAATGGTGTAGCATGGGACCAATTTTGGCATGCAGGGGTGGGAGGAGAAGCACTGGGCCCCTGGTATCCAATCTTAACGTGCTAGGGCAGGAGGGGGTGGTGCCAGGCTGTCAGGACTGAATCCTGGCATACAGGGGTAGAAAGAGATGGCACCTGCCTCAGAGCCTGATCTTGGGACTCATGGCTCAATGCAACCCATGGACTGGCCCTGCCCCACTCATCTGGCTCACAGGGCCAAAAGGTTCAGCACCATTGGCTTAAAACATCTTTAATTTATTAGAAAATGTTAAGAATCATAGAACTAAAATGACAAAGCCATAAGGGAAATACAGAGTGCTGAAGCAAGGGATTAACATAAGAGGGATGGGAGTAGGAAGGGGAACACAACCAGGTTACATAATTACAGTGTTAGTCAGCTAAGCCCAAAGCATGTTAAACCCAATGGGTGCCTCTACACGAGTGTGGAGGCTGCTCGGATGTGCTGTAACTACAGCGTGTCGGAGCAGACTTGATTAATCATGTTTTAATTAATCAATTAATTGAGTCTGCTGGAGTGTGGTAATTACCATGCTCTAGCAGCCTCCTGTGTCCTATGTATCAGCACCTCTGCTCCCCAAACCTCCGGAGCACGTGTAAAAGTGCCCCAAGTGTCTAGTTGTGCAGACCACTTAAGATTGGCTTAATCTTGAAACATTTCAAAAGCACATTGGGAAAACTGAGTGCTACTTTCAGCTGGTCCTCCATGAACCAAATCAATGTTATGTGGGGGCCCCTAGGACCAGGGACTAAAACTGGCCCCTGGTTCCAGGGGTTGGGGGAGAGAACCCCCCCATCTCCCCAAGTTCCCCTGCTCTCACCAAATCCTCCAGGACCCCACTAACCCCCCTGCAAGCCCTGCTTACCACCCCAATCCCCCACACCCCCAGCAAATTGTGCTAGCCCCCCAATATCCCCCACAGAACCCACTTGCCCATCCCTTCACAGACCCTGATAACCCCTGATCCCCCCTGCAGACCCAGCTTGCCCTCAGATACCCTGAATCCCCCTGCTAGCCCCCAATCCTAACTTATCTTAGATCAGGTGGCCATTTTTAACTTGATCTAACCTCCCCAAATGTCTGTATGTACTTTTAATAAGAACTAGAAAATGAGGACAGGAACAATTGGCAGAGATGGACTGCAGCTGTGGCATAACATTTTGAGTTCTTTGAGGCTTTTTGAAATGCTGTAGGAAGCAACTACTCTGAACAGACATGGGGAAGCATAGAGAAGAACTTGGGAGGAGGTGTGCAGATTGAAAGACAGACAAAGGGAATCTGTGTGAAGATATCAGCAATCTAAAGAATATCCTTTTCATTCCCTTCACTGTAGACAGCCACCTTACATTTGGAAGCAAAACAGAGTAACCAGACTAAATAAGCCCAGTTTTGTCAGCTTCTCCTCATAAGTCACGTGCCTCTGCCCCTTAACCATTTTCATTGCCCTCTGCTGGACTCTCTCCAATTTGTCCACATACTTTCTGTAGTAGGGACCCCAAAACTAGTCATGGTACTCCAGATATGGCCTCACCAGTGCTTAGGAGGGGAATAATCACTTTCTTTGACCTGTTGGCAATGCTCCTACTAATGCAGCCCAGTATGCCGTTAGCCTTCTTCACAACAGGGCACACTTGGCTCATATTCAGCTTACTGTTCCCCAGGTCCTTTTCTGCAGAGGTACTGCACAGCATGGTGCATGGAACTGTTGGTGCTTGGGATTGTTCTGTCCTAACTGCAGGACTTTGCACTTGGTCCTTAATGAACTTCATGAATTTCTTTTGGTCCAAATCCTCCAATTTGTCTATGTCACTCTGAATCCTAACCCTGCCCTCCAGTGTATCTACTACTCCCCGTAGCTTGGTGTCATCTGTAAATTTGCTGAGGGTACACTCGATACAATCTTCCAGGTCCTTGATGAAGACATCGAACAGAACTGGACCCAGAACTGACCCCTGGGGTACTCCACTTGATTCAGGCTGCCAACTACACATCGAGCCACTGACTAATACTTTCTGAGCCCAATGATTTACCTAGTTTTCTATTCACCTTATGGTCCATTCATCGAAGCCATACTTCCCTAGCCTGCCTGTGAGAACGTTGTGTGAGACGGTATCAAAAGCCTTGCTAAAGTATACCAAATCCACTGGTCTCCCAGCATCCACAGAGCTAGTCATCTCATCACAGAAGGCAATCAGGTTGGTCAGGCATGAGTTATCCTTGGTAAATCCATGCTGACTGTTCTTAATCACCGTCTTTCCCTTCAAGTATTTAGAAATGGATTCCTTGAGGACCTACTATATGATCTTTCAAGGGACTGAAGTGAGGCTGACTGGTCTGTAGTCCCATAGATCCTCCTCCTCCTTTTTCTTAAATATGGGCAGTATATTTGCCCTTTTCCAATCATCCATGACCTCTCCCAATCGCCATGAGTTTTCAAAGATGATGGCTAGTGGCTCTGCAGTCGCATTGGCTAACTCCCTCAGCACCCTTGGGTACATCCTGTCTGGCCCTGTGGGCTTGTACACATCCAACTTAGTCCTTAACCTCCTAATCTGTTCTTTTACCACTGGTGGCTGCTCACCTTCTCCCAAACTGTGCTGCCAGGTGCAGTAGTCTGGGAGCTGACTTTGCCAGCAAAGACTGAGGTGAATAATGAATTGAGTACTTTAGCCTTTTCTGCATCCTCTGTCACTAGGTTGCCTCCCGCGTTCAGGAAAGGACCCGCACTTTCCCTGATCCTCTTCTTATTACTGACATACTTGTAGAAACCATTCTTGTTACCTTTCATGTCCCTTGCTAGCTGCAACACCAATTGTGCTTTGGCCTTCCCGACTTCACACCTGCATGCCCAAGCAATACTCTTATACTCCTCCCTAGTTGTTTGTCCAAGTTTCCACTTCTTGTAAGTTTCCATTTCGTCATTTAGCTTACTGAAGAGTTCCCTGCTAAGTCAGGCTGGTTTTCTGTCATACTTGCTAGTCTTCCTGCACCATCAAGATGGCTTGTTCCTGAACTTTCAGTAAGGTTTCTTTAAAGTACAGCTCTCCTGGATTCTTCTCACCCTCAGACTGGCTTCCCAGGGGATCCTGCCCATTAGTTCCCTGAGCAAGTCAAAGTCTGTTTTTTCTGAAGTCCAGGGGCCTTACTCTACTGTTCTCCTTCCTTCCCTCAGGATCCTGAACTCAAATGTGATTAGGGAAAAAAATATTTTCAGTAACTCTGGCCCCCTCCAGGCTTTGCAGCAGGGTCCTGAAAGTTGGTAGAGGATGGCCTTTGTGCCAAGGGTGCATCTTTTACTTTTTGTAAAAAGTGCCCAAATTTGGGAGGGGGAGAGGAAACAGTTTGCCCATCATGTAAGTGATGTGTTAGTATCACTGGACTAGCTCCATCTGCACCAAGCCTGCTCCAGCTTATGGGTGACCAAGTTATTGATGTGACATGCTCCCTGAAGTGGCAGAGCATGCTGCATTACAGAGGCTGTGGGATATTAGACTGCTGTAGTGTTGACCTCCAAAACTGAGAGTAGGGAGACTGTTTTTGGCATCTCAGTGCCCTTCCTGATGATGCCTAGAAAGAGAAAAGGAAGCATCTGCTTAACTACTGTGAATAAAGAGCACTGCATGTGCCAGAGCACAGATTAAAATTAGAGGGGTAGAAGGGAAAGAAAAAGTGCCCAGCCTGGCAGAAGCAGCAGGAATCACATGATGGGACATACGTATAGCTGGTAAGAGTTTGCATCCTGGAGCTGCAAAGGCATACCTGATGGGGTTTGTGCCCTAGGGTGCTGGAATGGAGGCAAGGGGCTCAAGGTTCTGGCTACACAGAGCAGAGTAAGAGTTGGACACACTGCTGTGAGGGGAGGTCTTGCCATCAACAGCCAAGTTAACCCTCCCTGGCCCTGTTCCCATAACGTTACACTATTGCTGCCATTTACCTTGCTGGCTCAAGAAAGTTAGGGGGTGGAGGGAAAGGATGGCAAGTGATTGTCAGGGATCTGGGATTTCTGTTCACCATGGAAACACGTGGTAAAATCTGGATTTTCTCATTTTAAGGAGAAAAACCGAAATTTTCTTTTTTAAAGGAGAAAAATGCAGGAAATGATGAAGGGTGATCAGCAGGGGGCACCGTGTGTGTGTGTGGTGGGGGAACTGAAGCCCCCATAGTGAGGGAGGGAGGAAATTGGGCGAGGCAGGGCTGGGGCTGCTGCCGACTCGTCTGGGAGATGTGGAGGGGTGGGGCTGGCTCCCCACCACTGCACGCACTCCCGGGAGGGGAATGGTGGGGCATGTGCCACCAAGATTTGTGCACAGGGCAGGGACAGGCTCCTCACCCTGCTGCCCTCTCCCTGGGGCCATTGCAGCCTAGTGGGAGAGACCTGGTGCAGCAGGGTAGAGCAGGACCAGGCAGAGAAGCTCATTGCCTCCCCTGAGGGGTCCACACCACCATGGTGAAATGCCCCCTGCCTGCCTCACAGCAGCAGGGTGGTAGCATGGAGTTATGCCTCTCACTGCTGCTGCTGGGTAGGCAGGGGGTGCCTCACTATAGCAGTGTGGAACTCCCAGGGGTGGCAATGGGCTTCCCTACCCGGTCCAGCTCTGTCCTGCCACGCTAGGTCCTCCCCAGTAGGCTACAGAGGCCTTGGAAGGACCACAGCAGGGCAGGGAGCCTAGAGCCTGCATCTACCCCCTTTGACGGCCTCTGCTCCAGTTGTGTCACCCATGGGGGAGGGGGAGCTGAGCTCCACACTCTGCTCCCTACTCAAGCCACAGCAGCCACTACCCCACGTGGGTGGCAGCTGGGGCTTGGGCACTGCTGTGGGATGCAGACCCAAGTCCCTGGCCTCATAGCTCTGGCAGCAAGGGTCCCCCTCTGGCAGGGCTGGGAGGGGCAGGGGGCTGTGGGTCAATAATGAGGGGCAATGGCATAGGGAGGGCACCAGCATATTAGGGCTGCTCAGCACCACAAAGCAGTGGGGAAGGACAGTTGCAGCTGGTCCTACATTCTGGTGATGGAAGGGAGCAGGGGGAGCTCTCATTTTCCATGATAAAAAACCCAAAATCAAACACCAAAATTTATAGGCATTTAGAATTTATTATAGTGATCGACCAGATCTGTTGGGTAAAACCAATATTGTTTATTAGACTAACTAAAAGCCAGTATGGCTGTCTTGCATGCATACCAGCCTCTGGCTTCTTTACTATTTATTTCATTCAGGAAGAGCAAAGACCAACTGCAGACACTTCCTCAGCCTGATGAAGGTTACTTGTACCCAAAAGCTTGCAAAGAAGAATTTTTCCAACTCCTTGAGTTGGTCTAATAAAAGATATCAGATTTACCCAAAGAATCCTGTCTGCTTATGTCCTTAGACCAACACGGCTACAATCTACATCCTTTATAGTGATTGAGGCACTAGTAGGCTTCCAAACTGCTTTAAAACTGTAAACATATCAATAAAATATTGTGTTCAACTTATACTTTATATATAGTGTTCAACTGATACCTATCTAGATATACAGGAGACCCTCACCATTCACGGGGGGAAGGGGCGGGGGAGGGCACAGCTTTGCTGGTGGTGGTGGGAGCCCAGCGGCAGCAAGCGTGGAGCTCCTGAGGAGCTCCTTTAAGTGCATTTAAGATGTGGGTTTGGCATTTGCGAATATTTGAAACCGCGAATGCCAAACCCGTGAATAGTGAGGGTTTCCTTTAGAGACAGATCAAGGTATCAATTAAAATATTGTGTTCAACTGATACCTACATATATAGATATCTATATCTGTATAGTGGTGTTTCAGTTTAATTACAAAAAACCATGGATTTGGGGATTTAAAATCAGAGCATTTATGGAGGGGGGTGTTAAATTTTTAATCAGAGAATTTGCCATTTTTAAACAGAGAAAACCAGAATACCTAGCAATTGTTAAAACCATTCAGGTTTCAAAGTTAAGCATTCACGAACCAGGAAATGCCAAACCTATAGTGAGGCTGTGCAACTTCATTTGACCCATTCTGCATATACTTTATGGTGCAAAGCTTTATTATACAGATTATTTTATTTTCCATTGGATACAAACAGACAACAGGGAAAATGCCTAGCTAAACACCTATAGTTGGACAACAGTTATAAGGCACTGAAAAAAACTGTCTCATAAGAGTATGTGGTGGGCATCCATAATGGACCTTGCAATATGCAAATGAAAATTAGGCCACTTCCTACCTCAATTACTAGAAATTAGTAGGAGGGGTAAGCAGCTCCTTGCATTAACATTCAAAAGCTGTTCATGTTGTTGCTCTGGTAAGGTTGAAGGCAATCACATTACAAGACATTCTCTGAACTTTACGGCTATGTGAAAACCAAGGGTAAAACTTGAGATTCCATATGCAAAGACTGGGTTCCAAAATTAAGGAGCTCATTTGTTTTAATTAAATTAGAAGTCCTTACAAAAAAACTGGAATTTTGAATGTAATAGTTCACAGAATGACTGCACAACAATCTATATAGACCAATATACCTGTTCATGCATCTTGCCAAACAGCCAGATGATAGTGATGAAAAATATCTGTCACAGCAAGAGAACTGGCTAGTAGGAGCTATCTATACCCCAGTGAATCACTTGCAATCTGTTTCAGATTAGCAACAGTATCATCTTTATGTACAGCTATTAAAAAGGTAGGGTTTGGAGTCTTTTTAGTTAAAAAGTAGCTATTTATTACATGGATTTTTACTTACAATAAATTCTTCAACCTGCACGGTTACTAGTACATGGTTACCTAGTAAACTCCAGCAGCACCGTTAACAAGATTTTTATTTCATTTTTTGCCTAAATGGTTTGGGAGATTCAGAACCAAATGTGAGAGATGGAAAATGGTCTTTGTTAGGGGCATGAACTACATAATCAGTGTGGAATTATTCTCTTGTGTGGGATTACTTTGCCCTATCTCATTTTACACTTTCCTGCAGCCTCTTCCAAATAGAGGTAGGAAACCCCCCTTGCTACTGGGAAAGGGTTTGTTTCTAGAACGTATGGAGTTTTCAAACATTGTCCAAAGACTCGTTTCTAGAACCTTCTGGAGTTGAAATATCAATGAGTACCATATTTGGCATATTCTTTAAGAACCAGCTCTTCCCTACCTCTTAATGAAAGACCACTTGTTTATTGTACCATATGTAACCGTGATTCGCTTCTTGGCTTTGTAGTATATTTCCTACCTGAATCAGTAAAGAAAAAATCTCCTTCCTTCACCGGAGATCTCTTACTTCTGAGCCAGTAGTTCTCAATTTTTTTCATGAAATGTTTACAGGTTACAACAGACAAGAAAGCAGTTCTGGACAACTACCACCCCTTCTATTTAGCCCCAAAGAGGAAGGGGGCAGGGAAGAGAAAGGGGGTGGAACTAGGAACTATCATGTGGACGTATCTGCAACTTTTTTCCTCCAGCTCAGTTTGAAATCCCAGGTTTAGCCAAGAAAATAGATTATTTGTCCGATTCTACCAGTACCCTAACTGTATCCTCTGAATGTAAAGAAGCTGCCCCATAAACATTCTATAATTTTGTTAGGATTACCCATTTTTCTTCCCTTCCCAGGTGGCTGCTGTTCATTTGATCAAAGACCAAGGAAAGACAACTTCTGTAATTTCTACATCTTGCCTGAAACAGCACTTATTCATATTCAGAACACTCTTAAAGAGGAATATGCTGTGCCTGGCAAGGTAAGAATTCTGCAGCTAATTCAAAGTCAAAATGCTATCAATTTCCAAATTAGTCAATACATGCAACAGCTGTTGGGACTCAAGTTCTTACCTACTATCACTTCTTTGTGTTTCTTAGCTTTACACTAGGCTTAGGTTCCTTAAACTTTTGCAAAGATCCTAAATAGCTATCAAACGCTGGATATCATTCTATCTAAAATGCCTGATTAGTACATTAAGTCATTTGGCATTCATCTAAAAGGCGTGTTTCAAATCTTAAGAACAAGTCCAAATGGTGTATGCATGTTAGAATGTTCTCAATTCATTTCTCAGGCAACACAGCTTGAGAAACTGAGAAGAACTCCAATTAAGGCATACACGATCAACATCCGCAGAGACTGTCTCTTACCAAAACACAGTATGCATGTAGAAACCGTGAGCTAGCGCTTTTAGAACTTCCCAGAAATCAATAATTTGTAGTTGATATATCTGCTCCAATCAAACTGATTTACACACACACAGTTTCCAAAAATGGCTTACAACTTAAAATAAATAAATAAATAAAATTAACGAATACTGTATAAAGTAGCCATTCAAACCTTTTCCTATTAGCAGGAGCAAAAGTTAGTCAAGCTCATCTAAATTTTACTTATCCCAAGAAAATGATTTTCCTAGAATAGTTTTTAACTTGCTTCTAATTCGCAAGTACAAATATAGAGCTAAGGGAGGAAGGGAGATTAACAAAACCTGAATACACAAATATTCCATCTTTCCAGATGTGGTACAGTACAAGTAGCAGGGGACACTGTTGTATTAATGTGCTTTAACCTTTACCTGAAGAGACCTCCTCCTGATCTCACAGACCAGTGTATCCATTCAAAGCCTCTCTTCTGAAAAGGTCAACAAGTGGGCCAATTATCAAATGAGGTAACGTAAATTCTCTCTCTTCTCTCGGGAACTGAATCAAGGCTGAATTTATTTCACAAGAACTTTCACATAATTGTCAGATAGCAATTTTTGTTGAAAAAATAAACATTTATTCATATAAATATAAAAACCTAAAAAAATAACTGAAATATTCACCCTATCCAACTCCTATTGCTATCTTAGGGAACTTAAACACATGCAGCAAGGCTGCTCCAACATGCTGTAATTACAGAGCATCAGAGCAGACTTGATCAAGTCTGCTGGAGTGTGGTAGTTAGTGTGCTCCAGATGACTCTAGTGTCTCATGTATTAGCGTCCCCACACTGAAAAACGGTGGCTGGGGTGCTTTAACTAAAGCTCATTTAGTTAAAGCACCCCCACCACCATTTTTCAGCATGGGGACGCTAATGCACAAGACGCTTTGGGTGCTTTAATTAGGGCAGCTCTTGGAGCTGCTCTAATTAAAGTGCCTCTCCCCCTACCCCTCCAGGAACACATGTATAAAATGTTTAAAAGGCCTTGACATTCTTAACATCTCTTACTCAGCAATACAAATGTATTGCTCTCTTTCAAAAGTGAGTAATTTGTAACAAGTCCAATTACACTTTTGGGAAGTGTTTGAACCTAATATTTGTCATGGGAGCAGGATATAGGAAGAGGGTTAGCAACTGAGATGATGCTTGGTTTAACAGCTGAGGGAGAGGAAATAAGTAAGCCTGAGAATGACAGTAAGAGTTAACCAGTTGGGAGAAGGACAGATTTGAACAGCCAACAACAAATGCCAGAAAATAAAACAAATATTCCTCCAATTGCAATGGCCATATTTTCTTAATACAATACTCACCTTTCCCCCAAAATTCAGCCCCTCCAAAAATTGAGGTGCTTGAATGAAGTGGGGAAGCTAATTTTCTGCCTGTCCTTTAAGCACCGGGTTTTGACTCATGCTGCACAATGTAGCAGTTATTCTCTTACTATTTAGGCAGCAGAGGGAATCAATGGACTTAACAGTTCATTGCTCTTCACTGCACAAACATCTCTCCTTCTTAATATCCTCATGTTCCACTAACCAAGCTAGCCTTTCTTAGGGCAATTTTGGTGACTGCTAGCTGTTCCTATTCTCTGTCCTCCTGTTTCACAGCCATAGAAACTCTATAGCTTTAGCTTTCTTCAAAATCACAGATCCACCCATCTTCAACAGGAATTAGGGTTTCAACTTTTCAGTTATGCAGGGGGTTGGAGGAGTGATAAGGGGGAGGTAGGAGTGCCCGTATTTTTTAAAATCATCAGCTATGCCGAATTAGCTTGGACTTTAACAACTACTATATCTTCACTCTGGGATTCACAGACACAAACATTCCATAATTGGAACTAAGGACTCCTATAGACGTGCAGGAACCCTGCTGATGCTCTAGAAATCCAGCACATCAGAGCAGACTTGATTGATTGATTCTGCCAGAGCACAGAAACTGACATACTCTGGCAGCCTTCCGTGTCGTGTGTAGATCAGTGTCCACGTGCTGAAAAATGGTGCTCTGAAATAAAATATTTGATGACCTTTAGTTCAAAGTGCCCTATCACCATGCCACCATGTTTTCAGTGCAGAGACACTGATACACATGATGTGTGGGTGCTTTTAATTAGCACAGCTCACTAATTAAAGCACCCAGCACCACATGCCAGAGCATGTGTAATAATGCCCTTAGATATAATTCTCTTGCTGAATTAACCACAGTAAAATCTAATTTCTGTCATAGTTGCATGGACTCTACATGAATAAAAGCATAATAAAAAATTGTCATCGCTGAAATAGTACAGTCTTCTTGGGACTACGTCTTAGTGTATATTTGTACAGTGTTTCACATAAATCATCCTGTTCCTATCTAGAGACTTAAATACTATCACAATATAAAAATATCATAATTAGACAAGACCTGTCACTAAAGATATGCTACTTAAGAAACTGAAGGATTTTAAGAACTTGTACATTGACATTGAGTTACTTTTCCTACTATAAACACTTTTAAAAGTACAAGATTCTTTTCCTGTGCACCCGAGCCTTCTACCATATTTACAGAGTAGATAAGTGATACATTACAGCACCAACTAATAGTCTGGGCCCAATACTACTGTTGGCATTTTCTGATGGCAGAATTAATCAATCTCCTTTGAGAATGGGTCAGTACTACTTCTGTTACTCAGTGTCACTATTCTAGTGTGGTTACTGTTCTGAGATGGAAGTTACTACTCGAATGAGCTGAGCACACCACATTCAGACAACGCATGCATGCACGCACACCTTCCCCCACAGCTGGAAGGAAAGTGAAGAGATCAACAGACCTTCCATGTTACCTATTTGCCTTTCCAGGTCTGCTGCTTCATCTGGTGTTGCCCGTGGGAGGACGCCCGGATCACTGAAACTAGTACGCAGTAGGGTGCCCATCACGAAAAAGAAAAGAATTCCACCTATTGCAGGAATAGCAGGTGTAATCTTCTCTGACAAGTATGGACAACTGAAAGAAAAGGGGAAAAGGCAAAACAACACGTTAAGGCCCCTAATATCAAATAGTGAGGAACATGCTAAAATAAACTCAGTGTCACTTGCAATTAAAGGAGACTATCAAAACTATACATTATTTTGAGCCTAGACTGCTTGCAGCAGAATGCTATGCTCATGTTTACTAAAGCAGTAAGTTGGCTTTAAAAAGCCATCCCTTACCACCATCACCTAGTATGTGTTTACTACACAGCATGCAGTTGATATTTTGCTCATCAGAGAGCAATAGGCTTTATAATGATTATGAGATTACTGCTTAGATTCTATGGGGTTGGTATTGGGTATTATAATAAAGCTTGTTTACAGTCTGAGACAGGACAGGCCTGAAAATAAACCTGCACATAAAATAATAATGAAAAAGTGAAAAAAACTTAAATGAATTCTACAAAATGAATTACAGCAGAGGAAATGCATGAAGATGTATGTAAATGGCATGTGTTCCTTCTTGTCAGCATTCCCTCAATTTGAGGATGATCTCTACTATGACTCATCTATGGGTCTTGAGGTGACTTAAGAGTCCAATCCTTGAGCTGCAGACCCACCCACAGAAGATTCAGATCTTTCCGCAGAGGAGAGTATGCCATAGATTAGGATTTCTTTCCTTTTCCTTCCTCCATTCCTCTCATCGTTGCTTCAACGGCAACATGCTTACCTCGAAACATGCTGTTGCTTGGTTGGGATTGCAGCATCATTGGAGTTGGTCAACAGCCAGCTCCTCCAAGCTCTTGATGTCAGCATCCATTTTCTTGGGGTACACATTCAATGTGTCCTTGTAGTATTTCCTCTGGCCACCGCAAAGCCTCAGGCCATTACTAAAAAACGGGGAGTAGAGCACTTGTGTTGGGAGTTGAGCATCTGCACACAATGCCTGGTCCAGCGAAATTGGTGCTCAAAGATCACTGATTCAATGCTGGTAACCAATGCTTCAGCAAGGAAGCTGGCATTTGTGCAGTGATCTTCCCACTTGATGTGGAGTATTTTCCAGAGGCATCATTGGTGATACCTCTCCAAGCTTTTGAGAAGATGATGGTGGGCCACCCACATCTGTAGAGGGGAGTGGGGATGATGACTGCATTGCAGACCTGGATCTTCCTTGGTGTTTTTCCAGAGATCACAATTAATAAAGACATACTGAAGGAATTTCCCAAAGGAGGTACTTGTGCATCAGATCCTGAGCTGAATCCCCACCTCAATGTTCACTCTGAGAGAGGTGGCTACTGAGGTAAGAGAAGTGCTTGACTACCTCCAGGGTCTTCATCTCTATGTTAATTTGGGGCAGGTGGAGTCACATTCATGGCTTGGAGCAAGCTGAAAAAGAACTCAAGTCTTCTCAATATTGAAAGGCCCGAAGTTTGGTAGGCTTCTCTGAAAAGATCCAATGTGATCTCGAGTTTTTCCTCTGTGCACAGGAATAGCACAGTTGTCAGGTTCAAGGTCAAGGATGATTTTTGACTGAAAACATCCCAGATTGAAGAGTTCTCCATCTGTTTGGCATTCTATGTCAATACCAGTAGGAAGGTAGCCCTTAATGAGAACCAAAACTACTATAAAAAAAATGGAGAACAGAGTTGGGCAATGACACATACTTGCTTGACCTCTGCTTGGATGACAAACAGATCCGTCTCCAATCTGCTACATAGGACAGTCACAGTCATGTAGTCATGAAGAAACCTCATAACCTTTTAGGTACTTTTCAAGATATTCAAATTTGGCTAGTGCTTTTCACAAGGCTTTGCAATTGATGGAATCAAAGGCCTTTGTGAGGTTGATGAAGGCCATATATTCCTAACACTTTTCTTGGACCTGGTTGGCAACAAAGTTTATATCAGTTGTCTCACAGGAAGGTCTGAAACCACACTGAAGTTCTGGCAGGACTTCCTCAGCAAGAGGTAAAAGACAGTTCATGAGGGTGTGGGAAAGGATTTTCCCTTTTGTGGAAAGGATGGTGATACCTTGATAGTTCTGACACGTAGACTTATCTCCTTTATTAAAGCTAGTCATGATGTTGGCATTACTCAGGTCCCCTGGAATCTCTTAATCGTTCCAATTTCATAGAATAAATTCACAGAATCTCAGTACCAGTTTCTCACCAGCAGCCTTATAAATTTCACCAGGTAGGCCATCTGGTCCAGTAGCCTTGTTGCTCTTGGTTTCCTTGATGGCATGCCAGATTTCTCCTAGGGTTAAGACAGGTTAGTGAGGGATCCCCTTTCTGCATGTTGCGGGATGGACTCAATATTGGTGCCTGGAAAAAACTATGCGTGTCATGTTTGTCAGCATAAAGCTGGATCTCCTTAGCTTCACCACCACTGCATTGCCCATGTTGTATCTCACTGGTTCCCTGGAGACAATGGCATCTAATGTGAGGTCCTAAGCTACAGCTTGCTTACCTTGTGCCTAAATCTGGCACTGATTGGGACACACAACCCTTCCCACCACTACAGGGTCCTGGTCTGTGAAGATGAGTATTCCTTTTAACCTCCTACAGACATGTCAATGTTAAGACAATAGCAAGTTGCATCCCAAGTTTTGGAGTTTTCAATCCTTTCCATATAAAATTTGTTTGTTTATTTTAAAAATAAGAGCACAAGGAAGAAGGAACTCACAGAAATGAATAACCAAGGTAGTCCAGGGCAAGGATGAGACCCCTACTAGAGAGCAGAAGAAAGGCTTTACTGCTACCAGATTTACTATGCAATTACTAGGCTGCAAGACAATAAAGTTCACCTAGGGATTTTTTTTTATTCCACTTGCAATACACGTCAGCATGAAAGGAAGTGCTAGAATCTAAACATGGCATGCTCGTGGCTGTATAAGGGAAGAGAGCAGCCATTATCAGCCGTACTTAGGCATTAAGCAGTATAACACTGTTAAATGTCGATAGTATGTTAAATGCTGCTGGGTTGTCAAGTATTAACTTGGCATATGCACTAACGGAAATGAACCAACCCCTCTCTATCATAGAACAGGGAGGGTCAAAAAACCCAGCCCTCTTGACATGAGCCCTAAATGAATATTGTGAACATTTCACGTATTTCATTTAAAGAATGTTTCTAACCATCACTGTGACACACAGATTTCCAGATATGAACACAGTATGCTGAAACAATAAAACATTCTTTAATTCCCTTTAACTTGCACAATGAATTGAATACCCCTATCCTAAACTAACATTTAAAGAGTTTAAAGAGTATTTAAAGAGTTAAGGGATAGCCAAGAAGGGGGAAAATGAATCTTGTGGCTTAGTTGAAAGAACAGTCCGAAAACATTCAAACACTGGCGAATGTTATTCCAATCGGCCCTTTTAAATATCAGTCACTAATGCCCAGATACAAAAAGACAGTTAGGTAACTAATTGCCATTAAAATGAAGAGGGGTTTGGCACCAAAACATTTTCCTGGTTCTGGGCCATATTCCCTTAATATCAAAGAAACCAGACAGAAACAACCAACCAGAGTCTTTTATACAACTCAAACCATTATACTGGTCAATTATATCCTGCACAGGGTGAATTATTAAAATCCAAATTATTATATTAGACAAACAATAAAGCTAATGTGTTCTATGAAGCATTATGGACCAAATTGTAAGGAATATGCATTATAATGAATACTAAATATAGCATAATTCATTTTGATGCATACTTAAAGCTATACTCAAAGAAACTGTAACAAACTACAGGTCTATGGAGAAAATAAGGGCTGTAGATGCAGCTCAAGTTACCTTTCACATCTCTACCATGAAATCAGAAGAGAGAAACATTTAGGGCAGATGTCAAAGTAGCTCAGCAGATAACATCTGGATACCCACTTTATCTAAAATCATTCTAGAAATGATTGTCCAAGAACAGATGCTAACAGCCATCGTAAATAATTCACTGCATCATATGCAGTAAGTTTATGTGCTAACATTACATGAAATTGCAAGGAAAGAAAAATCCAACTCCCCATATTGAAAGCCCAAAAAAGTCCTGTGCTACAGGGCAAGTGACAAATCTATCCCTAACAAAGTATAAAAACTCTTGATAAATATTTAGCTGAATCACAATCTCAAATTCTGAAGAAAGATGGAATGATTAATTTGAAGATGTTCTTGCTCTTTATAGATGCAAAGTTAAGCTACCACAACCATCAGTGCATCTACTTCAAGCTTAAGGTTACCAATTCTGATTTGGAAGGAACAAAGTTAGTTAATGTTCATAAAAAATGGGAAGATGCCAAGCACTACATAAGTGCTAATTAGCAATAATGACACTTGGACTCAACTGCCCCAATTCTCCATGAATTTAAAAATCATTTCCATCTGACAATCTGTTATTTAATATATAATTTAAGCCTAGGAGGAATCATTACATCTTTGTCTGATCTATACAAAGTGTAGGGCAAAGATTTCACCAAGTTACTCCTACATAGGACCCGATAGCATGTTTCTTACAACGTACATGTAATTCTTTAAATTCTTCTTCTTTAAGGAGGCAATCCTTCCTCAAATTACAGTAATTTAAAAAAAAAAAATGCCCCCTTGTTTCTGCCTTGTGTTTGCTTTTTGTATTTGATAGCATTCTGTGGAGTCCATTTCATTCAGAGGTACTTCCTGTCTCATGGACCTTTATGAAGATAGCAGTACATCAGACACTGCTCTGAGGGAAGAGCTCATGTATGCATCCTGCCACAGGCTTTGTAAGAGGATGTTTTCTATTAACAGGAACAGAAAAGCTGACACAAGAAAAAGCAGGCCAGCATGTGCAGAGCAAATCTATATAACCGTGGTATGATTATTCTCAGCCCATGTAGGTCTCTGCTTTGAAAAGGTGGTGAGCAGAAAAGAAAGCTCATCTTTAAAGAACTTTTTTAAAAACCTCATGCTACATATTAATTTCAAGAAAGTTCTTGATATGAAATTTATATATTTGAAATGAATTAAAAACCACCTCAAATGTGATGGTGTCTGAAGTGTACTGTAACTGCTGCAAGAATTTAAAATATGTAGCTTTATATCATTACTTTTAGAGATGGTCACATGTTACAAAAAAATCTCCACTTATATTTGTTCAATTTTTTAATTAGTTTGTTTCAGTTGCGCTTACATCCCCTTGTGCATCAACTCTTCTCAGACAATATGAAAAGTATGTTTCCTTACAAGTGTAATTCAGTGAGCTCTACTGTTCAGACAGAGTTTTGAAGCTAATATTGGTGAGTATTTCTTGAAAGCATATTTTGAACTTTTAGAAGCAAGTAATCTCACCAGAATGCTGGGAGCTGCTCTTCCTACAGAAGCAAATGTCACTGCAGCATAGGAACCCCATATAAGGGACAAACCTCTGTCCTACAGAACCACTGCCAACTAACAGTAAAAACCTTTTAAGATTGTCAGTCTCTGACAGCTCTTTGGTAACTCTGTGAAGTGAGCAGGTGGCATCAGCCTACTTCCTAGACACAGCACAAAACAAGACAACTGTTAGTAATTGGCACCTTTGGTGGCAGCAATACAAAAAGATTGAACAGGCCAGGCCAGAAAAAACTGACTAGGAAGTATAGTTTCATAGGAGATCCCAGCCTACATTCTCATAGATGAACTGATTTTTATTACAGCTGGCACCAACCTTAAATCTACATTTCTGCAAACATAATCCAGAGAAGCCGGGCTGAATTTCAATGTAAAAACTAGGTTTTCCAAAAACCTTGTCTTTTTTTTTCTCCCCTTGGTTGTTGAGTTCATTTTTTGAGGCTGTGTTTGAAGGTTAGCGTAAGCGTAGGAGGAAAATGAAATCTGCTGGAGGACTAGTCTGTCACTGCTGGATAAAAATAAAACACTAGTGCTGAACACAGATAATTATCAAGGACTGCCCCATGAACTAAGCATGCCTAAGGAATACTAAAGCAAGTCTCCTTAACCCCTCATAACCATTTAAATGGTGTAATTACATTTAGATAGGGCAATAAAGTTTGTAGAAAAGAAGGCACATACAAAAAACGCAAAGAGGACATAGAAAGAAACCTACAACCTTTGAGCTCTTCAGCAAACCAGGGTTCAGCAACGTTTTTAGGCACAGTGGCAAAAACACCCTTATAAGATGTTGGTATGCCAGGGGTGGATGGCGGGGGAGCCACAAGGGGTCCAATTCTTGTCGTGGCAGTGCAATCCCAGCCCCTTCCCTACCCCCAAGACAGGCATGCAAAGCAAAATGCCTTTATGTGCCATGCTCTGGCACCCATGCTGGGAGTTGCCTACCCCTGTACAAAAAAGATTAAGGCTTTTCTAAACAGAGTTCACTTATTCTCTGGTAGGGAGATACAGGAAATGACAAATCCAGTGTTGACTGTTAAAGGGTTGCCTCTGGAGATATAAAGAAACTGGCAATAGCAAACAAGTACAGCAACTAACTACAAACAAAACAAAGAAAAAGTTTTCTATCTCTGAGCAACTGGAAATAAAAATCCTAAATCTTTCACCTAACCTCCATCTGTAATTTGAACAAAAACCCATAATGCAAGAGAGCCTGGATTTATGCAAGATGTACAACACTCTAAACCACAAATATAGCCATCTATAGAATCTTAAATTCAAGCTCATGTACATGCATTGTGTTACCTAAAGCAAACACTTGTGCAAGCAGCTTTTCACTGTTTTCTCTGATAAATGGGCAAAACGGTATAAAAGACAACAGCATAATAAATGAGAGGAACCAAATAATGTAACAGAACCATTCATAATTTCTCTTATCTACATCACTAAGTATTACTTTGTCTCCAGTTCCCAAGATACTGTTTGTTTAGCATACATATGCTGCTTTACCAATAGCTGTTCACATAAAGTACGGTCTACTGGTAAAAACAAAAAAGAGAAAGTTGACTGACATTAGGACTTCTGTGTTCTGTTCCCAGCTGTTATGGCTCACTGTCTGCACAGGGTGTGCTACTTAATGCAGGGATTCTAAAACTCTGGAGCTCCTTATTTCCCTTTCCCTACATACCTGGTACATCTGACTCCCAATTTTGTGAGGTGACCAAGAAAATAATCAAAAGCTCAATTGTGACCATGCCTAGTTTAAAGATGAGAACTAGACACGCAGAAATAGATGTAACCCCCCCCCCCCAAAAAAAAAAACCAACACAGGCTAAGATGTTTGATTAGATGAACAGGGATTATTTCATTAGAGAGGTAGATTTGTGAGTTATCAGCATAACAAAACTACCAAAAACTATGTTTGTAAAAGGAAGGAGCCAAAGACAGAAGGTGAAGGATGCCCACAAGAAAAGGAAGATGGTAGGATATCAACCTAACAAACATGACACCAAAGGAGCAGAGATAAGTAACTTCACTGTTAAAAAAAAATACAAAACACACAAACATTCAGTTTAACATTAATGGTAAGAAAATTCTTGGTAACTGTATCATCCTAATGGATATAGCAATACTTAGAAAAGCATGATTTAATTAAGGGAAGCAGCATGGATTCAGGCTATGGAGGTCAGGCTTCATTCTGTTTCTGGATTTTTTTCAAAATATTACTGCTACCATATCAGAAATTCAACTGATATAATACACTTCGAATTACATGAAAATTTTCCATGTCATAGATAAATGGTTAAAGTGAAGAGACAAGCCACAATATAGAAAAAAACAGGGTCCTGAACAAAGTATTTTCATTGCAAGAAGGAAAGCGTAGAGGCGTACTAAGGAATCAACCTCTAGAAGAGTGCACATGTACATCTTAGATTACCAAGCATGACCTACATCAGTGGTACTCAAACTTTTTCAACTTCAAGTAGCCTCCATATTTTTTTATTTTTGGTCTTTCAGCACCCTATTTCAAAATTGAACTTATTACACTGCATAAAAATAATATATATTTATTTACAATGAACTGGTCCATTATATCACCTGTAGACAGGCACAGAAACTAACTCTCGCCTGGCAGCCTGTGAACGCAGAGGGCAACTGCAATCTCTTTCTTGGGGGTCCCATGGGGTCCTTGAGAGATGGGGAGATGGTACACCCGAGCTCGAGGCAGCTTTACCAAGGCTGAATTGAAGAGCTAGGCAAGAAAGGAAGTGGGGACCTTGTCGCAGCCTCAGCCAATGCCTGATGCTCCATGGGTGCCAGGCAGGCTCCTCTTCTTCTCATGGCAAATGCCACTTGATCTTTGCCTGCCAGGCAGCCCAGCTGGCACTTGAGGGGACAGCTTGCCTAGTATGCTGGGAGAAGATAAGAGCTAGAAAAGTTTTGGGGGGTTTTTGTCCTTTAACATTGGAAATGTTAAAGAGACATGCAGGAAGATAGGTGCTCGTAATGGGTTTTAAGTATCTAACTACCATAGAAAATCCAAGCCTCAGCTTTTAATACTATTTTCCATTTCCTCCACTTTCAGTAAGCTCAGAATAGCCTCCAATTAAGTCTAAAAATGTACTCTGTGTGTGTGTGCGTGTGTTAGTTATATGCATGGCTACAGCAACGTAAAAAAAATAAAAAATTCTTACCTTATAATATATATTTAGTTCTGAATAATAGCTGTATAAACTTTTGAATTCTTTTAGGTACATTCTCTCATATAGTCACTTCATAAAAATGAAAATGTAAATGTTACTACTTATGGCTTCATTTTCAATAGTGATGGAAAGGCTATTTCTTCAAGCATTAACCTCTTATATTAAATATAAGTTTAGATTTAAAATCAAATTTTAGTTTGAATAGATAATACAGTTTTTTTCCAGTATAAGTTTTATAGCTGCCTCCAAGGTAGGCTTCATATTTATTCATAAGTATGCTTTGTTTGTTTGGAGGGGAAGCGAAGAGAAATTAAATTTATCGTGGCACTTTTGGAAGTTCTAATGTGTTTTAACACTTGCTTACCTTGGGTTTTTACAGATTAAATGAATTTCATTATCTTCTTCCACTCAGTTGGGGCCTAGTTATTAGTGATGCTATTAGTGTAAAACAGAATATTTAGCAAGGTCAATAAGATTACTGTTAACTCTTAGGTGGGAAATAAGTTTGCTTGCTAGATATCCCAAAACAAGCATGACAGGCCACAAAAACAAAGAGTGTAGTTTACATTTGAAATAAATCCAAACATATTATGGTTACAGAAATACACAATGAAGGTACCCAAACACAACAGTGGCAACCCTGAAGAAAAAACATGAAAAAATGTATTTCTACATATCAATTTAATATCATCCAAGTTTATAAACACTACCATGCACTACTGTATGATTGTGAAGTTACTGGATGGTGTCATCATAGATAGCAAATAAGGCTGTTTAGGTTAGAGTTACTATATGTCTGCATTTTCCCAGACATGCCCTCTTTTTGGGTCTTTCCATATCCATCCAGGTGATTTTTTAAAATATCAGCAAATGTCCAGGATTTTGCTCTGCTCAGCATCGAAGTGTTTTTCCTGGCACTTCCCAGCTTGCCCTAGCAAGGAGCTGCTTGGTGCTAGGACAGGGGCGTGCAATTATTTTGGGCAGAGGGCCGCTTACTGAGTTTCAGGAAGCCATTGCGGGCCGCATGACAGGCAGCCCAGGGCAAATTAACATTAATTTTCTAAATTTTTTAGGGGCCCCACGGGCCCCCAGGCTGCATTTTGCCCACCTCTGGGCTAGGGGGAGAACAACTGGAGGCAGAGGGCATCATATGTGTCTGCACATTCATGAGGCTGGCATGCAGCCAGGCAGGGAGGTAGGAGCATTCCCTGCAGCTGGATGCAGTACGACTATCAGGGGTAGGAGGAAAAGGAAAGTTGTCAAGCCACAGGGGCTGCAGCAGGGTGGTGGAGGTGCCTACCCCTCCTGGAGGGGCAATGGGGTGAGGGGGACCTTTCATGGGCAGCAGGGAGCTGCGTGCCTATACTTGCAGGGGTGGGGCAGCCAGCACACACTGCAGGGCCAGAAGGGGAGCAGGGGGATGCAGGTCAGGAGTGAGCAAGGCTGGGGGGGTAGGGCGCTCTCAGGAGTGAGGGGTACTGGCAGGGCTGGGGGGGGCAGAGGACTGTGGGTCAGGAGCAGGCAGTGTCAGGGGGCTGTGGGTCAGGAGTGACAGGTGTCCTCCTTTTTTGAAACTGGAAATATGGTAACCCTAGTTTAGGTACTTCAACAACTTTAAAGTGAATACTATAAATTAATATACTTGAATTCAAGTTCAGTCTTAACTCTGAATTTTCTGAGTTTATGCTGCTTTTGGGAAAATATTCAAACCTAACACCAGTTTACTTCAGTGTTTATCTGGAAACAGATAAACACATCATAGTCCCATTCTGTACAAAAACATCCCCACATTCTCAGTGCTTGATTATTATACAAAAGATCACAGATGATAGGGAAGCGGAGCCTTGGACCACACAGTAAAGGGTAGCAGTATTATTCTTTAAAATCTATTATTTCATGTAAGTAGAGGTCTTAAATTAAGCAGAGAATATCATTAGCTATCAATTAGCATTCTGAGTGGCAAGGTGCAAATCTAGTGAAATAGCTTAAGGCCTAGCTTCCAAAAATCCATATACAAACTTGGCAGGGACTGACTTTTTAATGTTGATATCAACATAGAGCCATACAAAGCAGAAAAGACTACA
>NW_017729034.1:73303389-73306032 GCF_001723915.1 Gavialis gangeticus
TTATTCTTTAAAATCTATTATTTCATGTAAGTAGAGGTCTTAAATTAAGCAGAGAATATCATTAGCTATCAATTAGCATTCTGAGTGGCAAGGTGCAAATCTAGTGAAATAGCTTAAGGCCTAGCTTCCAAAAATCCATATACAAACTTGGCAGGGACTGACTTTTTAATGTTGATATCAACATAGAGCCATACAAAGCAGAAAAGACTACGTAGTCATTTTTCCTCAGACCACCCACTGTGTGCAGTATAACTCATAAAACCAGTAACTAAATTCAACATTGGTGTACTACCACCAAGTTAGATTTGTACTGGGAAGAGATTTTGGACCTAGGAACTGAATTAAGCCATAGGCAGCATGAATATGAATGTGACACAACAATGCACACATATTCTCTGAAGTTCGCTGTAGAAGATGTGCTACAATCAAAATAACCCAGGATGACCTCTTCTTTTCTATTGCTACAAGAATAAGCGCTAATGGTCAACTGTCAAAGCATAAAGCAGTGGCTAGATGGGATAAGCAATGCAAAAAGTCTGGCTGAAAAAACAGCTACTATTATTGCATCTTCCATACTGGTAACAACATTCTACCTCACTACACTTAAAAATTCCTCCTCTCCACCCAATCCAAGCAGAGTTTTTAAAATGTTGATTATATAAAGTCATTTATTTTGGTAGAAAACTTCAGAGTCAGGTGGGAGACAAGCAAGGAAATCTTTTGATTCATTCTGTATCAAGAACTTGAGCCTTGTCAAATCAAGGGCTCACGAAACTCTAACTGAGATAGAGCATACCCTTGAAAAGCAAAAGGCTTTCACAGAGTTTATGTAACAAAACGTGAAAAGAATCTACACTTTTGATTGCTTGAATTCAATTACTGTTTAGTCAATGTTTACTCACTTCTGGAGCTAGAAACATATTTATTCTTTTTTTTCATACTGTATGAGTAGACCTGGTTTTCATACTCTCTGCTCACCAATCAAGAGTACGTCCATACCCATAAAACTACGATTTGCACTGCTTGAAACTATGCATGCAGAAAATAGCTACCTATTAGAAGGTTAACAGCAGGAATTGTTCCAAAATTGGAAACATGAGATTATTCCTAAATAGTTACAGAGACCTGAAAATAAATAAATAAATACATAAATACATACATACATAAATAAATACAGGGAGGAGACCTAGGACAATAATAATTAATGCTGTTAACTCAAGCCCCTGAAGAAGTCTTGGTAAATAAGAACTCTGAGATAAAGTCTCCAGTGCCCGAAACCCCATTGAGGCTGCAAACTTGACCAAATAAATGCAAAATGCAACTGCTCTTTCATTTTTCATTTCATTTTTATTAGATAACACATTCCAGGATATTTCCCCAAGAACCTTAGAACTCTTCAGAGGTCTAACACATAAAACATTTCAGCCACTTTTACTCAAAAATCATCATGTCAACAATTGCAAAGAGCCCATTACAATATAAACCTAAGTATGTGTGGTCCCACTGAAGTAAGCGGAATTTTGAACAGTCTGTTCCAGATAAAATGTTTAGCTTGTGATACAATATGTGAAACTTATCATGTATAAAGCTATACATTATGTCTAAATCACTCCCTGTAGCTGCTTCAATTAAAGAACTGAAAGATTTTGTCCATACTGGGTGTGTCTACACAATTAGCAGAACAGGCTAACTAATTCAGTGGTTCTCAACCTTTTTTGTACCAGGACCCATTTGTAAACATCAATGTCCAGTCATGGCCCACTGCCCCTCGCTTCCAACACACTACTTCCTGCCCCCAGACCCTGCTTTGGGTCCCGCTTCTAATGAATTTTTAGTTTATTGCTTCTAATTAATTGCATTTGTAGACACACTCAATGGGCGAGTGAAGAGCCGCTTTTCCCCACGCTCAGCACCAGCTTGTAACCCGTCCCTGCTGCCAGCCTGGGCTCCAAGCTGGCTACAGGCTCGCCTGTTGATGGCGGCAGCTGCGGCCCCCCCCACTTGCCACAGTGGGCAGTGTCCAGGGCTCACAAGCTAGGCAGCTTACAGGCGGCCTGGCGCAAGTGGGGGGGGCCGCAGCTGCTGTCAACACGCACAGCCCTGACGGGCGAGCCTGGAGCTGGTGCAGGGCCCAGGCTGGCAGTACGGCTGGGTTACAAGGTGGTGCTGAGCACACGCGGGGGGAGGAGGGGAGAAGTGGCCCCTTGCCTGCTTTGTGCCCGGCACCCCATGCCGCAGCCACTCACAACCCACCTGGGGCTGCCTGTGCCTGCTCTGGACACGGGCTGCAAGCGGCTGCAGCATGGGTTGCTGGCCATGGAGCAGGCAAGGGGCCATTTTCCCATAATACAAACTGTTGAAATTATACATATATGACCCCATACATCTCCCTATAGCCATATTCATTATAGATATAGATATCTATCTACGGACATACTATCTACAGACATATAGATATAAATAAAATATTATGTATAAAAATACTATACACACACTATCAAGATATAGATAGTGTGTATATAGTATTATTATACATAATATTTTACTTATATCTGTATGTCTGTAGACAGTCTAACCATCTAGATAGATAGATAGATAGATGGATATAATAGTATGTTGCAAGTGTGTCTTGTGGGAGATGAG
>NW_017729034.1:73311032-73311635 GCF_001723915.1 Gavialis gangeticus
AAAGCTTTGTCTGGGGAAAAACTGAGAGTTCAGGCCTCCAGTCAGTGCCCAATGACTTTGTTTTTTTTCATAGAAAATTGTGCCTGTACATACTTGCAATGTATACTTCCAAAAAGTTAAGGGCTGGAATGTGATAAGACTAGCATAGTTGCAGAATGGGCAGCGTGAGGACAGGAAAAATGTGCTATTTTAGTTTTGCAATACTTTTAACCTCTGTAAATTTCATTTAGCAGCAAGTTGCTTAGAAGCTCACAATAGGTATCATCTATGCATTTACTGAAATCGAAATAGGCAGATGTATTTTTAAAATAGTATTGGGTAAGAGAACGGACATTTCAATCATTTCAATAAAAAAAATTGTTTTTATGAAGATGTCATTCTCTAGTATTCAAATAATACAACACTAACAGTCACTATCAACTTTGAGAAAAAGACTGAAATGACAAATTTCCTCTTCACTATAAGACACTTGCATCTTCAACTGAAAATTGTTTTCACTATACCCAATCTTAATCAATGTAGACGAGTGCTTGTCTAAAATAGTTTAGACAGGGATAATCTCATTTGGGATTGGACTAGACCTCCTGAGGTCCCTTCCAGCTG
>NW_017729034.1:73316635-73322169 GCF_001723915.1 Gavialis gangeticus
CATTTGGGATTGGACTAGACCTCCTGAGGTCCCTTCCAGCTCTACTTTTTATTATTTTCTATAATCATCCTAGTTAATAAAGAGAGCAGTTCTGTACTATTTTATGGTGGACCCAACTATCATAAGACACATGTATTACATAAATAGATATTATTCAGGTACTTAGCCTTTCTAATGTTAGGTGTGTTAAATCTTGAAATCCACCTTAATAATAGTTAAAAGTTAGGAATAACAGAGAATATTTAAATCAGGGAAACCAAGGACAGTTAGAAAAAACAATAATATCCACGGGAGTTTAACTGGTATGCATGAGCAGCATGTTCTTGATATTCAGTTAAATTTAAGTAATATCCCAAAACACTGAGTGATATTGTAGCAGCGATGATTCCTGGAAACAAATTATGCGAGAAGTAAAGATTTTGGGCAATATCTTTTATTAGAATGACTGTATAGCTGGGATACAGTTAGACAAGTTTTTGAATGCAAAGCATTCTCTGGAATACCTATGCCAACATTAAAATTTTTAGGCACGGTGACCCACATCTGGGATGGGACTCTACAAAACACCATATACAAAACAGCAGACCACCATACTTATGTGCCCAAGACAAGCAGTCATCCTAAACATACCAAAAAGTTGTTATCTACAATCAGTCCCTCAGATGCTGTCACATATGTTCTGAGAACTTGTGTTGCCCACTTGGCAGACACAGTTGCACAAGCACCCATGTCACAAGTTTTGCCTGTCAGAAGTTTGAGATGCAGTTCCCCCCAAACCCCTGCACCTATTACCTTGAAACTTGGCAGGCTTTGTGGTCTCAGCAGGTGCCACCACCCCTGCAGTTTTCATCCTGCCGCGCCTTAACACATACATGTGACATGAGTTTTACTTTCAAGAATTTTGTGTACAGCTCCCCCCAAACCCCTGCACCAATCTTCTTGAAACTTGGCAGGCTTCCTGCTCTCAGCAGAGGCTACCTCCCCTGCAAGTTTCATCCAAATCAGACAAAAAACAACAAAGTTATAGATATTTGATTAATTCCCCATTATGTCCTATGGCCAGATCTTGGAGGCGGCTCTGAACCTTCAGAGCTGCTTCGGCTAGATTGAAGCGGGAACCTGGTCTGGAGCTCTGGATTGGATCCCTGGCATCCGAAGCCAGATCGAATAGCTGCCTACTTGCACAGGCCTAGTGGTCATGTACCACCCCATATTGGAACCATAGAAGAATCCTCAAACAACTGCAGCTTGACAATAATCAGACTCTGAGAAATATATTCTCAGCCTCTCTACTCCTGGCTTTTAGATAACCCCCTAACCTTGCTCAGCTCATCATGAGAAGCAAAACTCCCTGCTGCTCAACAGACATCAAGTAGGACATCAAGTAATATTGCCTTAATAACAGATGTTTAACCTGCTGTCAGTGTAAAATTTTATATTTGTATGCTGCCAATACAGAGGAGTCAATTCTGACATGTGCAGGCAGCCTAGGCCACATGTCCCCTAATCGACCCCTGGGCTTGTCAATCATCTGTGACCTACTTTTCAGCTTCGCACATGCTCAGTCGCCCACAAAACCTGACCAGGCACATACTCAGTCCTTCTGCAGCATGATGTAATCAGACTAGAAATTTCTTTGCAGTGAGATCCGATTGGCCACTAAATTCTTATAAAAGGCCTGTGAGCCCCCACCAGGGTATGGGTGGTGGTGATTAGTTGTTGGAGGTGTGGGTGTTCGTTGGTCTTGTGAGTGAGGGAGAGCTGCTTGATCTGTTAGCAGAGGCTGCTATAAGCAGGGACTGCGTGACAGAGAGATTGGGATCTCGATCCCCGGGCCCTCTCCTCATAACCCAGTACTCATTTTCGTGTTGATTCTTCCGGCTTGTGACTGATCTTGGCACCGGTTACCAACTATGATTTGGATCATCCCTGTGTACCTTGACTATGGTTTTGACTTCTTCTACCTGGCACTTGACCTCGGCACAGCTATCCGACCATCCGTTTGTCCACTTGGACTGGCGTCATGACTCGTTCTTCGTTCAACTCGTTACAGTTTCGTTGTTCGTTTGTTCCTTTAACGAGCCGTTGACCAGCCCTGGGACTATTGAGTTGAGCAGCCGCCCCTAGCCCTCCGGGGTTAGATATCAAGGGCTCGCTCAAGAACCCCGTGGGCCAACGGACCCCTTTGTTATTTGTATTTACTGTAACTGAAGAAAGCAACACTACCTACGCCACTAAGCGTAAGTCTAATAAATCATCTTTGTTTTGAAACCAGATGCTTCCACGCCTCAGACCTCCATGCCAGTAATCCCGCCTGTTTCGTTCCAAGCCACCGCCCGGCCCACCGTGATCTTGGGGCATTTAATCCCGACACCTGCCAACATATCTTCACTGCTGCTACAATATACACCCTGCCCACAATGAACCAATCAGAATCTACAGATCTCATACATGCCTTTCCCAAAATGTAATATATATGATCCAATATACCAAATGCCCTTGAGGTAATTACATGGGTGAAGCTACAGCAACTACACACCAGAATAAACTCGTACAAAAAAGTAAGAGAGATGTACATCAGCAGGAGCACATTTTTCACAAAACAATCACTTCCTTTCTGATCTCACTACTCTCCTGCTCAAGAGACATCAACCAAATAACTTCAAAAGAGTTTGAGAACAAAAATTCATAAGCTGGCTGGCCATTAGGAACCAAAGACTGAACATCAATATACTACATCATAAAATAAAAAATCTACCCGATTCCTGAAATTCTTTCTACACACTACAGACAATAATGATCCTCCTCCCTTTCACCAGGTCTTGATATCCCAGTAATCAAGGTTCTTTTCTTTTGTTAATTGTTGGTCTACTATCCCTGAAAATTTGTCCACCTTGAATTTCACAGCTCTACCCATTATTCTTTTTAAAAAAGAAAAATATATATCACTGTGCTTCCTTCCCTCCTCAGACCTGAAGAGGAATCTCTTGCATTTGAAAGCTTCTCTTATTTTTATCCCAACTACACACTCAGTCTAATAAAAGACATCACCCAAAACCCCCTTGCCTCTTGCAAAAGATTAGTCAGGTTCAATAATCATGGCAGATTAAATATTTTGCCTGATATTCTACATATACAACATGAAAGGAAGGGAGAATGACAACTTAAAGGAAATAAGAAATGCCTATTCAACCAACTCTTTGCTCATACACACACTATCTTCTAAAAAAAATTATACTTAAAAAACCTACATAATTGAGTAAAATACCTAAACTATTTCATATGCAATCTTTGCCTTCTAATATTTCATTACAATTTCCAATCCTTTCATGACTGAGTTATTACTGTAATTTTGCTCAGTAATTACCATGAAACTCAAAATACCATGTAAATTGAACCAATACTTCAGGTAGTGGTGAATGAACGCAGGATATTACAGTTCTCTTTCCTAGAAAGTGTAATTTATTTCTTCAATTTAACATCTGTCTCTGGTTTTGTCAGGGTGCCATAACTAAAAAAAAAGTGTCACAAGAAGGTGAAACAATATCCTGCCTAAATAGAACTTTTAAAACCTTTTTTAAAAAAAGTGTAATTTTATTGACTGCATGGTACTATTTCCAAATTTTGCCAAAGAGATTTCTCTTTTCACTATCTATATTAACATTTTGCTAGATGATTATGCAAGTAAAATAATGCGATCTCAGTCCCCACTCAAGCAAGCCAGGCTTAGAAAACAGAACAAAGTTTGGTTAGTGTATTGGCTTCCCAGAGTATCCTTTACAGCAGTAGTTTTCAACCTGTGGTCTGCGGAACCCTGGGGGGTGGTCCACAGACTATGTCTAAAGGGGTCCGCCAAAGATTATTAGGATTCATCAAAAGTATGTGAATACCCACACTTACAATTCAAAGGGATCTGCACCTCCATTCAAAATTTCCAAAGGGGTCCTCACCTCCATTTAAAAAAATTTAGGGGTTTGCAAATGAAAAAAAGGTTGAAAACCAGTGCTCTGTGGAACTACAGCAAGAGATTCTTGTTATGAGACTGCAGTGTAAAATCAAGACCTGTTGTTTTCCCAGTATTCGATGGCAAAAAGTAAATAACTCACCCAGCCATGTTAAATACCACTGCAATTTTTAGTCAGCAGTTCAGCAGTTTGTTTGTTTTTTTTAATGCTGAGGAATATAAGTGAAAATGTCATGTACATATAAGCAATGCCACAAGAGCTAAAGTAACCCTGGACTACAAGAACACAGCAGTCATAACTCCAGGATCACAGACTTCTATCAAGAGAAACCAAGGGCAGTTCTACAGAACGTAACTAGTATCATAGCCAACTGTCACAGTGAAGATTCCCTTCAAAATGGGGGTGTGTGTGTGTGTGTGTGTGTGTGTGTGTGTGTGTGTGTGTGGTGGGGGTCCCCACACATTTTCATATGCGATGTCCCAAGATGGCTGCTGTTATCTTTGGGCCCATTTTCTTTTTCTCTGCATATGCCACTAGCATCCCTTTTCTATAATCCTCCTTTCCCTTCCCCCCCCCAACTCCCTCCTACTTCATTTTCTATTTTTTCTGCTTTCTTTCTGTGCCCCCTCCCCTCCCCACCTGTTCACCACTGAACAAAGAGACAACATATTGTTTCTTGCTGGGTGGGAGGAGAAGAGACAAGTGCCCAATTTTGCCATTATTTTAGAGAGACCTTTGCAACCCAACTGGGATTAGAAAGGTTCCCGTCAGGGGCAAGCCCAAGGGCTCCCTCTGCAACAGAGCTGAATCTTCTCCCTGCATCTGGCAAGCCAGCTGGGCACAGACAAGGTCAGCTGGTTGTCTGCCTGACCTTGCAGCTCTTTTAGAAGCTATGGAGCAAAGCAGGTTTAGATGACAGGCCACAGTGAGCTCCGCAGCTCACCATGACCCAGCTCAGGGCTTCCCTTCTCCCAGAGCTGTGGGGCAGGGCTGCATGGTGGGGCCAACCTGCCATATGTTCAATTTAGGATATAACTGGAACCAGCCACAAAACTATTCCACATATTTTGTGGAACATTTTTGTGGGTAGTTTCTCATTTTGTTGTACCACTAATTCCCTGAACAGGGCTACTACTTCTGGCAAAGTTAACAGGCTAATTGTTTCTTAAGTATAATGTTTGCCAGGCCCTAAGTGCCACCCCTTTAAAGTCTGATTGGCTAGGGACTTATTGAGTTAGCTACTTAACCATTTAAAAAGAAGAGATTCCCAGTACCTAGGTAGATCCCAGCACTTGCTTCTAGCCCTAGAAAGTCTGACTATAAAAAGGTTGAAATGCTGAAAACTTTAAAGGTATCAAAAAAAGAAAACTGCTTAATGTCTTTGGAAGTGTTCCCCATTCTTCTCTCCTTTTAAGTCATATGTAGTTGACCTCAAAGTACCTAAACCTTAAAACTGTTGAACACTCTCTAAAAATACTTCAAAATAATTTCATGTGTGTTCTGTACATGCTACAATAAAAAGTCCTTCTTTAAATACATAGGGGGTAAAAAAAAGGTTCCGGGTAATGT
>NW_017729034.1:73327169-73331989 GCF_001723915.1 Gavialis gangeticus
TTGATGCCAAGATGAACATGGGCCGGCAGTGTGGGGATGCAGTCAGGAAGGCCAACCGCACCTTGTCATGCATCCACAGATGCATCTCAAGCAGGTCCAAGGAGGTGATACTCCCCCTCTGTGCGGCACTGGTCAGGCCGCAGCTGGAGTACTGCGTCCAGTTCTGGGCGCCACACTTCAAGAGGGATGTGGACAGCATGGAGAGGGTCCAGGAGGGCCACTCGCATGATCAGGGGGCAGCAGGGCAGGCCCTATGAGGAGAGGCTACGGGACCTGAACCTGTTTAGTCTCCAGAAGAGAAGGCTGAGGGGGGATCTAGTGGCCTGTTACAAACTAGTCAGAGGGAGGATCAGCAGGCACTGGGGAAGTCCCTGTTCCCCCGAACACCGCCAGGAGTGACCAGGAATAACGGTCACAAGCTGGCAGAGGGTAGATTTAGGCTAGATATCAGGAGGCGCTACTTCACAGTCGGGGCAGCTAGGATCTGGAACCAACTTCCAAGAGAAGTGGTGCTGGCTCCTACCCTGGGGGTCTTTAAGAGGAGGTTAGAGTAACAACTTGCTGGGGTTGTTTGACCCCAGTAATCTTTCCTGCCATGGCAGGGGGTCAGACTAGATGATCTACTCAGGTCCCTTCTGACCCTAGAAACTATGAAACTTTAAATGCGCAAGTAGTTTTGAGAAAAGGGTGGGAATGTATGAAGGGGAAAATATTAACAACCTCAGGGAATTAAATGTTTTATATCTACAAAAAACCACTTACAGTGCAAGCAGCAATACCAGCATAGCTTCCCACTTCAGCAACGTACCTTAATCCTGACCCAAAGGCTTTTGAAATATGTAAAATCCTACTCAAATTCAAAACACAGCCCTATTCTTTATTTCAATTCTCTGTCTATTCTGATAAGAAAACAGAGGAAGAATGGATGGAATAGATCATGTAAGCACCCTGAAACCAAAACACAGCTGTAAGTCTAATTTTAGGTCTACTGCACTTGACATTATGAGCTTAGAAGAATATATTATGTATACCAGTTCCCTGCAATAGTAATTATGTTGCCCTCTGACACTAAAACAAAGCTTAATATTGTGTGTCCATTAACAAATACCATAGTACTTTGTTTCTCACTAGCTTTTAAAACATCAAAGCACTGAAGGGTTCACTGCTACAGAGAACCCACTAACCAATTCATCATTTCACTCTGAAGAATTTGCTTATCAAAAACAAAAGTAGTGCCAAATACTTAATTGAGCTTTTCTTTTGAAAAAGTTAAGCTTGATGTTCTGATGAAGACTCTTTAAGGTAATAAACTAAAATATCCTTGTTCTGTTGCCAAGCGACCACTTCCATTCTGCTCTTGCTAGACATCATTTTGTCACGTTCACTTCCATTCTACCTTTCCAGTCAATGCTATTTCTTAACTAGCAGACAGATGGTTCTAATAAGATTGGTCTGGAAGGGCAAAAAAAATCAAAGAAATACAGCTTACAAACAAAAGGCACTGTCTTCAACTGCATGTGATCTTGGTACAGATTTTCATTTCAATTTTTTTGTATATTCAAAAATCTTTAATAATCCTTTAATGATTAACATCCCTCCCTCCAAAAAGCTTTAAGCAGTGCATTTTACCATGGCAAAGGTATTTCTTCAATGACCAGAATAGGTTACTGACACCTGCAGAATATGTTGGAGGAAGAAGGGGGCAATGGTGAATTTATATTTCTAGAAAACTAAGCAAAAGTTGAAAGTATAGCTGTGTTCCTTTCCCTGACCCTTTCATTGGTTATTTGACCTCCCAAGCCTACTTTTAAGGGTGATGTCTCTGTATGTAAGATCATTGCCACATATTGACTTCAGGCTTTTCATTAGTATCTAAATCCTGAAAAGTCACAAATGATGAACAATGAAATCAAGAACAAGGACAGCAATCATCTCATGGTGATTAGGTAATGAACACATCTTTATTAAGGAGTTTGTGGGGGGAGGGAGGTGGGGTAAAGAGGGAATAATGATGACAATAAAAAAATTATTAAAAACACACCAGAAGTTCCAGCCCACAATTTGACTTACAAAATTAAGTGGAATGCTAAACACAGGACAATGGTCACTTCTACACGCAACACTATTACCATCTACAAGTGATGAAATTGTCATCATGTGGTTTAACAGCACCACACTGTACACGTGCAAGAATTCTGGGGGTTTTAAAATGAGTTTGCATCGTTGCAAACTAAACTACATCTCAAGGTCATTTAGTTTGCAATGATGCAGTGCAGCTACTAGTCAGCTCAGGCCCCTGGCCACGGGAGAGGCGGGCAGGCTCCGCAGAAAAAAGGGATTGAGCCCCTCACTGCTTCTGCCTTCAGCAGGCACCTGCTGAAAGAAGAAGTGGGGACCTGATCCTTTTTTCTTTTCTCTCCCCAGTGGAGCCTGCCTGCCTTTCCTGTGGCCCAGGGGGTGAGCGGCGGGGGGGGGCAGGGGGGGGAGGCATAGTTTGTCCCTCTGAAGTGGTGACACTCCCCAGGGTTGCCTAGGAGGGCTACTAGTGGGCTGGGTGCTGGTTCAGCTTGGGGTTGGGGAAGAGTTGGATTGGGCTGGGTGCTGCCTCCAAGCTGGGGCAGCACCTGGCCTGCCAACAGCCTGCCCAGGTGGCCCCACCACTGTGGAAGGAAGGACTGGGGCCCTCTTGCAGCTTAGGGGCTGCTCAGCTCATCAGCAACTCAGCAATGAGTAGGCTCCACCAAAAAATATCAGGCCCATTACCGAAAAAGAAAATGATCTGGCCCCTCGCCATAACAGTGATGGAAAAATAAAACCCTACCATTTCAATTAAAAGCCTGCTGTTTCAATTTAGGGGGCACAGAATGCAACCCTAAGGACTAAACCCCCATTACGTGTACAAGGGCCATATTATATGGAAGCCACACCAGAAGAATTTGTGTTTTCTTTACTGGAGAAGATGGCCAATGTATACTGCTCCCCAGTTTATGCAAGCACTGTCAATATACAAAGGAGGAAATAAACAGAAAAAGATATGTAATGGCAGTTATGTTAAAGACATGAAACCAAAAATAAAACAGTGTTCAGAGGTCAAAACTGACAGAAAATCTGTAACAGCCTTCCCTGGCGATTCCAAGGAATAGTCATGAAGAACAACAAATAAAATAAATACTTTAAAATTAACTTGCATCATTCTTTCAAGTAGAATTTCAGACACGAACTAGAGGGTTCAGTTCTTTCCTTGACATTCAATATACAATGCCATTTGTCTTAAAACAGCTGATCTGCACTTGCTGATCTGACAAAAATGCTCAGAGCGCATCTACATGAGATGCCCTAAAGTGCAGTAGATTATTCCACTGTGCATTAATGCATCACAGCAAAAACCGTGCTAATGTACAGTAGAATTAGCCTACTGCACATTAAGTGTCACAAAAAAATTCACCTTTGCTACTGCGCATTAGAGCAGATACTGCACTTTATCAAGTACCTCATATTAGAGGTACTAAACAATGTGCAAAGGCACATTGATGAATGTATAGACATGCCTATAGGGTACTAATCTTGCATTGGAGAGCAAAATAAAGCCTGATGCCAGTTAGAACAATTAAAGCTAATAAAACTGGAATTTGTACTTGAATTAAGTCACTGAGGCTAAGTACAGACAGTCAAAAAGCCTGAGGTTGAATCGATTCAGTCTTCACAGGTTAGTTTAAATGGCTTTATGAGCACTCGTGATGCTCTGGCCAGGTGCCAGATGACTGGAAGAAAGCCAACGCGGTCCCCATCTTTAAAAAAGGGAAGAGGGAGGACCTGGGCAACTATAGGCCCGTTAGTCTAACTTCAATCCTGGGGAAACTCTTTGAGAAGATTATCAAGGAGCACATCTGTGATGGGTCAGCATCAGGGATGACGCTCATGGGCAACCAGCATGGTTTCATTAGGGGCAGCTCCTGTCAGACCAACCTGATTGCCTTCTACGACCAGGTCACAGAAGCACTGGACGCAGGTGTCGCAGTGGATGTAGTCTTTCTGGACTTCAGCAAGGCCTTTGACATGGTCTCCCACCCTTTTCTCATTAAAAAACTAGCTGACTGCAGCATTGATGCCTACACAGTCAGATGGATTGCAAATTGGCTGAAGGGTCATACTCAGAGGGTAGTGGTGGATGGGTCATTTTCAACCTGGAGGGAAGTAGGCAGTGGAGTCCCCCAGGGCTTGGTCCTTGGGCCCACACTGTTCAATTTCTTTATTAGTGACTTGGATGAAGGGGTCAAAAGCAGCCTGTTCAAATTCGCTGATGACACCAAAATTTGGGGGGAGGTGGGCACACTAGTAGGGAACACAGATTACAGCAGGACCTGAACAGGTTACAGGGGTGGGCTAACAAAAATAGGATGGATTTCAATACAGACAAGTGCAGGGTGCTGCACTTCAGCAGTAGGAACTAGCAGCAAGTTTATAAGCTGGGAAACTCCTTCCTCGAGAGCATGGTGGTGGAAAGAGATCTTGGAGTCATTACTGACTCCAAGATGAACATGGGCCAACAATGCAAGAACACCGTCAGTAAGGCTAACCATACCTTGTCGTGAATCCACAGATGCATCTCAAGCAGGACCAAGGAGGTGATCCTCTCCCTCTATGTGACACTGGTCAGGTAGCACCAGGAGTACTGTGTCCAGTTCTGGGCCCCGCACTTCAGGAGGGATGTGGACAGCACTGAAAGGGTCCAAAGGAGGGCCACCCACGTGATCCGGACAGCAGGGCAGACCCTACGAAGACAGGCTACAAGACTAACCTGTTCAGCATTTGCAAGAGAA
>NW_017729034.1:73336989-73340848 GCF_001723915.1 Gavialis gangeticus
GGAGGGAGGTGGGGTAAAGAGGGAATAATGATGACAATAAAAAAATTATTAAAAACACACCAGAAGTTCCAGCCCACAATTTGACTTACAAAATTAAGTGGAATGCTAAACACAGGACAATGGTCACTTCTACACGCAACACTATTACCATCTACAAGTGATGAAATTGTCATCATGTGGTTTAACAGCACCACACTGTACACGTGCAAGAATTCTGGGGGTTTTAAAATGAGTTTGCATCGTTGCAAACTAAACTACATCTCAAGGTCATTTAGTTTGCAATGATGCAGTGCAGCTACTAGTCAGCTCAGGCCCCTGGCCACGGGAGAGGCGGGCAGGCTCCGCAGAAAAAAGGGATTGAGCCCCTCACTGCTTCTGCCTTCAGCAGGCACCTGCTGAAAGAAGAAGTGGGGACCTGATCCTTTTTTCTTTTCTCTCCCCAGTGGAGCCTGCCTGCCTTTCCTGTGGCCCAGGGGGTGAGCGGCGGGGGGGGGCAGGGGGGTGAGGCATAGTTTGTCCCTCTGAAGTGGTGACACTCCCCAGGGTTGCCTAGGAGGGCTACTAGTGGGCTGGGTGCTGGTTCAGCTTGGGGTTGGGGAAGAGTTGGATTGGGCTGGGTGCTGCCTCCAAGCTGGGGCAGCACCTGGCCTGCCAACAGCCTGCCCAGGTGGCCCCACCACTGTGGAAGGAAGGACTGGGGCCCTCTTGCAGCTTAGGGGCTGCTCAGCTCATCAGCAACTCAGCAATGAGTAGGCTCCACCAAAAAATATCAGGCCCATTACCGAAAAAGAAAATGATCTGGCCCCTCGCCATAACAGTGATGGAAAAATAAAACCCTACCATTTCAATTAAAAGCCTGCTGTTTCAATTTAGGGGGCACAGAATGCAACCCTAAGGACTAAACCCCCATTACGTGTACAAGGGCCATATTATATGGAAGCCACACCAGAAGAATTTGTGTTTTCTTTACTGGAGAAGATGGCCAATGTATACTGCTCCCCAGTTTATGCAAGCACTGTCAATATACAAAGGAGGAAATAAACAGAAAAAGATATGTAATGGCAGTTATGTTAAAGACATGAAACCAAAAATAAAACAGTGTTCAGAGGTCAAAACTGACAGAAAATCTGTAACAGCCTTCCCTGGCGATTCCAAGGAATAGTCATGAAGAACAACAAATAAAATAAATACTTTAAAATTAACTTGCATCATTCTTTCAAGTAGAATTTCAGACACGAACTAGAGGGTTCAGTTCTTTCCTTGACATTCAATATACAATGCCATTTGTCTTAAAACAGCTGATCTGCACTTGCTGATCTGACAAAAATGCTCAGAGCGCATCTACATGAGATGCCCTAAAGTGCAGTAGATTATTCCACTGTGCATTAATGCATCACAGCAAAAACCGTGCTAATGTACAGTAGAATTAGCCTACTGCACATTAAGTGTCACAAAAAAATTCACCTTTGCTACTGCGCATTAGAGCAGATACTGCACTTTATCAAGTACCTCATATTAGAGGTACTAAACAATGTGCAAAGGCACATTGATGAATGTATAGACATGCCTATAGGGTACTAATCTTGCATTGGAGAGCAAAATAAAGCCTGATGCCAGTTAGAACAATTAAAGCTAATAAAACTGGAATTTGTACTTGAATTAAGTCACTGAGGCTAAGTACAGACAGTCAAAAAGCCTGAGGTTGAATCGATTCAGTCTTCACAGGTTAGTTTAAATGGCTTTATGAGCACTCGTGATGCTCTGGCCAGGTGCCAGATGACTGGAAGAAAGCCAACGCGGTCCCCATCTTTAAAAAAGGGAAGAGGGAGGACCTGGGCAACTATAGGCCCGTTAGTCTAACTTCAATCCTGGGGAAACTCTTTGAGAAGATTATCAAGGAGCACATCTGTGATGGGTCAGCATCAGGGATGACGCTCATGGGCAACCAGCATGGTTTCATTAGGGGCAGCTCCTGTCAGACCAACCTGATTGCCTTCTACGACCAGGTCACAGAAGCACTGGACGCAGGTGTCGCAGTGGATGTAGTCTTTCTGGACTTCAGCAAGGCCTTTGACATGGTCTCCCACCCTTTTCTCATTAAAAAACTAGCTGACTGCAGCATTGATGCCTACACAGTCAGATGGATTGCAAATTGGCTGAAGGGTCATACTCAGAGGGTAGTGGTGGATGGGTCATTTTCAACCTGGAGGGAAGTAGGCAGTGGAGTCCCCCAGGGCTTGGTCCTTGGGCCCACACTGTTCAATTTCTTTATTAGTGACTTGGATGAAGGGGTCAAAAGCAGCCTGTTCAAATTCGCTGATGACACCAAAATTTGGGGGGAGGTGGGCACACTAGTAGGGAACACAGATTACAGCAGGACCTGAACAGGTTACAGGGGTGGGCTAACAAAAATAGGATGGATTTCAATACAGACAAGTGCAGGGTGCTGCACTTCAGCAGTAGGAACTAGCAGCAAGTTTATAAGCTGGGAAACTCCTTCCTCGAGAGCATGGTGGTGGAAAGAGATCTTGGAGTCATTACTGACTCCAAGATGAACATGGGCCAACAATGCAAGAACACCGTCAGTAAGGCTAACCATACCTTGTCGTGAATCCACAGATGCATCTCAAGCAGGACCAAGGAGGTGATCCTCTCCCTCTATGTGACACTGGTCAGGTAGCACCAGGAGTACTGTGTCCAGTTCTGGGCCCCGCACTTCAGGAGGGATGTGGACAGCACTGAAAGGGTCCAAAGGAGGGCCACCCACGTGATCCGGACAGCAGGGCAGACCCTACGAAGACAGGCTACAAGACTAACCTGTTCAGCATTTGCAAGAGAAGGCTGAGGGGGAACCTGGTGGCCATCTATAAATTCACTAAGGGGGACCAGGAGGGTTTGGGAAACACCTTGCTCCTCCGAGCGCCCCCCCGGGCTAACAACGAATAACGGCCACAAGTTGTTACACAGTAGGTTTAAACTAGACATCCGAAGGCACTACTTCACAGTCAGGGCGGCTAGGATTTGGAACCAACTTCCAAGGGAAGTGATGATGGCTCTTACCGTGGGGGTCTTTAAGAGGAGGCTTGACGTCTACCTGCCTGGGGTCGTTTGAGCCCAGTTCTCTCTCCTGCTCAGGGCAAGGGGTCGGACTAGAGATTCTACAAGGTCCCTTCTGACCCTACTTCTATGAATCTATGAAGCGAACAGACATTCACTTTTGATTCCAGAAATGCAGCCATATGCCCACAGTGGCCCAAGCCAGAAACCAAGGATGCCAGAGCACACCTCCCTTCTCAGCTGGAGCAGACAGCTTGGGCCAAGGCTAGCCTGACTACCCTGGAGGGTGGAAGGGAGTGGGGGGGAAAAGGGCTTGCACTGGGATGGTGAGGACTGTGAGATAACTTGAATCTGGAGCGGATCTGGGACAGAAGTTCAATAAAGCGATTTAACTTAAATCAGTTAAGCCTGATACTACATTCATCCAGGTTCTCAGACTGGTTTCAGCCATTTTGAAAGTGCCTTATGTGCACTGAACTTCTGCCGTGTTACAGATTTGAACTGGTTTCCAGTCACTTATACTGGTTTATGTGTAATTTCTGTCCCTAGCCTGAGGGTTATAACTATAGGTAAGAGAATGAGAAATACACTAAAGATAGCATATACAGATATGTAAAATGCAATATAAATAATTGCTAACAACAGGGTATGTACCTGTAAGCAAATAGTCTCAATTAGCTCTTATAAAATACTAGCCAACTGTCCATCAAGAATGATTGAGTGGGGCAGGGACAGAGCGCCGCCACCCACTGGCCTGTGCTTCCACCGCTCTGCCTCCAGTTCCATGCACCCCCGCATCCAG
>NW_017729034.1:73345848-73349348 GCF_001723915.1 Gavialis gangeticus
CCCACTGGCCTGTGCTTCCACCGCTCTGCCTCCAGTTCCATGCACCCCCGCATCGAGCCTTGCCGCCCCCTGCCACTCCACCCCACTGTGCCGCTGCCTCCCAGCCACGGGAGAGGGGGCGAAGCTTACACACAGCATCTGCAGCTGACACTCAGTGCCCCACTGCAGGGGGGGGAAGCTTGCCCAGCTGTCCCCTCTGTCCCCCTCAGCCAGCACCCCTTGCTGCCACTGCCTCCAGGGAGCAGGGCTGGGGGGGGGCTGCAAGGCCAGTGGTACTAGCCTTGCCACTCTATTCCATCTGCTCTGTCGCTGCCATCATGGTGGCACTCCGCCATGCCACCACCACCTCCTCCTGTCTGGAATGCTCTTGGAGCACTGTAAAAAGTGTGAATAAAATGTTACAGACAGGCAGACTAAGGCTTTTATAATATTAGAATGATAGGAAAACACAAATATGGGAGATTTTAAAATAGCAGCTCCATGTTTTACAAAGCTAAGAAATACTTCAGGATACAAAAAATGAAAAGAATTACATGAAACCTTTACAGATGAGTCATTTCTCCCTTGATTTTTGCAGGTCTGAATTATTTTGTGAAAGGGTACTGAATCAGGTTTACAAAAGCACTTCAACAATTTTCAATAATAGTTAATGGGAACTCTATGATGAGAAACTGTTTTCAACAACAGTACTTTTCAAGTGTAGACAATGCTTGTCTATCATGTATTTCAGCCAATATTCCTCAGGAAATGACTTTCAAGTTCTGGGAACAAAAAATATCTACCACTTTATTAAGGGACTTGGTTGAAAGAATAGGAGTAAGAGTGAATGTTGTTATGATGTGTTCAAGTTCTATAATAATCCCATCATTTCAAGGGCATATTTTCATAAGGATGAATCCTAGTCTCAGTGAACATCTAATGTATCTGTGGCTTAAAGTAACCATATATTAAGTGTTTATTGCTGTCAGGAATAACAATAGCCTGTACAACTCAAGCCTGCAATAAAATGTTTACTGAGAATTGGCACGAAGGAAAAAAATATAATAGGAAAGGGAAAGGAGGAAAAGGTGAAATGAGAGAGGCTCAAACAGCTGGATTTATATTATTTTCATTATCAGCACTATTTGCATTTCAGTGCACCTTAAGGTACTCCAAAGGGGGTCAGGGAACCATATATACACATATCTATTTTTATCTTCATAAAATTAACATTCTTTTTTTTTTGGCAATATGTCAGGATAATTGTGCCAGCCTGACTGTGACCTTTTGTAACGCTATATATCTGACACTGAATCAGGCTTGGTTTCCTGCGCCTCCAGAAGACAAAGCTAGAACGTCACAGAGGCACTACATTCCACTGCTCCCAGACAAGAGTGCTTGATGTCAAATCATTATAAACCTTTAGGTAGACTCCTATTCTAGTTGACCAGAAGTAAAACCTCAAACATTTTAGGTGCAAATCAGAAGTGGTGGTTAGACGAACAAGTCTCCTCCTCCAACAATACAGGACTTATTCTCATAATAGATAATTATACTGTTTGTTTAATGTGAGTTTACTAGCAATTCCACTGTGAAGGTTGCTAGATATTCCAACACTTCCTCTTTTTTGATCTTCCTTTTAATTTTTAAGAAACCATAAAAAAATAGAGGAGAAGGGACCTTAGCCCTGCTCTAGGTAGGATCTTCCCAGAATAAACCATCTCATCAAAGTGTTTCTTAAAATCTTCCATGGCGGAAACTCCACAGCCTCTCTAAGTAACCTGTTCCAATGCTTAATCACCCAAAGAGTTAGAAAATTTTTCCTAATATCCATCTTAAATTGCCTTTGTTGATACCCAGCTTGATACCTCCTCCCAGTTGGACACTGGGTGTCAGCACACATGCATCAAAGCTGCTCCAATGCGCTGTAATTACAGCATGTCAGAGCAAACTTGATTAATTGAGTCTGCTGGAATATGGTAATTACGGCGCTTCAGCAGACTCCAGTATCATATGCATCGGTGTCTGTACTGAAAAATGGAGGTGGGAGCACTTTAACTAAATAGAACTAATGTTTTTAGTTAAAGCACCCCCATTGCCATTTTTCAATGCAGGGACGCCGATACACATGACACTCTGGGCGCTTTAATTAGAGTGGCTCTGAGAGCCACTCTACTTAAAGTGCCTCTGCCCCCACACACACTGCCTACAGCATGTGTATAAATGCACACTGATGACCACTCTTTAGGCATGATGATTCAATCAATCAGTTATACATCCAGCTCTAACAGAACCTGAGGCTTCTGTTAGCTTAAATGAATGCTTGCTGTGGGGGCTCGGAAGCTGGGCTCAGAAGCTTGCTGCCAAGAAGCCAGCAGGCCAAAAACCACTAGGACAGGGGCTACCCACTGGGGAGTGACTATCCCTGGAGCTACCTGCCAGAAAACAGGCAGTCCAGTAACAATGGGGTAATAGCTACCACTTGGGGAGAGGCCGCGTTGGGGCTAGATGCTCCATAGTAGGCAGCTAAGAGACAGACATCTAAGCTGCAGGAGAGGAAGGCAGGATGGCCATCAGGCCTAAATAGAAACCCCTGGAGGTGGCTGGAGAGCCACCTGACAGGAAGGGGTGGGGGTTTGGAGGGACATGAGACCAGATAGCCAGTCTAGTCCTGCAGGTAACAAGAAAAAAAGCTCCTAAGCAAAATGGCTGCAGTAGAGGGACTGACTAGCACCCAAGCAGTCCCCAAAAGCTGCAAAGGAAGTTATGGAGAAACTTATAGCTTGTAGGGAAGTTATAACTCAGTGTGGGGGAAATTTTATTATATAGCCATTAGGCTGACATTTATGTTTTGACTGAGAACTGGATGGCCAGGTTGTGGCAATGGGAAAGGTATGGAGGCCACAGAGGGGAACCTAGAAGGATACTCACTGCCAGGCAGCCTAGCGTGGGGTCAGGGACGCAGAAAAAACTGTGGGCTGGTGCAGGTCAAGGATGAGAGAGCCAAGGCCAGTGGAAGCAGGCTAGCCTGGGGTCAGCAAAACCCAAGGGGCTGAAGCTGGGAGAGCCAAGGCTATTGGGTGTGGTCTGGCATGGGGTTTGTGGGACTACTGCAGTGAGATCAGCCCAGCCTGGGGTTAGCTCTCAGTCCTCTGGATCCCTAGGACAGAGGCACAGCAACCACTGGGGGGGGCAGAGGCCCAGAGAATGGAATGCTAGAGCCAGAGGGAGGCCAGAGCCAGAGCAGGCTTCAGCCAAAATGGGCTAAAACCTGTAAAGGGACTGAAGCTTAAGATGGGTGAAAGCCAGACTAGGGCCAGGGCCCAGGGAGAAGAGAGCATTGCCATGGGTTCAGAAGGCTAGGTGGATTGGTTGGTTAATAGACAGGGCTACCAGGTCCAGCTGACAATTTAAAGTAACATCTGTGAGGCATGGACATGGCTACACAGGCAAAAAGGAGGCCATGATAGCTCTTAAAGCAACTGGTACCGAGGCACAGATGGGGCCAGGAGGGCCCCCAA
>NW_017729034.1:73354348-73360332 GCF_001723915.1 Gavialis gangeticus
TCACCTCTTGGCAAAACTGGCTAACTGCGGCCTTGGCACGATCCGCTGGCCGGGGAATTGGCTCCGCGGTAGGACCAAGAGGGTGGATTGGTTGGTTAATAGACAGGGCTACCAGGTCCAGCTGACAATTTAAAGTAACATCTGTGAGGCATGGACATGGCTACACAGGCAAAAAGGAGGCCATGATAGCTCTTAAAGCAACTGGTACCGAGGCACAGATGGGGCCAGGAGGGCCCCCAATTAGTGCTTGAAGGGCAGGACTGGAGTCAGCTAGATACAACAGGACCTACTAGTCAAAACAAGCTAGGGCTCACTCTGGGACCCTGAAGCAGTCTTCCTTTTCCAATAAAATAATTCCATCAAGGAGTGGCAGGCAAAAGGAAAAGGGAGGGTTCCCCAAGGAGCCAGAGTGGGGCAGGAGTCACACAGCCACCAGGGGGCATCATGGTTGCCCCTAGGGCCTGGTCTTGCCACACCATCTTAAGTACTTTCCTCTAAATCAGGGGTGGGCAAAATATGGCCCCAGGGCTGGATCTGGCACACTGAGCTATTCTGTCCGGCCTGCGGGGCCCCTAATTTTTTTTTTTTTTTTTTAATTAATACTTATTTGCCTGTGGCTCTTGCCAAAAATGACAGGAGCCAGGGGCAGTAGGACCCATGGGAAGCCACAGCAGGCCCCTGGAAGAGCAGGGCCTGTCCGACCCTGCCCCCTCAGCCAGAAGCCCCTGCCTAGCAGGAGCTTCTTGCCTGGGACTGTGGGGCTGTTCATGCCTGTGCCGGAGTGGGAAACTCAGGTAAGAGTGGGGACAGGGCTGCATGTGCTGGTCCCCACCTGACCATGGGGCTAGGGCGGCAGGGCTGGGAGTGAGGGGGCATGCAGGAGCCAGCACTGGTGTCCAGGCGCCAGCGCCAGCAAGGCCCAGAACTGGGTGGCTCCCCTCTCTCCCTGCTGGGGCAGCCCAGCCTGGCTCCATAGAGCCCAGCCAGCTGCACCCCAGGCTCCTGCCACCCTGCTCTGTGACCTGCCAGCATGGGCCCCGAAGCACTGCCTGGCTATCGCTGGCTCCCAACCCATCCAGCCCTGGGGGCAGCATGGTGGGGTACTTGGGGCTGACAGGGACATGGCTTGGAGCATGGGAAGTGCAGGGAGGCGGTGCGGAACTTGAATCGCGTGCCTGAAGTTTGGGGTGACAATGGCCACGGGAGGCTCTGGTGGGTGCCTGTGCTCTGGGGGGCGGGGGGGGAAGTCCCAGGCCCCCCCACTCCAGCAGCTTGGTCCTCGGCCCCAGGACAGGTGGGGAGGCTGTTCCAGGAGCAGAGCCGTGTCTGCTTTTCTGCTCCAGGGGGGCAGCACAGGCTGTCTCCTGAGGCCACTAAGGGTGGCACGACCTGGCAGGGTCCTGGGTCCAGGAAGCCTGGGAAGGCTGCAGGAGCTTCCAGAGCAAAAAAGTGGCTTCAGCTCTGCTCCGGCTCCTGGTGCAACCTCCCCACCCATCCTGGGGCCAGCTGCTGCCGGGTCCCTGCAGGGCAGAGGGGGTGAGCCTTCCCCTCAGGGCAGCGGCATGTGCCAGGGCCACCTGTGGCGGGGGGGGGCAGCCAGGCCATTGCCATCCCAAGCCTCAGGAGTGGGATGCAAATTCCATACTGCCTCCCCCAGCTTCCTGCATCTAAGGCCACATCCCTGCTGGGTTGTGCTGCCCCCAACCACCTCAGGTGGCTCCCTGCACTGCCCCCAGGGCCAGCCAGGAGCTTCCCTGGGGCCCCTGGCCTCTTGGAAGCTGCAGGAGCTTCTGAAGCAGAAAAGTGGTTGGCAGCTCTGCTCCAGCTCTTGATGCAGTCTCCTCACCCACCCCAGGGCTGGGGGGTGAGCTGCTGCCAGGCTGCTGGGCCCCTCCAGGGTGGTGGAACCTCCCCCCAGACCGCTCCAAGCCTCAGGCGTGTGATGCAAGTTCCATGCCGCCTCCCCATGCCCCAGGCCACATCCCTGCCAGCTCGTTCCACCCCCAGTGGCTCCGGGAGCACTCTGCACTGCCCCCACTGGGCCTGATAGGCCCTTCTCCAGTGGCCCCCAGCCTCCTGGTTGTGGTAGGGACCAGAGTGCAAACACTGCCACGAGGCTTCAGGTAGCAAGGGCTTGGCTGGCTCCCCCCCACCACCAGCCCCAGGGTACAGCACCTCATTGGGCATGGGGGTGGGGAAGGTCCTGGCTCCCCTGCACACCAGGGGCCCGGTAGCCCACTGGCAGCTTGCCCTCAGGCTCTGGGCTATTGCAGAGCTGGGGCAGGTGCTGACCAGCTCAGTGGGGAGTGTGCAGGGTGCTCCCATGCACCCCTCATATCATCAAACCCTTCCTGCAAACCCCACAAGCACACCCTCCTCCACACACAATCACACATCCCACAAATACCACACACACACACACAGCTCCCCACAAACCCCACATCCACCCACCCATTCATATCCCCCAGCACACCACACACACTATACAAGAGTAAGACTGCATTTTGAGTTATTATGCAATCACTTCTACATATAAAAGGAGAAACATGCATATCAGGACAAAATATATATTTTAATTGAATTAAAATATAATATTATGGGTATTTGATTTTTAGTATACAATTTGATTTTTTTTCTGGTTGTAAGATAGCAAACCCTCTTCCCTGAAGGAGTACTTCCAGGAACAAGGGGAGGAACTTCCAGTGGCAAGGGTCAGAGGTCAGGGGCAGGACTTCCGGATCCAAGATGGCAACCAGGGGGTGGGGCTCCTGTCAAGGGGCGAGGCTACCCATGCAGCCCTCGACAACTTGCCAAAACTCACTAAGCAGCTCTCCGCCCAAAATAATTGCCTGCCCTTGCTCTAAACTGTACGTCTTTAGCTTACTAATGAGGACCCTGTCAGAGACAATATCAGCCTTTAGTGGTCAAGACATTGTAGAAATGGAATGGAATCAAGGACTGTGTTATACTGGTGAAGGCTGAGAAAGAAAATCTGTATCTTGACGTGCTGTGAAACCAACTGATCACTCAAGTTCGGAAGCCAGTCTTGAAACTGATCACTAGATATTGCTTCCTGTACTTGTAGTTCTCTCTATAGCTCTGACTTACTGGCTTATATACAAAATAAAAGCTCTGATTTATTAGCATTAGAGCACCCTGGATACTGCCCTTTTACTCCTGTGAATGTAGAAGCCACGGGTTTCAGTAGAGGTGCTGGCCACAGGCATCACTGCTTAGTGTACATAGGCTCAAGAACCTGAGATGGTGGCTTCTGTGGTGTAAGGTCTAGCTATAAAATTACATATAGAAGTACCCTGAGGATAAGATAGCCTGAAACAGAACTCTAACTGCTTCTTTTTTCCTTCAAGATACTTGACAACTGAATACTTGAGAAACTGTTGGATTCCTCCAGAAATGCAGCCTTCAGCCAACCAGGGAATTGTTCCATCTGCTGGAAAGAAACAACGAAAGAGCTTGAGCCGGCGAGGCCCTTTGGAATGTCATAACTCAAGGCTTCAAGTGATCAGTCTGTGGCAAGGAAGAACTATACCCTAGTGTCAGGAATATTACGGAAGAATGAAGAGAAGAGTATTCCTTTCTAAAAAACATTTGCAATGTAGTATTGAATGCTTCATTTTCTTTCCTCTCAGCATCACTGCATTCTCCAATAAAAAGCAAATTCTGAGTGACAGAAAAGTACATTTCTTAAGCTGCCCTGAAGCTCTGTCAGTCACTATGCAATAAGGTGGTAAGGTCTAAATGCAGAGAGAGGGAAAGTATGCAGAAATGGGGGGTGGGGGGGGGAGAGGAAGGACGGGAATACAAAAGCAGTACAGTGAATGATGTGTGCTTAACAAGGAAAGTGATCTTGTCTAGCTTCAAGCTACAAAAAACTGTTATGAACAAATGCAAACACTGAACAGAAGGGCCTCTGTACTTATGTTGTACTTTTTAGTATCCTTAATGATAAAATAGTGGTGATGAAATACAGAAAGTTAAGTGATACAATGTTCAGTAAATGAGATTAAAAAAAAAAAAAAAACAAGAGTGACCAGACATGGACTTTTCCCTGTCAAAGTCTCCAAAAATATGCTTCATAAAATGGTATATGTTCTTTCACATAATGCTTCAGTTTACTAAAACGGAAAGGATTTATAAGTCAAATTTACTTTATTATTTACTTTTCACATTTAAAAAAAAAACAGACAATGGAAACACACTACTTCATTGCACTATGAATATATACAAGTCCTGAACAAAAACCAAAGTTGCACTAGCTTAATTAAAGGTGTGGATTTAAACAGATTTAATTAAATCTATTTAAATCTGGTGTGTATAGAATCTTAGCTTTAAACCTGCTTTAACACTAAAACATAATCCTTATAAGGTCCCCTCTGCATGGTACAGGTATCACACAATTAACTGGTTAATTGTGCAATTACCTTGATACCAGCTACACGTGCAAAATACCCATCATGCCATAAGGGCTAGGTACAGAAGTTACATGTAAACCAGGTTAAGTGATCAGGAACTGATTTAAACCTGTAACAAAAGTTGTTCACATAAACCACTTTCAAAATAGCTGAAACTGGTTTAAGATAAACCTGGGTGAATGCAGTATCCAGCTTAACCGATTTAGGTAACCAGTTTATGTAACTTCTGTCCCAGACCCCTTCCTGGTTCAAGTTAAACAACAGTCCCCCAGCATCCCAAAATGCTTTGCAGCCCTGGACTAAGCTGTGCTGTCTGCTAGAACAGAGCAGGGGTGGCCCCAGAGCAGTGAGGGCTGGCTGACAAGGGGGGTCAGGGTGGGAAACCCAGCTGGCACTGCCCAGTCTGCCCAGACTTTTCCCCACTGGAGTGGAAGGGGGGAGGGGCGTGGGCCAGCAGGCTCAGAGGGAAGGAGGGGGATTAAAACTCTCTTCCTCCCCTCTCCCACCCACATGGGACCCCAGCCTGGGTCTGCTCAGCTTTCCTCCCTGCTCACCTCTCTAGCATCAGGGGACATGACCAGACCCTACCCTGGCAGCAGCCTCAGGGGAAGGGGCAGGGGAGAAGGAAGGGGATTAAACCCCCAGTCTCCCCTCTCTCCCACTGGCATAGGAACCCCAGCCAGGGTCTGCCTAGCTTCCTGCCCCACAGGCTACTCATGTGGCAGGAGACAAAGTCAGAGCCAACTTGGGTAGCACCTCAAGTGAAGGGGGCAGGAACGGAGATTAAAAGGGGGGGGGGGAGGGAAAAGGGACTCTCTCCCACCAAGCCAGGGTCTGTCTGGCTTTCCACCCCACTAGCCACTCGCACAGTGAGAGGCATAGCCAGAGCCTGCCTGGGCAGCACCATGCTAGTGGGAGAGTCAGGGGAGATGGGGGGTTAAATCCCCCTGCCCCACTTCACCCCACCTGAGGGACAAAGCCAGCAAGGACTGCTTCCCCATTCCCCACTTCAGGCACAGCCTGCCTGGGTGGGGGTTTAAACCCCTCCACAATCATACTCAGCAGCCTGCCAGGGCCTGGCCATGCCACCCTACTCCCTGGCAGGTCTGTTTTCCTTCAACCTTGTGGCTGCTGCTATAGGGAAGGGAGGGATTTGCTCTAGCAGCCCCCAGCTTCTAGCCTGAGCCACTGCAGGCATGTGGCTGCATTTCCGGAATCAAAAGTGAATGTCTATTCACCTGCAAATCAGTTCAATTTACACAGATTATACTAACCTACAAAGAGTGAATCAATTCAGACTCAGGTTTTTTGAATGTCTGTACTTAGCCAAAAAGCTCAAACCAACTACAAAATTAGACCTAAAAAATGTGCATTAACTTTATAGCTAGTTGGTATAGGGCATCCAGCTTTAATCTGGACATGTAGCAGGATCTTCCCCTGTGGCTGGAAGCCATCAGATGATCTCCCAGCCCCAGGGATTTCACATCCCTCTTCCCCAAAGGCTGAGAGTGTAGGAACATGTAGGAAGAGCTCTTGGCAACTTTGTTTTTG
>NW_017729034.1:73360342-73367991 GCF_001723915.1 Gavialis gangeticus
TTTTTTTTTTTTTGTTTTTTTTTGGGGGGGGGGGGGGAAGAGGCAGGAGGTTAAGTGCCAAAGTGATTTATCATCCTATTTGCAAAAGCAGTTAGAGACTAGTAGTCCGCATGACTGATTTTAATGCGGGGGGGGGAGGGGAAATCAAGTAAATGGGGACAGAGTAAGAAATAAAAAAAGCCGAACAAAAAAAAAATATCAAAACAAACCACCTGAGGTAGAAGAACAGCAAGGAGAAAGAACAAACCTAATACTGATGAGAGCTGTAGTCACATAAAGCAATATAGTTGATGAAAGAAATGTACCTGATCTAACAAGGAAACTGAGTCAAGTCAGAGAAAAAAAAACAGCTAACACTGTAGAAGGAACCTGAACTATTGGTGTAGGACATGGATATTGTAAGGCAGGGGTCAGCAACCCCCGGCACACGTGCCAAGCACAGCACACAAGGCCATTTTGCTCGGCACACCACTGCCAGCCCGGGCTCTAAGCAGCTGCTGCCAGCCATGGAACCTAGGCTGCTCCCAGCAGGCAGCTGGGAAGCCACAAGCCCTGCTGCAAGCAGACCGGGCTCCACAGGCTGGCTGCAGCCAGGAGGTTGCAAACAGTTGCTCCAGGCTCCGGCATGTTGGCACTCCAGCACCTTTCAAGGTAGACATTGTGGTTTTTTAGGCACTCTGGCCAAAAAAAACGTTGCCTACCCCTGTTGTAAGGTATAACAAACAGTGGAATAGCAAATCATGAACATATGTATTGAAGGGTATGAGCTGTTCACGGAAGACAGAAATACAGCTAAAATGTGGTGGGGTAGCAATATACCACAGTGAAATGGTAGACAAAAGAAATGGAAGAGCATAAATAAAAACAGAGCTGTTCATGGTCAAAATTATTTTGGGGAAGGATTGTAATGGTATGGATCTACAATTTATCATGGGGTAAATGGAAGGAGGGCTTTACAATGCATCAGATACTCAATTGTAACTACCCGTATATACCCCATTAACCCACAAAATTAGAAGATAAGCCATGGTAGCTTAGTTGTCAACACGAAGAGATCTAAAACACTAGGGGCTTAGTTTTCACTTAACACTGGGTAAAAAACATGTACACATGCAGCCCCTAAATAGCACTGTATGAGCAGCAGTGCTACTTTAAATTATTTGTATGTCCATACCCTAAAATAAAATATTTCACTTTGGGCAATGTTAAAGATTTGCTTTAGATTCCCAGAATCAGATTTAGATATGAACAAATAAAATTACAAAAATATAAAGTCATACCAGGTTCTGGGGCATTACAGAAAACTAAGTTCCCATATATATATTGCAGAACAAATGCTGCTTATAATGATAGTGCCCCGATATTTCTGGATGTGCTAGCTAATTTGTTTCGTCTCAAAACCCCCCCCCCCCCCCAAAAAACCTGGATCAACAAGAAGCAAAACTATTTCAGACATGGTTTGGCCAAGTAGAACTTATTTTATAGAAGTGCCCATAGAAAATAACCACAGATCCTGTATTCACAAATTATTTAAATTAAATTGAAAGGATAAAAAAAGAAGAAAAAAAACGCATTACACACAAGGCTTTATTTCAAAGGGCAAACCTTGATAAATTATGGAAACTAGCTAATGAAAATCAGCTGAACTGAAGAATGCTAACTTAAATATAGAGGAGGTATTGGAATTTGGTCAAATCAAAAGGTGCAAAACTATCTAGAACAGGGGTGGCTAAACTGCAGCATACATGCGCAGCCTCTGTGCTTAACACACAGATGATCAGGGACATGGCAGATGGCACAGCAGCACATAGAGCAGGAAGCAGAAAGCAGAGCAACAGATGAAGTGGGAAAACAGAATTGGGGAGGCACTCAGAGAACTTAATCTGTGGCATGCCTGCCAAAAAGGTTGCCCGTTTCTGATCTAGAATATGTATCCTTAAAAGAGAGGGTGCCAGACCTAACTGAATGAATAATCACCTTGGAAATTACTAGAAGCAAGCAGAGGGCCAACTAGAAGTGCAAAAAGGGCATGTTAGACATTAAATAGTGTGGGAATAAAATGAGGACTGCCACAAGTTTGAACTAGTTCAAGAAACTTAAAAAGGTATTTAAGTGCAAAAAAAATAAATACAATGAGGATGGGGTAGAGATTAAAAGGTGAATTACAGATCATCTAGGTGTGGCCTCACACCATACTTTGCCTCTATTTTCAATAAGGATGATGATAATAAACATATGGGCCAAGACAGGATTAGTTAATGGAAGCTAGTGCATCTGATGTGGAAACAAAACTGCAAATTTGATGTGCTAGGTCTAGGAGTGAGTTCAAGAACACAGAATACGGAAAAAACTGGCAGAAGGCAGGAGTGTCAAGTCCAGTAGCAGGGATTTTTAATAAAGTTATCCAACTGGATATAGGCACATTATATGACTGGAGAATATAAAACACTGTACTTAAAATTTAAGAAAGGGAAACAATAGAAAGACATACAAATCTGTTACACTGACCTTAGTAACATGCAAGGCTTTTAAAAATGAAAGAATTATTTATTTTTGATGAAATATCAGATTTTCTAGGCAAAGGAAATCTGGTGGATCTAACCTGGAATTCAATTAACCATATGAATAGCGTCACAAGGAAGATTCACTAAGCTGGGTGAGGTGATTAGTACAGGAACCAGAAAGCAGGTAAGAAACTGACTAATAGAACAGCATTTCCCAACTGGTGTGCCACCACGCATATCCAGGTGTGCCAAGGCATTTTGGGCTGGAGCCATACCCCCTGCCTGGCTGGAGCCACACTCTCTGCCTCCTGCTCCTGTGGACACAGACAGACAGGGACTGTGGCTCCAGCCAGGCAGGGGACTGGCCGCACAGCCCCCCACATCCCATGTGCTGTGGTGCTTTATTTAGGTAAGTGTGCCATGGGATGAAAAAGGTTGGGAAACGCTGTAATGGAAAGTGACAATAGGTAAAAGGAAGATTGTCAGACTAGAGTAAGGTTGGTTGTGGAATTCTTCCAGGCTTCATCTCAGGACCAATCTTATTTGTATAAAACCTTAGAAGCGTGCTCATGAAATCTGCTCATAAAAGACAGTTGGGAAGCATCATCTATACAGATGAGGTTTAGAATATTATACTAGAATAATAACTGTAACTGTAAGAAATGGAGTAATAGAAATTAAATTTAAATTAATAGGTCTGAGTGAGTATTCATACATTTATAGATTTTATAGCAACAATTTCTGCTATAAACTGCAAGCTTTTCATTTGGAAACTACTGTGCATCAAAGCATGGCTATTAACCATCAACATGAGGCAACAGGAAAAAGGGGAATGCAATCCTGCAATGCATCAGAAAAAAAATATTTCAAGCAGAGATAAGTAAAAATCAATGTCATTGTATAAGGCATAGTAAGGCTTCTTCCAAAGTACCATGTACAGGTCTGATCATCCATGTTCAAAACAGATCAATTTCTGCCTGAACGGGTGCACAGAAGGAGTATTAGGATTATCAGGGAAATTGAGACTATGCAAAAGCTTATCTTGTGCATTTTACCACAAAAAGACAAGAGGGGATATGATCACCATTCAGCAATAAAGGGGGAAAATATCAGGGAAGGAGAAGACATATTTAAACTAAAGGAGGATGTTAGCACAAAAATGTTTATAGTTAAATAGTGCAACTTTGAATATAGACAGTGCATGTCTCATTTTCCAGTTTCTATACATTTGCAAATTACTTGAGTGTTTATGTTGTACTTACGGAAAAGCAATATATTTGTTTTAACAAGTACTTGTAGTAGAAACATTTCTAGGATTTAAAATTTGTAAGTAAAAGACCAGCCAATTAAATATTAATTTTGTATTTTCTGTGAAGCATTTTCAGAGGGGGAAAAAAGAATAGAAAAGCTGAGTGGGGCAATACTTGGAGAAGTCTATCTGTTCAACTGCAAAAGACAGGGTGGGGTGGGAGGAGACACTGTCATTCCATAAGAAACAAACTGGGATTGGAGGATCGACAGAATAGCAACCCTAGAAATTATATGATAAAAGTCTAAACTAGATGCCTTGCCAAACAGAATGCAAGAATTAAGAAGAGACAGATAGTAATTGCCTATGATCATCCTAACAAATAACTTATTTGGTAGATATACACAAGTTAGGTGATTCAGGGTAATATTTTCAAAAGGAATGTAGGTACTTCAGAGCTTAATTCTCATTAAAAAAAAAAGTCAAAGGCACTCAGGTATCCAAATGCTTCTGTAAGTTTTCAAAATGAAACTGAGACGCAATTGAGGTATGCCACCTTTAGTATTATACATTTTTCAAAGATAGAGACCTAGAAGGCTTATGTCAAGAAGTATTTTTGAGCATTAAGATGACAGATTAACATTTGCACAATACTGTGAATTCAGGAAGCATCAAAACTGCAGGGCACATGCTGACAGGTCTTCCTGTTGCGTGTTTTAGGTTTACAGCATAGGGTTACCATACATCTGGGTTTTCCCAAACACGTCCTCTTTTTTTTGCCTGTTGTGCTGCGTCCAGGCAGGTTTTTTAAATGCAAGCAAAAGGTCTGGGATTTCCTCCCCCCGGCCATTTCTAAGATAGTTGCCACTAGGTAGAACTAGCTCTCAAAATACCTAGTGTGGCACGTGTACAATCAGGAGCTGAGTTCATGATTTTGCTTTGCGAAAACTGTGGACTCAGGGAGAGCAGGGGGAGGGTGATTGGAGGCAGCAGGGAGCACAGAAGGTAGGGAGTGAGGGGCACCAGCAGAGCTGGAACAGGTGCAGAGGGTTGCGAATCAGGATTGAGGGGCACAGGGGAGGGCAGGGCAGGGCAGGGCAGGGCAGGGCAGCTGACTGCGGATTGGGTTTGGAGGGCACTGGCAGCACCAGGGGGCTTCGGGTCAGGAGTGAGGGGCACCAGCAGGGAGCAGGGGAAGTCGGGAGAGGGGTACTGCTTTTTGGGAGTGAGGTGCATTGGCAGTGCTAGTGTCAGTGGGTCGGGAGTGAGGGGCAGCAACAGGGCTGGGGGTTGTGGCTCGTCAGTGAGGAGCAACAAAAAGAGAAGCCCCCCCCCTCCCTCCCCCCATCATATTCCCCCTGCCCCGCCACCACAGGTGTCCTTTTTCGGGCCTGAAAATATGGTAACCCTATTACAGGACCTTAGCATTTATTTAATAAAATTATTATTTCACTAGACATGTAATTTTATCATACTCTTTGTACCCAACATATAATTGTTTTGTTTTGTTTTTAGAATATGTTCTGTCTTAGGACAGGAAATATAGCTTTTCAACACATTTCCAGAAGACAAGGGAGGTGTGGTTAGCCACGTTAGTCTGAAATCAGGAAGAAGGTAGGGTAGGGTGGCATCCTAGAACTGCAGTTCCCAATTTGACAGATTGCGCACCACCAATTTAAAACAATACAACCTTAAGTACAACCAGCAAATTTTTGTCATATAAAGTAATTATAATAAATCCATTAACGCGCACCACTGACAGGCTGTCTACGTACCAGTGGCGGTAAGCATACAACAAATTGTGAACCACTGCCATAGAGAAACTGGTTCAGAGAAGCATATGTTTTCAGAGATCGTAGAATACTTTGTCAGATACTATGAATGGACTTGCAAAGAGAAGATGCTGGAAGCCCTGTAGATATGTTTGTAAAACTTTTCCTGTTATTATAAGAAAAACAATGTTATTAATGTATACAATGATTACAATGGTAATTTCTATGCAAGAGATTCAGTTTCTTTCTTTATATATACTGGTGCTTCTGAGCAGGTGGACAAATATAATTCAAGTGCACTATTCCAAAAGACAGGGCAGGGCCTCTTCTCTGTTCACTCTTTAAAGCAAGCCCACCATACACTTTTGAACAGCAGCTGTGTAGTCATGATGAGTTGTGGCTATAAAGATACACACAGAGAAATATAATTTACATATTGGTCTCTTCTCCCTCCACCATTTGAAGCGTCTTTGAATAACAGAGCATTATCTCTGCCTTATTGATGAGAAAGCCCAGGTTGTGAGACAACAGCTAACAGTTTACTTCCTGAAGAACTACCAGCCACGATGAAGCATTCCAAAAGCTTTAACCGTAATAAGGACCAGAGCTGGAACCTGATAAACAATTACGACATTGACAAATGATAACCGGCTAGACTATTAAAAACAACTTTGTTTGGTTTTTTATATTTGTACAGAGTGTGCAAGGACAAAGGCCCCACAGCTTAGTGAACTCGACACGGGGCTGAGAGCCAAGACACTTTAAGTTCTAGTCCCATTAACTGGCCTTAAAAATATTTAGGCACTCTGATAACAGGGTGGTGATGTGCATGGGAGGGGAACCAAAATAGAACAAAGAACAAAACAAGGAGGTGACCATTCAAAACAGCACTCATGTAAACACAACCAGTATAAGGGTAAGACAATAAGGTAGACACTCCAAAGGACATAGGTCACATCCCCCCACCCCCCTATTTTTACTTGTTTACCAGCCCCATTGAAGTGTACCAATGACAGTTAAATAATCTCTCCATGGAAGCAATTAGGTTCAAGTAAATTACACATGCAGATTAAGGATGGCAACTAATTGGAAAAAGTATCACCCTTGTACTAAATGTGTTAGCTAAAAACTGCAGGTTGTTTTTACAATTGCTTGGGAAAGTGTGTGTAAAGATGTACATAGCTGTTTTACAGCCATCTATATAAAATGGAGGGAGTTCTCTCAACTCAGCAGGATAATCCATGTCTGATTCAGTGAGCTATTATGTTTGTGGGAAGGTAGCCCTTAAAAAAAACAAAAACAAAAACAAACAAACAAACAAACAAACAAACCCTTACACCTTTTGAGGGTTTTCTGGAGGGATTTCATTCCTTCAACAGCACAGGATTACCCACCCAAAGCCCTTTTTACAATAGATTTGCCTGCAGAACCACTACTTTTCTAGTTACAATTTTACTAGTCTGCAATTTTAATTTATTTTATTTCAAAATCATAACAAGCTAATGCAAATTGCTGACCCATGTTCAAATGACTTGCTCCCAAATTAGTACACATTCTCGGAATAAATTTCTAATCCCTGATGGGGCACTAAATACTCCTAATTATCTGCAGCTCTGCCTTGAAATGGTTGATTTAAACAGGTACGTGCATTAACAGCACTATGAACAGCTGTTTTAATACAATATTGAGAAAATGATGAAGTCTCTTATGAATGGAAAGGTACTGAGACTTTAGTGAGCAATTCATAATATATTAACAAGTTAAAACAAAATATTATTTTAAAATAAAGTGATAGCTCTTGAATTCACCTAAAACATTTAAAGCCCAACATTTCTCATAAATAAAATACACAATTACAAAATACACGGGATGGGGGGGTTACCCTTGTCTAGAGATTTACGGACTCAGTGTAAAAGTAAGAAAGAAAGAAAGAACACATTAACTACTGCTGTGTAGTTAAGACAAAAATAAAAATGGTCTCTACAAGCAAACAAACAAAAAGCAAATCACTGGTCATTTGACTTTTCAAATATATAAGACTTTAGCAAAAGGAACTACTTCTACCTAACATGATTATTTAAGTTATAGAAAACCAATACTAATCCAAGTTTGACACATGGAAAA
>NW_017729034.1:73368120-73382869 GCF_001723915.1 Gavialis gangeticus
AAAAAAAAAAAAAAAAAAAAAAAAAAAAATCAATCTGCTGCTCAGGTGGAAAATTACAGTACTTTGGAAAGCTTCAGACTAACGATTTTAACAGCTTTTTAGCCAGTCATACAGAGGATTTAGGAGTTACAGTAGGCTTATTCCAGGTGTCATTTGAAACTAGAAGTAGAGAAGCTCAACTACAATGCCAAGTAACACTTCAAATCACTAAACCAACCAGGGAAACATAAGTGAAGTCTGGCCTTTAAAGTGCAGATGCCTTAAGAAAGGCAAGAGACCAACGAGGTCAAGGAGAAGATCTGCTTGATTTCCAGAGAAGGGAAGTTACTTTAGGCTACACAGGCCTTCATGTTAAAGAGAGACTGGCATACGACACAGATAAGACAGAAAGGCCTGGATGTAGGTTTTTTGTGGAAATTTACCACTGCAGTATGAAAAAAGAACAGAAGAATACCAGTATACACAAGTCAGTAGCAGATCACTCTCTCAGACAAGGGCCACTAATTTTGCTCAAATCAGCAGGTCTAGCGATCTATGTTCCATGATCTACTAGCTGAACCTGTGCTTCTCTGCAAAAGATTAATTTGATTTTTTAAAATAATATTTTGCCATAATAATCATCATCATCTTCACTTTGTGGTTTATGTTTCGTTGCCTGTTCCAACTTCAAAAGCTTTCAGACCATCATTTCCATCTGGTTTCTTCTTGTAGGCTATAATAGAAATTTTTGACATGGGTGAGATACCAACCCCCCGCACTACCCCCAACCTAACGGACCAGACTAGAGTCCCTTAGCTGACGTTTTAACAGTTCCCTGGATGCTGCACCCTAAAATGCTCCCTTTATTTCCTTTTTAACTGTAGTTTTTCAAATGCAGACAGGTTGTGAAGTACTGGTTTTCTTTTGATTAACAATAAACTGCTAGTGTAACATACACATATTACGTGGTGTTTACAAGCTCCAGTAACACTTTTTGAAAAAATTGCGGATTTCTGCTTTTTTACGATGATTAAATAAAGAGCAGAACTCCAAACACTATTAAAATTAAAATTGGCCTCTGCATAAACCTGTATGCAACTAAAACTTAAGAACACTCCAATTAAACCTTAAGAACTTCACCATAAGCAGCTCTCCCGAAGAGGTAAAAAAAAATGCACCAGCTTGTACTGCATTAGAAATTGAAATACAACATAAATGCAACAAACAAATCTATTAAACAGCAGGCATTCTGCACAAAGATTAGAGGAAAGTCAGTGGAAGGGAGTGGGAGATTTGGGTTCCAGACTTGTGGGATCTCCACCATAGCTTTCCTATGTGACCTTAGGCAAGCTGCTTTCTATGCAATTTCACCTTGGTCTCAGAAGTACCTTGGCCCAAAACAGCTGTCCAATTTGACTTGGTTTAGCCAGTCACTGTGCTATACACAGAAGCTAGGGAGAGATGTTGATTTGTAGTACACCAAAGTGCCTCAGATCTACAATGGCTGCTTTCCATCTCCAAGGAGCAGGAGGGAGGATCCCATCATGTTCCTGAAGGAACTTCCCCACCCTGTACTTTCCTTCTTTCATCACCCCTACAGAGCATCGCATGTCACTAATAAGACTCATCCAAGAGTCAAACAAGATTTTTGTGGGGAAAGCTAGACAATTATGACCAGTAATTTGTCAGGACAGTGGCTGGCAACCTGTACAAGCCATGGATTGGAACAACCCGGCTCTGATCCAATAACTATGGCACCGCTGCTTCTCCCTGTCCCCCGATTCCTCCCCGCCACAGGCATGCAGCTTTCAGCCAGTGGGGATGAACTGGGGCTGCGCAGCTTGCAGCAGCATCTACAGTGCTGTTGCTTTCCTTCTGTGTGTTGTCCCTCCTACCTGACTGCCTCTGCAAAGCCTTCTAGCTCCATGGGCTAGATTCAGTGGCTCTGAAGGCCATATCTGGCCCCCAGGCCATAAGTTGCCAAACCCTATGTTGGAAGACTTGCTGTTAAGAAGTAGATTATTGGCTGTAGGTTTTAGAGAAGGTACAGACAAGAGCAACAAGGATGATTAGATATATGGAGGGTCTTCCATAGGAGAGGCTAAAGAGGATAGGCCTATTCAGTTTAAAAGAGAGAGGCTTGAGAGGGAAACATAAGGGCTTTCAAATACTAAATAGTGAAGAAAAAGTAAGTAACTTCTACTTTAGCTACTAGAGTAGGTTAACAGGACACATTTTGATAAACAGAAATTTATGGGGAGGATATTAAGTTAATAAACACAAAAGACATTTTCCCAACAGTTAGGAATAACTAGTAGGCAAGTAATATAGGAACTGAAAATGGAATAATGTATCCATCTTTATTTGGAGAGGCAGAAAATATTTAAAAAGACAAAGGGAAATCTTTTGAGTTTTGCTATTAGAAATAAGCTCATAAAAACTTAAAAGAATGCCAGACTGCTGAAAATTCATCTTTGTTCAGCTGAATAGCCCTGCAGAATCTACAGAGGCATGCAACATGAACTTTTCAGAAGGAAAACCAGGAATAAGGTCACGCACACAGGAAACGGGTGGTTAGTATTTTCCTTTTTCTCCCCTTTCATAGCAAGAGCATGCAGAATGTGAGTGTGCACAGGCAAATGAACACAATGCCCTACGAAGCGCACTCACCCTTCCACAGGAGGTTGCAAGACATACCAGGGGTTCCTTTCCAAACACAGAAGTTCTCTTTTGGACATGGAAGGAGTTATTTCTGGAATTATGAAAATTTTACAAATCTCTTCCCATGACCCTTTGTGACATTCAGACTATAAATGAACAGCTCCCACACTGGATTGCTAATTTTCAGTAGGAAATGTCATGCCCCTGCCCCTACCCTACATGGCAGTTAAATTAAGGAGATTGCCTTTGGCTGGATTTTAATTTGTTTTGCAAATATACTGGTGTAACAAACATTTGTTCTGGATTCAAAAAGGCTAGTGCTCATTTTCTTGCACAGATGTTATTCCATTAAGGTGGCCATCTTATCTATTAATGCATCAAGAACAAGGTGAAGATAACATTTCTAAAAAACTTGAAGTGCTCATGAAGTTGTTATATAGACAATTTATTCCAAGGCAAGAGTTTAACAATTTAGCCTGGAGTTTCTTGGACTCTGCTCAATTATGCACAAAGTATCTTTAAAAAGATATGAAGTTTCCGAAGCTAAGCACTCAGAAATCAAAAGACACACTATTAGTGACCACCAGTGGAAATTCAGTTTAAATGATCAGTTTAGCATTACACACAGAGGCAAGAAGAAACCTATTCTCCAGTCCAGCTTTCAGTTGCTTTAACCAGCAGACTCCCTTCTCTTCTTCTGATCACCCCAAGTCCCCTCTACTGTACACCTTCCAATTTCTGCAGCAAATGAGTTTTATAGTCAGACTTCTTTACAGAACAACACAACCTTGATTCATACAGGAAACAGGAGCATTTTATGCACTGAATGAGGCAGAAGTCCTGTATAAAACAGTAGCATGATATCAGGTAACTAAAGACTGCATCATAATGAATATACACAATAAAACTACATGTAGGTTGTGCAGGAAATCTTAAATCTAGTATTCCAAGGCTGCAAAAAACAATCACTCAAAAAGGTTTTTACAATTTGTCTATAATTCCTTAAATTAAAACAACAAACTGCATGGCATGGCAGCATACTGCACTCTGAATTATCAGCAGGGTTAGAACCTTTTAGAACTACTATGCAGACTTCTATTGGAACTAGCAAAGCAGCAGACAGCAGCAGTAAGCTATTGTTCTTGCTACAGACCAGCATTAAGAGGGGAATGAGACAGTTGCCAGCAGATTTCACAGATTTTAGTTGGCACGGGATGAATGGCAAGGCTCAAGGCCTATACAGATGCCATTTACATTGAGGAATTTACACAGGGACACTGACATAAATTATACTAGAACCCAGAGCAGCTTGATTAGCAGCTCTTCCATCCCATGTAGCTATAGCAGCAGACACTATTACATTGCCTTGCCACTAGGTGGCAAGACAACCTGGTTACACAAAGAGCTAGCCTAGGATAAAATGTAGACATGCAAGACCTACACCAATGGAGTATTTTTCCTGGGTATGGATACAGCATGGGTCCCCAATTTTTTGCTGGCTGAGTGGCAATTGAGCAAATAATGTACTGCAAGAAACTTCTCTTTCCCAGTGTACCTCAGGAAACACATATCTGTGAAAAGAAAATCTTTCTGTGGCCAAAAGCAAGATCAGAGGGCTTAACAGGCAACATACTGGTCTCTACTTGCAGGCTAAGGACCACAAAGTATATTACTCATACATACCCCTGCTTTTCAAAGATGAAAACAGTATCAGACTATGAAAGTTTAGGTTAAAAGGATCTTAAGAATCCCAGATTTTAATATAGTGTCTTCTTGGATTTAAAAGGAAAGTGCACATGATAGGGTAGGTTAAGCTTCACATCTTAAGCGTTTTCAGAAAGGACAAGGGATAGCTCACACTTCTGTATTTCGGGATGGTCTGCACCTGCAAAGATCAGTGCAACTAATGCAACAGGAAGGCCCTGAAGTATAGTATTAATAACTCACCATTCATTTATCTCTGGAAGTTCATAAAATTTTTATTTTGGTAGATTTATGCAAGGTAAAGTTTTCCATCTATTCATAAATTTTGTTCTTGATTTATATTTTGAATGCAAGTGCCAGACATGTAATTGAATTCCCAAGCAAAAATTATCTTAAGATGGTTAAGTCTGAGAATATAAGTCAGTAGGTTATAGGGCAACCCCTTTGCAGGGATATTACAATTATATACCCAGAAAATTTAGTGACAGTGAAAATGAAAGGAAACATTATATTACAGAAAAGCATTTAGAGTACTAAAATTTTAATAGTGAGGAAGATTAGTCATTGGAATGACCTTGGAAGGGATATGGTAGATTAACCATCTTGTATAGTCTTCAGATCAGCACTGGATACCTTGCTAAAAGTTGCTGGGCTTGATATTACATTCAACTAAGTGAAACATAAAAATGAGTGATCTACAGGAGGTCAAATTAAATGACTGTTCCTTCTGGCTTTAAACTCTGTGAAAAAAACCCTGTCCACTACTGACCCCACATAATAACCATGCAAGTATGATAAAGTATTTCAGTCCTCAAAATCAGGCACACTTATTTCTCTTTGTTCCCTCCTATGATGTTGCTGAAGGAAAAAAAAACAAAACAAGACATCCCCTTCACTCTGCTTCCTCCACATTTTTGTGCACCCCTACAAAAATGTGGAAGAAGCAGAGTGATTTGATTGCTGTGGAGGAAGCAGAGTGATTTGATTGCTGCTACCTACAAAGGCCTCTGCCGCCTCCTCCTCCTGTCTGCCCTCTCTCAAGTAGGTCAGATGAAACATGCAAATCTTGAAAATAAATAGATAATGGTAGGATACTACTCTTAATTACCTGACAATATCTGTGAGCAGATTGCTAACATTACGTCTCAAATTATGCTTATGTGCCCAAATGGCCACTGTCACCTAGGCTAAGTACAGACAGTAAAAAAGACCACAACTGAATCGATTCAGTCTTTGCAGGTTAATCTAAGATGTGTAGATTGAATTGATAAGCAAGTGAACAGACATTCACTTTTGATTCTGGAAATGCAGCCATATGCCTGCAGTGGCCCAGGTCAGAAGCTGGGGGTGAAGGGGAGGGTACTAGAGAATGCCTCCCTGCTCAGCTAGAACAGACAGCTTGGGCCAAGGCTAGCCCGCCCACCCTGCGAGGTAGGAGGGGGTTTGCAGGGGTAATGTAAAGAATCCTGGAATGCTGCAGGACCAAGTTAACTTGAGTCTAGAGGGGATCTGGGACAGAAGTTCAATAAGCCAAAATCAGTTAAGTCATCCATCCAGGTTATCTTAAACTGGTTTCAGTCATTTTGAAAGCATTTTATGTGCACCAAACTTCTGTTGTGTTACTGATTTGAACCAGATGTTCTGGTCTGACATGATCAACATTTCAAAACTCCAATTAAATCAATGGATGTGTGTGTTAATTCTCAGAAAACTCCATCAATACTTCAAGAATTTGAGTTATTTTCAGGGGAAAATGTGCCATTTTTCATACTAACAAAGAAACTGAATCTAGGGGCAAGCCCAAAAAACACTCATACATAGTAGTTGCCTCTATTATATAGGATATTATGAAATATGCCATAAAAGTTGTTCTCTACATATACCATAATACATGGAAATGTTACTGGAAGTGGATTGCTTTCTTGTAAAGTACATTTTTTGGTCAAAATGAGTTAAAAACCTTGAAGCAGAAACCATATCTTTTCAGCTGTAAAATACTGAAGATGCCTAAAGACTTGTGGATACAACCCCAAATCCCTATTGATTTCAAAGAGAAATACTTCTTTGCATCTGGGCCTATGTATACACTGTTTCCTATAAATCAATCTGAAGAACGGGGATGCAGCAGTAGATATTGCTGCTATGGAAATGAAATGAAAACAGTAATGCCATCAGTAGCTGATCTAACAACAAGGCAAGATCTAATAACAAGGTTGGATAGCCAATGCCATGTTTACTGACTAATCAGCACAGACTCCTGCAGCAGCTGTAAATTCTGAGCTCGTCAGGTGATCGGGACAGGGTCTGGCTGGAGGGGCTCCAGAGCCCAGGTACGAGAGGTGCTACTGTTTGCCCTTCCCCTTCCTGCCTTTCCCCACTAAATTCAACAGCAAGGGAAACAAGGAGAAAGCAAGGGCTCCAGCCATACCGAATGGGGAGAAATCACATGCAACACAGCCAAAGAGTGTGCAAAAGTGATGCTGCACCCCCTCTGGATACCTGAATACCCCTGAATACCATAGTTTAACTCAAGGTTGTCAAACTCTCTTTGACCAGTGAGCCAGATCAGAGGAGATTTGTGGGTCAGATCTTAACCTACCTCTTGTGGCAGGGCAAGTGGTGTCAAGGAACATGTCCTCAACAGAGTTTTGTATGACAGAATTTGGCAGTGGGCCCCACCCCCACTAAACTTGCTCCCAAATTCCTTACCTCTTGGAGGTGCAGAATGACACAGCTCTGTAAGCTGTATCTATGACAACCCTGGTTTAAGTGACTATGTCTTTTAAATCAAACTCATTAATGTATCTGAACTAGGAGTTTCAATACCCCAACATATGCACTTAGAGGATAGCATACTAGTAAACAGAGAATCACATCTGAACTGAGAATCAAAAATATTTGTTGAAAATTATTTTTCCAATGATGCTATTTTGTGCTCTACAGAAAAAAAATAATGCTATTAAATCCAACGAACAAAAGCCTTTACATGTTACTTAGCTTCCAGTACAATCAGGCACTGGCAATGTGTAGGGGGTGCATGCGGGTGCATGTGTACCCTGTGAGCGTGGCAGTGCCCACCTCTACAAAAAGGCACCTGCCACCCCTGCCGTCGATGCTGCCGGTGGAGTCTGCAAGAGCTACCAGCTTACTGCTGCCATACTCCCGCTGCCACCATGCCCCCTGCAGCTGCCAGGAGCACATGTTATTCATACAATCAGATTTTCAACTAGATGTTACTCATGCAAGTTCAGCCACTCCATGTTTTGCTACCTGCTCTAGTCAGAAATGGGCGTGTGGCTCTAATGTAAACCAAACAATGTGGTAGTCAGGAAAGAGTTTCAGTTTCAATCACGTGCACATTTTCCTTAGAGGCAGAGAGAGGATGGTCTCTGCTTAAATACACACCTTTACAAGTCCATTAGTACAAAACAAATTTTAAATGTTATTTATGATGCACTTATAACGGTCTTCTACCTCTCATTGGCTATCACTCAATACAAGGATGATGTCTGCCAGGGGTTTTACTGGTGAGTCTTAAGGTGGTTGAGGAGTCCCATCCATGCATGCTCTGTAAATTTTTCAGCAGATATCACAAGTGGTGCTGGTGTAGGGGGGGAAGGGGCAAGAGGACACAGGACAACTGTTGGCCAGGATGCTGTACGCTTTCCTTCCTCCTCTCCCATTTCTCGGCTTCCTGAGCAAGACTGTTCTCTTCAAAGAGGGCTGTAGCTTGATGTATGGTGCAGCAGCACTGAGACCTGTTACCAGCCAGCACTTCTCCATTTGTAGGGTCAATGCCAGGGTCGGTTCCACCCTTTTTAAGGTATGCTTTCAGGGTGTTCTTGTAGCACTTCCTCTGCAGGTCCTCTTACCATGACTAAGTTGAGAAGATGGAACTTGCTTTGGGAGATGAGTGTCAGCCATCGGCACACAGTGGCAAGGTAGTATAATGTTTCTCATTACTAATTAAAAGAATTGTGCAATTAGAAAGTATATATTAGAAGTTTTCTATTTGATCAATCTGTAGTGTCACCGCCAAAAATAAAAGCACTAAACAGTTTCAGAGGCTATATAGGAAGAATTCAAAAAACCTTGTGACCACAAAGGTGTGTTTATACAGTTATACCAAATTGAGACTAATGCATTATTTTTATGTCTACTTTCATGCAATATTTGGCTGAAACAGTTGGCCATCATCCATGGTTTTTTGTGCATTATTAAGAATACTACTGAGACACTAACCCACAAAAAGAAACCATTTCTAAATAAATAAAATATTTTCATAATTAAAAAAGTCTTCACCATATAGTAGCACTCTCTCACTTCAACATATACATCATAAAAGTACAAGCTGCAAGGAGATTCATTGGCACACTACTTTCCCACTGAATGGAGTCAAGCTGGGATTAATGAGAGTAGCCTAAAGGTGTTAGACACTTAAAACCCCATTAAAATTTCCTTAGGATGGTGGCTCCTAGTTCCTCTAGACTTCTTTGGAAATTCCAACCTTATTATCTGCCTTGATTCCAAATTGAAAAGGTTTAAATTAAACTAGGAAATACTACACTGTACTGTTCAGTTTACTTTAAGAATCAAGTAATCAGTACATATCCCCATCTCTCCTGGAAATGTCTGGCACAGTCAAAGATCATTTGACTGTACAGCCCATCAGTCAATCTTAACGTACAGCCTGTCAGTCTCTATTATGGACATCTCACTAGCCCCCTCAGTACAAAGTCATCTGAGCAAGGTGCAAACTTAAATAAAAGCATGATCTGCTAAATGTTTGGCTGAAGATACTAAATGTCTAAGAAAAATGTCTTATGTTACCTTCAGTGGTATTAAGATCAATTTGGGCCTGTAACCCTTACAGCAAGATACTATGTTAACTAGGAAACACCAAGTTCATCAAAGTACCAAATAAATTACCAAAACTTCTGAGAAATAACCTAGATTTTAGAGCCTCCTACAATAAAAATTGTTTTAAACATAAATTTGTTGGACCTGAAACCGCTCCATGATTATCTGAATGGCAGAATAAAGTCTTGACTGCATCCCATCTGACTTCTTCCATGATGGGCATGAGTAGCATCAAATAAGAATCTTAGGGCCAATCCTGTTCACACTGTTCTATGCAGCAGTGCTAGACGATACACTAGAAACTTAACACAGGCATCAGGATTCATTTCCAAACTGCAACAGGGCTAGTTAATCTTTCCAGACTGCATTAGGACTGAAGTTGCCAAAACAACCTACATAGGAATTCTTGTATGCCAATGACTGTGCACCAACGTTCCCTCTAAGGTGTAGCAATCCATAAGCGTGCCACTTTGGTCCATTCCTGAATTGGTCCCACCTCCCCCTTCAATATTTAATATTACACTGTGTACCAAATGCATTCTTTAATATTAGTCTCAATCTATTTATCATCTTGTTAGATGTTTTTCTTTAAAAGACCCAATTGTTTTTAATTTGCTCTGTTGCAAATAAAAGAAGAAACTAGCTGTAATACCCACATGCTGCCTTTTAACCATGTATCTGTGGTCAGGATAAAGACTTAATTAATACTTAAAATTGGGCAAGCATTTGAGTTCTCTGTCTTCAGTTACCAAAGACCTGACTTTGTCTCCAGTATCTTTGTTACATGAAATGTGTGCACCTCCCTGTTATGTCTCTTGGACCCACATGCAGGCTGCACTCTGCCTGCTCCCCACCTCCATGCCTCGCTACTGCTTTTGAAAGTGGCATGGCTCCATATGCAACCCGCTGCTGGGCAGACCAGGCAACGAGGCACATAGCATCGTTTTCAAAGGCTGCAGGCAAGGCGCAGAGGCAGGGAGCAGGGAGAGTGCAGAAGATGAGTGGGGCTGCTGGGCTTTAGTATGGGAGCTGTGGGGCTTGCAACGCAGGGATGAAAGCTAAGATTAGGGTGAAGCCAGTGGGGCTTGGGGCAAAGTTCACTTGAAGGAGCTGGGGATCAGAGCAGTTCCCTGGAGCCAGTGGTGCCCACCAGCCCCAGCCCCAGCCCCAGCCTTGCCTTAGGGAGGAACCACTGCCTGCCCCGCGCCATGGGCACAGAGGAGGAAGGGGTGGCAGCAATGATTGCCCACTGATCAGCAGCCCATCCCCCTGCAGGCTGTACTCTCTCTCCCCATGGTGATGCTGGCGTGGTGAGGAGTGGAGTGGAGCGGACCCCGCGCAGCTGAGTGGTAAGTGTCCCATGCCAGCCCCGGTGTGCGGCATTAGGAAGTTACTGCACGGCAAGATTTGTTATTGTGCACACCTGTTCACGCGTGCAGCTTAGAGGGAACCTTGCTGTGCAAGGGTGGACCTACTCTAGTGAAGCTCTTCAGTTGCTGGTAGACTGTTTTGCTGCATCTGATATCAACTTTAGGCTAACCATCAGTATGATGAAAACTGAGGGTGTATGTCAACCAGTCCCTAGAAAACAGTTCAGCAAGCCTTGTCATCATTGGTGGAAGTGAACTTCTGGGCTTGTGTGTGTTCCCTTACCTTGGAAGTAGTTGAATGATGTTATTCTTACAGAAAAGGAAGCAGTCCCCAGCATCCAGAAATCTAGCTTGGCCTTTGTCCAACTTACAAAGCCAGTATGGAGTCAGCATGAGAGTGCTAGTCAAGTGTGCCACTAAATTAAAAGGTGAAAAAAGCTGTTGTGTTTATCACACTGTTGTGTGGGTATGAGACTTGCATACTGAATAGAAAGGATGTTCAACACCTGGAAGACTTCCACCAGACACACCCTATTCCAAGGGAGGCAATATAACCAGCTGACGGATGACAGAAGTCCTGTAGCAGGCTGCCTGCATGTTTATCATAGCATTAATAACACAGTCCCACCCTTACATTTACCATCCCCATAGCAGCACTATCATCTTCAGCTACGACAACCAAGTGGTTACAGACTTGGAACTCCTCAATTAGCTGGTTTTGTTCAGCAGTCAAGTGGTCCAAACACAACAATTATTTCTTTCACAAGCAGTTAATGAGCACAGAGATGGTTAGTAGGGCTGTGTGAAACAGCTATGTTTCATTTCAATTTCAGTCGGCTGTTTCAGAGGACAGCGATTCATTTCAGTGTTTTGGATCACTGCTCCATTTTGATTTGGCCCAATCTGTTTCGTAGTTTCAGATGCGCTGGGGAAACATAGGCACAGCCAGGTGGTTGCAGGTTCTCCCGCAGCTTCTCTGGCTGTGCCTGCCCCTCCCTGAGCAGGTCCCCCCCTGCTTGTCCCTCCTGCTGCCTGCCACTGCCCTGCAGGGCTCTGCCACAAGCTCCAAGAGGCTCTGATCCCTGCTACCAAAGCTGGTATGGAGGAAGGGTTTTTTTGTTTTTTAAAGTGTCAGGAGGCTGGACTGGGTGGGGGATGGGGCCAGGCAGAGCAGCCATGAGGGCTTCTCTCCTGGCTCTCCTGGCTGTGCTTGGCACAGGCTGCACTGAGCAGACCCAGGTGCTGGCACTGGCCCTAGCCAGCAGCAGCAGCATGCTGTCATCCCACACGCAAATCTGGGGGTCCGTGCCCCCCGGGAGGGCTGCGGGGCTGTACCAGACTCCTCCTAGAGGGCATGGGCCTGCAGATCTGCGCGCGGGATGACAGCAGGCTCCCGTCCCTCCCCCAGAGAGCACTGGGATTGGAAGGGACCTCAGGGACAGATATCAGACACTGGCCAGCTACTGACATCAGTATCAAAGCAGTCCTTCTACCCCTCTTTCCCCTCCCTCTTCTTAGTTTCTGTTTCCCTGCAAGCCTAGATCCGAAACATCTGAAACATTTTGGATGGCTTCATTTCAGAGATGCTTTGCAGCTTTCTGTTTCATTTTGGATTCAGTGTTTTGGGCGCCAAAACGGGCTGAAAAACCTCTGAAACAAAACAGCTGCCAAAATTTCACACAACCCTAGTGGTTAGCCACTTTAGTCTGAAGTCAGGCAGAAGGTAAGGCAAGATGGCACCTTAGGAACTAACTGGTTAAGAAACATGAGCTTTACAAGCAACAATCTGCTAGGAACAATGCTAGGAACACTTTCTTGTCCATTCCCAGCATGAGACAAAGCAGATTGTTGCCTACACAAGCTCATGCCTCTTTGAATAAGTAATCAAGAGGTTGAGACTGAAATTATAATTGTACTGTTATCTCCAAAAAGAAAATAAAATTAAAAGTTCCATTTGTGTTTCAATATTATAAACAACTATCCAAAAGATTTTGGAAGAAAAAAATATGAAACTTAAAAAAAAACGTGTCAGTCATTTACCTATAAAAGAATTACCTAGAGAACACTCATCGAAATTAAAATTACTTGACTAGTCTTGACTCTGCAACATGGAAGAGAAAGACATGAAAAACAGTAATGCAGTGTTTTCTAACTGATGCAGAATATTAAGTACACCGATAAATGAAAAAGTAATAATTTCAAATAATGAAAAAACTATTTAATTAAAAAGCCAAATAAAAATTCAGTTTGCTTTTTCTAGGATTTTTTTAAAGACAATTCCAGAATAGTAATATCATAGAAAATGCTAACGTTGTCTATATTACAGGAGTAGGGTTTCAATTTTTAAACAGCTTGCAACATTCCAGTAACAATTTGTGCACATGAATTCAACAAAATCTTTCACTTCAGCAAAATATGGTGATTTTAGAATCAAGGTTAAGATATGCCAATTTAGTCAAAAAATATGCAGTTAACTCTATAATCCCAACCAAAAATGTGTCCCACATAATCAACCCTTTTTATGGATTCTAAATCCCAATCTATTACATAAAAATATAGTAAAGACACTTAATTTTGGATATTTAAAAACCATCAAAAATGGACAGATTGAGATTTTGTTTCAATTAAACCATTTTATTTAAATTAGGCATAACCTTTACCACAAAGGAAACTGACTGTGTACACAGACATCTGTTTATATAGCTAAATGTGCATCCAGTATTAAAATAATTTCTGAATGATCTATTTAGTTAAAGAGACTAGACAGTCTAAAAGGAGAGTACCTAATCTCTTCTACAAGCACTGTTCTTCTGCTCAGAAAATTAATGTTTTGCCTTGCAAAGCTCAGAAGATAAAAAGGTCTCCCTTTTTGTAAAAATACACTTATAGAAGCAACATGTCATCAGATAAGGTGTTTTTGGCATTGTGCAAGGAAAAGTCTTTCAATAGTAGAAAAGAAGAACTGATTGACACACATAAAAAAGACTAATAAAAGCAATTTGGGTGGAATTCAGAAAAGTAAAATTATGTTTTCTTCTCTCTTTTCACGTTTTGATCAGTTTCTTTTACTCCATCCCTCTGGCATAAATTAGGACAGAAAGATTAGATCAGAATCCTGAAATAAAAAAATGCAGTTTTCTATTTTCTCCTCTAAAAACAATTGTTACATCCCAGCAAAAGGGATTTGTAGGGATTTTACAGCGTTAAGGCTTGTTCTCATCTCAGATGGAACAAAATAATTATTTCCATAACCAACAGAAACCTTTTGAGTTGTATTTGATAATCATAGAATTCTGAAGAGAATCCAGGAGTTTTACTTGCCCTAATGGCTATGAAAAATTTTAAGAAAATGCTGTTTCATAGCGCCTGAAAAAGTAAGCCTATGAAAGCTCATGTAAATCTGAACTGAAGTGCCATCCGGCCTACCATCCACCTGAAGGAGATGTATGAATTAGGTTTGTGGTCCTTTTAACAACCTTCTCCCAAGTACAAACAGTACCAAAGAAAAGAGTATTGTAAGTGCTTGTCAGAACAAGTGAGAAATGCTGACTGGCATATAGACCAACTGAGGGTAGGAGTAGATATTTTAATCGTGAATGAGGGATAACACGTTAGAGACAAGAGGTCAAAAGCCTGAGAAGCAATAAGACACAACTTGTTTGATGCAGTAGAGCAGTGGGGAACAACTTTTTCTTTTTTTTGGACAGGCTGAGCCCGCTGGGGGTTGGGGGGGACTACTGCCACTGCTGGCCCGCTGAGCAACCTTTGCAAAGCCAGCAGACCAAGGCACTTAAGGGAGCCCACCTTTGCCCCAGCCCTGGTACAATCTGTGGGCAAGGCAAGAGCCCCCAAGGGGACACTTGCCTGCCTGTATGCTAATGCCAGGAGCTTGGGGAACAAGCAGGAGGAGCTCATCCTCCCGCTCAGTGCAAAGAATTATGATGTCACTGGGATAACGGAGACCTGGTGGGACTCCACCCATGACTGGACCACGGGTATAAATGGCTATACCTTGTACAGGAGGGATCGTGTAGATAAAAGGGGTGGGGGTGTAGCTCTCTACGTTCAGGAAAGCTACATGTCCCTGCAAGCTGATGTTTGATGTTGGTGAACAGGCTGGACAGCTAGAGACCCCCTGGGTTAAAATTCGTGGGGAACATGGAACAGGGGACACA
>NW_017729034.1:73385321-73393561 GCF_001723915.1 Gavialis gangeticus
CCCTTCCAGCCCTAATGTCTATGAAATCTATGAAATTAGCCCCACGCCCTACTTAAGGGTCACTCTGATCCCTTTCCCCCCACCTGCTCTGCTGCCTGTCACTCCCCAATCTTCCATGTGCCACACACGAAGGCCTTCCGTGCCATTTGTGGCATGTATGCTGCAGGTTGCTCACACCTGCAGTACAGACCAACCTTTTGGGCTAGCATGCCACAAATTAAGCCTTGCCCCACCACTCTGCCTAATCATCTGCTGTACTTTCTGCTGGCTTCCCTGTTCTCCTTCTGCTCCTTGTATTATTTACTGTTGTTCTGCCCTAACACTACCAGTTCTGATTTACCCATTCTGAGTTTAAGATGATAATTTGACATCCATGAAGAAGTGTGAGAGAGACATTCTGAGATTTTAGTTTACACAGAAGGAGATGGGTATGAAGTAGAGAGGTAGACATGGAAGTTCTCATCAGAAAAATGGTAGTTGAATTTGTGTGTTTATGGATGAGGTAATTGAGAGACCGGGTATATAAGGAGAAAAGACAATGATTAAGAACTGAGCCGTGTGAAAGCCCCAGAAAGTTAGGATACTCACCTTAGAAAAAATAAGGAGGATGAAATTAAGAGTCACGAAACCCAAGGGAGGATAAGTGTCTAAGAAGAGTATGGACAAGGATGTTGCTGATAGGTCAATGAGATTAATGTCATACTGACCATTAGAAACATCTGTGAGGGATGTGTGTTTAAGCAACAGGAACCAGATTAAGCAAGAGATGACATAGATGGAGGGTATCATGTGGACAAAATAAACTCTGAGCATAGCAGACAATGATCTCTGTCCACTAAATACACCTCAAAAATCCAGCATCTAACAGAAACCCTATCAGAGTTCTGTGACCTTAAAATAATGACTTCCATAATAGCTAACCAGTATCCAAATACAGTATAAGCAGGTTTGTTGAATAAGATGACCTACTTTGCCAGCAGTGTTACGAAAAAATTCCCACAGCACAAATTTTTCCAGCCACTCAAGAACCAAGTAAGGTGAGTCAAGTCTTTGACTTGGACTATAAAAATAATGAGCAGATGCATCTCAAAACTTCTCAAGACCTTCAGAAGAAGGACAACAATTCAGACTGCAGATACAAAATTCTAAAAGAGCAAAGAACAGAAATTTTGAAAAAATTAAGTTTATCACTTTCTGCAAATGATCACTTGTCCATGATGGTTTATTCCTCCAACTTCTGAAACTTTTTTCAGCTCAAGAAACAGTGTAAACAAGGCACATTCAAGTCAAATCATCTCTTTATTTGTACTGGATACCACCTAAAATCAGTCTTGCAGGATGAACCCAAAAGGAAAGGCTGGAAGTAGGTTTTCTCCTTTCTGTTATCATTATCTTTGATAGAGTGGGACTTTGAAGCAACACTTTAATAAGCTGCAACAATATTGTAAGAAAGAGCATTTTAAAACTGTAGAAGTTACAGGCGCAAAACAGAAATATATTAAAAAGGACTTGCTTACAGATAGAAATTAGAAGCTCTTTTGCATCCAAAAGAAGGTTTTCAGGAAATGTGTAGAGAGAAAAGGATAATATTTAAAAAAAAAAAAATGTAAGGCTAGAATGGATCCAGCTGAGAAGTTTATTTCTGGTTATTTGCCAAGATATAGATTAGTCCTGTCCAGGAGCAGGGAATGAACTAAGAAAACAGTCCATAGCAATCTGTCCACAAATGTTCACGTTCCTGCTTTTCATAATCTGTAGCTACTAACAACTACACGTTATATGCACTTTCCTGCCCAGCCCCTTTATGATTTCTGACTTAAGATTTTTTTTTAAACTATGAAGAGTGTTTCATGACCTACAATATTACCTTGGTTTTAGGAGTTACCATAGTTTCTTTTCAACTGCAAAACTCTGAGATGACTAATGCTCATAAAAATAACTTGTGAAACTATTGTGACATCTGACAGTAGTAAAACTGATGTGTAAACATTGCAACAATTATTGTATAACAATCCCTCAAAACCAAGAACTGCAGTTATTAAGGACCAAAAATAAAAATTGCAAGGCTTTAGAAAATACCTGCTAACATTTTTTGTTGCTTCTTAAATCAAACAACAACAAAAATGAAAACAAGTACATTTTATTGCTGGTTTGTCCCCCTAAAACAAAGGACTTAGATTGTGAAAGCAGGGGTTGAAAACACAGCAGCAAAAGATTTTAACATGAAGTAACCAAAAAGTAAACATTCAGTCACTACAGAACAATGAGAAGAAAAAACAAGTCTGCCTAGTGAACCAAAATTTAAATAATGATACAAAGCACCCCCACTGACTGCAATAAATTTAACGTTGCAAAGAAGCATGTTGAAACAATGATTTATCTAGAAAAATAAATTAGGTTTGAACGCTTGCATTCTTTTGAATAAGAGCCAAATGTACATAAGTCATATTTGCTGACATACAAGCCAGAACATTAGTTTTGATCCACAGTTAAATCTTGTATTATGAAAAGCACAACATATAAATAGTAGGTTGAAAAGACTATTTGTTCATTTCTGTTTGTCCTGGTTTGAAAGGATTAAAGAGCCTACCATCAAATATTAAAGTTGTGCATTTAAAAATGCTTCATTAGAAACTTACTAAGGGTTTTTTCAGACTGTAATAAGTTAGCTGCTTCTTTTTGTTTACTAAAGAGATCATTTTGCATGGTCAGATAGTCTTTAATACATAAGTAATTGTTTTTGTTCTATTGAAACCAATGGGCAATTTCTAAGTTCAAAACTGATTAAGGTAGCTCCTTCAGGCAGCAAGAATGACAGATATTTAATTATAGAGCACTGAGATTATGTTCTGGGTTGGTATAAAAGTAAACAAATGTAATGTTAATATAGCTTTATTAAAACTAAGCTTCTAGTCAAGCTACCTAAATAAGAAATCCTTGTATTAAATAAACTGTGCTTTACATTTTTTTTTCTTGTTCACAAAACTATTTCCAGAATGGCAGGCTAACGGGAACAGTTTTCCACTAATGAATATTAATGCATATGGAATTTTTCATGAGCAGTAAACTGAACCATAGGTGAGGCATAAAGAACTGGGTCTCTGTTCTTCCATTTGCTAATTTTCAAGCTACATCTAAAAGGTAATTACACTATTGATTTGGACTACATTTTTCAAAAGAACAGAGGCATGACAAAAGTTTACCCTCCTGAAGGACATAGCAATGGGTAATGTATTTCTTTATAGTGCCACAACACAACTGTTCTAGCTCAGTCTAGAAGTTAAGTCTGACTAGTAAATTTTAGGACACAAAGGGCGCGTCTACATGAGACATTTACTACAGAGTAGACTAATTCCACAGTAAACATTTTGGTGTCTGCATGTGCAGAGCTACTAAGCTAAAGTAAACTAATAAACTCCGCAGGTTAGTACTTGTATTTACTATAAATACAAGTACCAACCTGCTACAGAGTTTTTTTGTTTTTGTTTTTTGGGGCTTTTTTTTTACTTCACTGCACCGCACATGTAGACACTGACCCAACTGGCTGGGGCATCAAGGTGCTTCAGTGTGAGGGCTGCCTGCTGAGTCAGAGCAGCCCCACACTAGCAGGGTGACCCTCCCCAGTCCATGCTCCCTGCCAGCTGAGGCAGTTCTAACCCAGCGCAACATGTGGCAATCCTGGGTGCATGTGTAAATGCGGTGCCTGGGACCCGTAAGCTCTAGTGCAAAAAATTCCAGAGTTTATTACATCACATTAATATGCACATGTAGACATGCCCAAAGAAGTTATGCAAGATTTGGGAGATCTGCCTATCAGAAGTATGAATGACATGAGGGAACGAAAAGGGAACTGGATCTCATTTGAAGCTAGTGACAGTGACGATTCGCTGTTTGTTCACTGTCTGGAGCTCTCAGCTGGGTTTGTAAGAGAAGTGTTGGAGTTCTAAAAGTTTATACTTCTTAAATACTGATAAAATAAATAAGAAAAAGTTTCCACTTAGGCTTTGCTCTGATGTGAGTACAGGCAGTTCAGATCTTTTACATGGGAGGATTCCAGGATGTTGGATAATTTTGATCTACCATTAATCATTCAACATTCATTACTTAAATTAAAAAGCTTTACATAGTTTCAGATTGTACTTATGCAATTCCAGTATATTCTATTGAATTCCAAATAAGTCTCTTTTGATATTCATAAAAAATATAAAATTGTACATTAGAACCACAAGGTAATATAGAAATGGATATTAAGAAACCTAAAGATATTTAAGGTGTGACAGAGTGATCTTGCATCTCTAGTCATTATGGCTAAGCACAGATGTTCAAAAAGCCCCTGGTAGAAGCGCTCTAACCATCTCACTTTACTTAAAGCACTATAAGTTAGAATGGGAGTGAACTCAACACATGTTTACCAGTCAGTGAGGAGGTGGGGGAGGGGCGCTTGAAGCCTGCCCGCACTGGCTGAGACCAGCAGCAAGGGGGTGTTCCTGCACGCCTCCCAGGAGGCTGCCAAAGAGTGATCTCTTCCCAGCCCCACCCCATCACCAGCTGGGGATCATCAGCACTGATGGCTGTGGGATGGGAGGGGGGAGCCCCCCTGCCACATAGACCCAGCCCAGATGGCTGGCCCGGTCTTGGCTGGCCCAGCCTATGATTAAAAGAATCCCCTCCCCACACCATTACACAAACACACACAATTCCTAAGTGCCCTAAGGCAGATGTGCGGCTTTGTACTGCCATCTCCAATTCTCTACTGACCCAGTTGGAGTAGCCAAGTGTACAGCTGCATTAGGAAGCAACGTGCAGAAATACCTGCTAGAAGCAGTATAAGCTAGTTAGTGCTGTACTCACTAAGAAGCAGGCTATATTAGCCCTGATGAACTGCCACACCAGTACCATTTCTGGGACCTGAGCAATTTTATTTGCAGATCACTCATGCACCCCTGCATATCGCTACACTGCATTGCTCCATGTAGACATGTGCTCCTAGTGTCCTAGGTAAATGGAAGCATGGGTGGCATACTGTTCAAGTCTCAATCCCATCCAGTAAGGTAACAGAAAGCTGATTAGAGAAAATAACCAGCAGTCGTGGTTCTGTTGCCCCCAGTTTTTACCAAAAATCAATTATTCTGCCCACTGGCAACTAGACCATTAGCTGAAATGTTGGCATTAATTAGATGCAGCACTCCAAAGTTAATATATCAAAATATCCAAAACAGAAAATGACCATAAACCTGAGGAAAACAATCATGCCATCATTCAGGTCGAAGCATACATTTTCCATCCCCCGGCTTTGCAGAAATATATAATTTTTTTACAAGCATCACCCAAGCTTTTCACAAACCACATTAGACAACTGCAATAAGTTCTACATGGGGCTACAGCTTAAAGTCTATTCAGAAACTACAGGTGGCATGAATGTGATCGCTTGCATGCAAAACTTCCAAAAAATTATAAACATTTGTGCTTTGTGACTTCCACTCACTCCTTACTAGTTCCTGGGATGATCTTAAGGTGTTGCTTTTGCCCTAAACCTGGTCCCCACCAGACTTCCTTTCCCCTTGTGGTGTATTGCTGAATTTAGCACTAACAGAGATGCACAGGTAGAAACCCCATTACTATTTGGGGGTCATCACTGACCACAAGATGAACATGAGCCTTCAATGCGATGCTGTGGCTAGTAAAGCGACCAAAACACTGACTTGCATCCATAAATGCTTCTCAAGCAAACCCTGGGACATCATTCTCCCCTTGTACTCGGCCTTGGTGAGGCCGCAGCTGGAGTACTGCATCCAGTTTTGGGCTCCACAATTCAAAAAAGAAGTGGAGAAGCTTGAGAGTCCAGAGAAGAGCCACACGCATGATCAGAGGTCAGGAAAACAGACCTTATGACGACAGCCTGAGAGCCATGGGGCTCTTTAGCCTGGAAAAATGCAGACTCAGGGGTGATCTGATGGCCACCTGTAAGTTTATTGGGGTGACCACCAGTACTTGGGGGAACGATTGTTCACCAGAGCGCCCCAAGGGATGACAAGGTTGAATGGTTATAAACTCCAGCAAGACTGTTTCAGGCTGAACATAAGGAAGAATTTCTTTACTGTCTGAGCCCCCAAGGTCTGGAATAGCCTGCCATCAGACGTGGTTCAAGCACCTACATTGAACACCTTCAAAAGTAAATTGGATGCTTATCTTGCTGGGATCCTATGACCCCAGCTGACTTCCTGCCCTTCGGGAGGGGGGCTGGACTCGATCTTCCGAGGTCCCTTCCAGCCCTAATGTCTATGAAATCTATGAAATTTACAAGGAATGGATCCTGGGCATAGTGTCCTCCAGATGAGCCTTTGGAAGTCACTCAAGCCTGCTCTGTACTGAGCAATTTGTTAAGCTTCAAGTATTTGAATAAACATTTACCAGTTTCTTCTTTGCTCAAAAAAGATGGGTGATAAAACAGTGGAGTAGTGGTGGGGATTGTGTGTGGTGGCAACTATAACAAAATTTAACATAAGTTATCTGATTTGATGGGAATAAACTTATCATGAGTTTGTCAAAGATGACTGATGTTAATTCATGCTGTTGTTGAGGACTACTAAAAATTCAAGTAAATGATATAAAAAACCAGACTGATGGATACCTGTGTAATGATCCAAAATGCATAGATTTAATGTACCAAAGGGAGTGTTTTGTATGTAAACTCTCTTACAAGAACCTAAACTTTTCAGTACATCTGTAGTCAGGTTGCTGCACCCATGACTTTAAATATTATTCTCCAACCCTGTAGCCTTTAACTACAAAAATATTCCTGTAGTTTAAAGGATATACAGCCCCCTAAAATTACTTCTGCATTGCTATTACTACCCTAAACCAGTCTATTCTTCCATACCATACACAAATCTACTGCTAATGCATTTCCTTTCAAAAGTGTAATTCTACTCATTATTCAAAGGAAGTACATTAATTTGAGATTTCCATCATTTACTCACACTCTAAGTATATCATCAGACTACTGCAGCATGCTAAAAAAAAAATTTATAAATTGTAGTAGAGCATAATTCAGATCTTCAGCACTGAAGATCTCATTGGAAGCATTTAATTCATTTTAAAGAAAGCAACAATCCACATGTATTTATGCTCTGTGGGCCACTATGCATGTTCAAAGACTTCATTCCTTCCTCAACTGATAGCAGACCTCCCAGTGACATTAGGGAAAGTTTGGTGAAGATCAAGGGGATTATATAAATCTTTATTTAATCACTGAACTACAATGCATGGAGGGAGAAAGACTATCTATTCTCTTTCAGACACTACTGCTGCACTCTTTCTTTATGTTTCTCACTCTGTCTTTAGCCAACTGTAAATCTTTGACTTTGCTTAAGTTCCCAGGCAGGGAATTTAAGGAAAAATTTCAAATTCCTGGCTCTGAAAACTCCATTCCCCTCCATGCCAGTTCTAAAATAGCCAATAATAAAATAGTTAATATTGTCATTTAAGTGGCAACTTTGGACTTTACAGTGCCACTGAAGACCTGACTTGGGGAGCTGGACAGTTCACACCTCTGAGCTATCATGTCAGTCGGCAGACAGGCTAGTAATTTATGCTTTGAGTAACTTTTACTCTCTCATGTATATCAAAATGAACCTATGAACAACTTAATTTATCATCATGCAGATCACATAAGTACATCATAAATATGTTTACTAGTGCTGAGTGACTTTTCCTTCTGATAATAAAAAGTATAAAAAGTATTATTATACAACCAATTACAGTACAGTCGCATCTTATGCGGGGGTTACATTCCGAAGTCAGCACATATAGTTGAAATCACCGGACTTCGGCATTGAGCAGCCACCACCACCGCAGGGCCCGGACAAGGTGGGCACGGAGCCACCACCACCGCAGGGCCCGGACAAGGTGGGCACGGAGCCACACAGCCCACGTGTGCAGTGCAACAGCTGCGCCTTCTACATGCACTCCTCGGCCCGCTCATCCTCTGCTGCCTCGTCCCGCTAGGGCAGCCAGATGAGCATGAGCCCCCCAGCCATGCCAGCGCACGCAGGCAGTACCACGCCGCGCCGCACTACGCACCGTGCCCCGGCCAGCACCCAGCCCCAGCAGCCGAGTGCGTATAGCTGAATTTGCATTAGTTAAATACGCGTAAGTTGTGACTGTACTGTAATATAATCTCTCTCATTACACACACACACACACACACACACACACACACACACACACACACACACACA
>NW_017729034.1:73393640-73396851 GCF_001723915.1 Gavialis gangeticus
GTGTCTGTACTGTAATATAATCTCTCTCTTCACACACACACACACACACACACACACACACACACACACACACACACACACAGAATACTTTATAACAAAATAGACCCCCTCTATGCAATGGGGTTGAGAAAAACCTCCATATGTTTTATTTTGTAAGCTCATGAATTTTTCATATTGTCTTCTGTTAATTACCTTGCCAAGAATATCAGTGAATATTTATAGTTTGTCTTCATGTACTATCCAAATGGGAATAATTCAATTATACTCACTAAACCTTGGGTTCCTTTTAAAACTGCTTTATGAGTGGCTTACAGTCCCCCTTTAGCTTGACAAGTTATCCGATTTAAAAAGGACTACTCTCCCCAAATTGTCCATTTATACTTAATGCATTATAATGATTCTTAATTGCCACATGAATTCCTGCTCAGAACACTCATAGACTACTTTTTCAGCTCAAATGCATTACAAATGACAACAAAAATAGCTGTGTTGATGCTACCCCATTTCAAACAGAAATTTTAAAACATGAGTCTCAAGCAGCCTAGAGCAGCGTCAGTTTGACACAGTCAAGCTCTGATGGCACCCAACAGGTTCAGTCTTCATTACAAGGTCCTGTCAACAGATATGTATCAGCTAGGGCAGGGGTTGGTAGCCTCCAGCACGTATGCCAAGCATGGCATGAGAGGCCATTTTGCTTGGCACACCATGGCCAGCCCCAGCTCAAGGTAGTTGCTAACAGCAACGGAACCTGGGCAGCTCCCAGCAGGAGCCCGTGTGAAGCTGATGCCAGAGCCTGGAGCCTGGCACAGCTGTCTGGAGCCTCCTGGCTGCAGCCGGCCCTGGCTCTGGGGAGCTGCTGCCAGCCAGGAGCCTGGGATGCTCCCAGCAGGCAACTGGGATGCTGCAAGCCCTGCTGGGAGCTGCCTGGGCTCCAGCGGCTACCCAGAGCCAGGTTAGCTGCTGACAGCCACAGAGCCTCGGCTGGGGGGCAGGGGCTTTGGGTGGGGGGCACAAGCAGGGCATCTTTCCATGTACCCCTTGCCCTCATTTTGTTTTTCTGCCATGCCAGCACTCCGGCACCTTTTGAGGTAGGCATTGTGGTGTTTTTCGGCACTCCGACCAAAAAACGTTGCCTACCCCAAGCTAGGGTATAAAAAGATTGCACCTTGTAGCAGATAAAGCTCAGCTGGCAAAACTCAGGGTACCCAGGTTATGGGCACAATACCACCAACAGTTACTGCTGTTCAAGTGAACTGGCGTGGCACCAGCAGCAAATATCTCCTCCAACAAGCAGAGCTGTGTCCACACAAAAGGGCCTGGCCACAACAGTTAAGGCTACAGCAATCCGCATAGCGCAGGTATAGCCTCATAAAAAATACCTATCACCGTTAAAGATTAGGCCACAAACTATAAAAGAACAGTGATTACTCCTACAACAGGGGTAGGCACCCTTTTCTGGATGCAGGCTGGAATGGTCCACCTTGGGGCTCTAGAACCTGCCTGCAGCTGGTGCCTTTCCCCTCAGCAGCGCAGGAAGAAAAGCTGGCAGCTGAAGTCTCCCATCACTGAACGCTGCTCACACCCCATGTCTATAGGCTGCATCCAGTGGTTCCATGGACCAGATCCAACTCACAGGCTATGATCCCTGCCCCACAACATAAAAAGCATGTTTGCTGTTTCTATTAGCAAATGCATTATATTCAAATGTACTATTTCCCTAAAGCAGCTATTTCATAACCATGCTGCTATTTCCATTACTCACTCCCTTCCCAAAAGCTAACATGTTTTTGATGGGGTTCTCAACCTTTTTGGACCCAAGATGCATCTCTGTACCTTTTCTGAATTGTGGCACCCAGTTTTTAAAAAATTGCACACTATGGTATTTACCTTCTTCCAGAGGGCTGGGCAACCCGGGTGGGGGATTATTTAGGTAGGGATAAGCCTGAGCCTGCCCTTATTTACTTAGTTTATCTGCATATCTCCTCACACCTTACTTATCTCCCCACACCTTGCAGCACCCTTTGGCAGCATGCACAGTGATAGAGAATCACTGCATTAGAGCTTAGACTGTGTTACTCTGAATAATGATTTCCAGAAATCCAATTTTTACAAGTAATTTTCATGCAAAGGTTTTTTCTCCTTTACCACGGCACCCCTAAACTAAAAACAGAATTTTATTTGGCACTTCGTGACAACTGCTTATATCAAGTTTCAGATCTAAATTATCCAAATCATGAAGCATACTGTATATATTTTTTCTCCTTGTTTATAAATTTGGAAGACAGAAAGTGTCATATTTTGAAGGAACACTGACAAGTTAAGAACCATCTTTAGTTAGTAAAACTGATAAGAATTTGTGCTGGTTTACAATGCAGCTCAGATTTAGAAATGTACAATGCAAAAACTTAACATCCCCATCAGTTCACTTGCTTCCTTTTAGCTTCTCATTCAGCCTGAACAACAAAAAGCATAAAACTAATTCTGCTTCTGTTGTTAGTCATTTCCCTCTACTATGAAACACTATATTCTAAAACCTAGGTGGCAAGTATGTCAGAGTGAAGTTTAAAGCCAAGAAGTGCTTGTCTGTTTGTTTGTTTTTTTAATGAAAGCATTTCAGTTACTTTTTTAATGTACACATTTCAGGTGTGAATTCCCAGATAACATAATTACTATCCAACTGCAAATCAGGTGTTCCTCCAAATTTGAAGATTTTCCACAGAAAACAGCAGTAGGACTTGTGCTGGATTAAAACGAGCAACAATTGGATGTAAACAATAACAAAACCTTCAACCCCGCTGCAATCACCTGTTTGCTAGTACTGAACTAGTACTATTGTGGGACACTTCCAGCTGCAGCTCCACAACCACTCCCACTGCCTCCTACAGCTCTACATTTGCATTCTTGCCTTGCTGTTCTTTGGGAGTTGATGGAAGATCCCACAATCGATGAGGGAAGTGGCCAGGATAGTTGCAATTTTCAGGTTAGTTTTAACACAAGTGTGTGGAATCTGGTTTGTTTATAATGGCAGCCCCTAGAGAGCCCAGCTGAGATAGACTTGAGAATGCTCAGTGCTGTACAGGGGTGTAGGTTGTAGCTGTGTTGGTCTAAGGTAGGGGTTTCCAATCTTTTTTAGTCCAAGTACCCCTGGCGGCTGGATGTTAAGCAGCAGGGGGAGGGGTTTGCACACGGCCGAACGCCAGGGGAGGTAGCA
>NW_017729034.1:73397185-73400668 GCF_001723915.1 Gavialis gangeticus
AATGCGGAGCAGGGAGGTGCGGGGGGGGAAGATAGCGTGCAGCCAGACATGGAGCAGGGATGGTGCATGGGCATGGAGCACCGCTGCCTCCCAGGAATGAGACAGGGGAAGGGCGGGGAAGCTTACTGAGCTGGTGTGTGGTAGTGACAGCCACTGCCATGTGCAAGCTTCTCTGCCCCACAGAGGGGTGCCACTGCCCTCACCCTCACTGCAGCCACCACAAAATTCCCCAGAGCCCCTGCCATGCCCCCTCCCCCCCAATCCAGGGCTTGTCTGGTAGGCACGGGGAGGCTGGGCAGGCATAGCCCTCACTCCCAGCACCTTCCACTACCCATCCAGAGTGCAGTCCAGCCCATCCCACACAGATCCAGGGGCACACACCCACTCACATGCCATCCTGGACCAGCGGTGCACGGTGGCAGTAGCCCCGCTCCCCAAGTCCTGCACCTTTCCGTCCCAGCTGGGCAGCTTTTCCCAGCCCCAATCCCTCTGTCTCTGAGGAGGCATTGATCTCCCACTACACCCCTTCCCTCCCACCTCTGCCCACCACAACAGATTTACCAGCCAGAGGCAGCTGTGTCCAGCATGGTCAGGACTGCTGCCTATTTAGTCTATGGCCAAATCTCCAAAATCGGTGCCGAATCTTCAGATCTGAATTGGCCAAATTGAATCACTGTCCCTCCAAACAGGCCGAACCTGAATCCAAAGTGAATACTTGCCACTTTGCACAGGCCTAATAAGCAAACGTCAAGTAAGCCAGAATGTGAATTTAAAGCACACTAGCTACTCCACACTAACTCTCCATGTGAACAAGCTTAAGCTTTATACTTAACATACACTACAAATACCTTGATGGAGTGTTCATGGGAAGTAGTTAACATGCTGTAATTTCTCAAGTATGACAAGGGGTTTTTGTTTTAAAAGAAGAAATTATTTTCTTTTGCCTTTTCATCTGTTGAGATTACATTCCTTTCCTGTAGACTGAGTTAAAAAAATTAAGAAGTTCATAAAGAAAATGCTTAAAAGGTCAAAATGTTACTCTAATGCAATTATTCTCAACCAGGATACCAGGGCACCCAGTGGAGCCACAAGAACCTTTAAAGGGTTGGTTACCCAAGTGTAAGGAGATAATCAGTTAAGTGCAGATTCATGCTCAGTCCATGGCTGGCCTTTTCCCCACCCCCACACCCTTACCATCCAGCCCATCTGCAAGAAGCTAAGCACTATAATAAATACATTTTAATATGGTGTGCCAGTCAATTTACAGATGTTATGGAGAGGTTCCTTGAGCTCGATGAGGGGTACCTTGAGCCAAAAGACATTGAGAACCACTGGCCTAATGAAATTATTACAAAATACTCTTTAAACCCATCATGCTGTTTACTTTCTACTGAAATAAGTATCTTCAATCAGTAGTTAAAGCTTTTGTAGTCTCTGTCTTCTCCCAATAGAAAGGGTCAGGTTTTGTGCTAAAGAAAAACTGACAGTGGCACAAACAGAAAAAGGACACTGTAGCCTAAGAGGTAGAGTAATGCTTAGGTTCTACAACCAATTAAAAACAAAACAAGAGGCTCTTAGCATGGATGATAGAGGAGAAAAATACTGCAAAAATCTGCCTGACAACAAAACACTGTCAAGCTGCAAAGAAATAAGTATATCATACTAAAGAAAGGATAAAGATAAAACAGAGAAAAAGCATACATCAAGCCAATTTCAAAGACTGTATTTTCAATACTGCTGAATTAAAAAAAAAAAAGTATGTGAAACACCAAGAGAAGCCTGTATCTCTATTGAGGACTACAAATATCTGATGCATCTAAATGTATTAAATTACTCAATGCATTAAAATAGAATTGATTATAGTATTAAAAACCACAAAGACTCTCACTGTCCATTTGTTTTCCTACAAATAGGAAAAAAAATATATTATCTTAGCAATAAAAAAAGCATACCTAATACTACATTCAGCACCAGGAAGATGAAGTCTATGCATCTACATTTAATAAGCTTTTATTTAAACATACTGCATTTCAAAAGAGTTTTCAATTGTAATAAAGATCATTTTAGTTTTGGACCTTAATTTATAATACAGACTGTGACATACCAACACATTTCCAGAACATGACTAGAATTCAGAAGCCATGGATCCTTTTTTCTTTGCCAAAAAAATATTAAAAAGTACTCCACAGTGACCTTTTTTAACTTTGTGATGGTGTTCAACCATCTGTCTGCTTCCCCTCTGCTACAACATTTGCCTCAATAGTGTGCATATAAATACAATTTTGTCTGTAAATCCAACATAAGGCCAACGAAAAAAGACTGGGATTTAGATTTTTCCAAAAACCTCAATTCCAGTTTAAAAAAAATAAATGCATTATATTTAATGAATTGGGCAGATTCCATACCATAAAAACTAAATAACCATTTAAAATGTTATCCTCTTTACACAGCAGAGGATTTTGGTTTTGGGTGGTTATTTTGCTTTAAAAGATTTAGACTGCACTGGATAATATTATTATGGGTTGGTTTGCAGCTACCTTAAAAACTATCTGCCATCAAGGAATTCCCTAACAGGAATGATCTAGGGGTCCTACAGCTCTTTGGTTTAAAACTAGAGCAACTAGTGGCAGAGTATATTGTTAGGAATATGCACAACTCTGAAATGCAGCACTCCTTTCACTGGTCAGAAATAGAAATCTTGGATATTGTGACCTTCAGGTCAAGGCTCATTTATTTTCCCAGGCTATTCCAGGGTTTTCTGCAAGAAAAATAAACCAGAGATGGTAGGGAGCCTTGGTAATATGCTGAGGAGGTGGCCTGTACCAATCTTCCCTGTTGGCTGCAATTAAACAGAGAAACAAAAATGATTCTGCCCTATCCATCCTCCAAGCCAGTATCATAACTGGAGATGGGGGGTAGGGGTAGCAACTAGGACAAATGCCTGAGTTGTCACCTTTGAGGGAGAAGGGGACACAGAGCCACCACAGGCAGCATGACAGCCAATGCCACTGAGATGCTGCTCAGGGTGCAGAGCTGCTGTTATACCTCTGTGCCAAGTTGCTCATGATAGGCCCATGCAAAGCGGGTAGTATTTGCTTTGGATTCAGATTTGGCTGATTCGGGGAACAGTGATTTGAATCATAACCCCAAACTGATTTGACCAAAACCAATTTGGAGATTCGGCCGCCGCCAAATTGGCCAAATCTCCAAATCAAACAGGCCCCATCCCCCACCCTCTCTCCCAGCCCTGTCAATGGCTCTGCCCTACCCCAGCATCCCCACACTTAAAAAAAGGAAAAGTAAAGAAAAAAGCCCCGCTCTGCCACAAACCCTGAGGGGCCCAGGCAAGGCTTTTGTTTTTTTTGTTATTTTTGTTTTTTTAAGTGCCAGGATGCTGAGGCCGGCTGTGGCAGCCATTGATGGGGCTAGGGAAGCGGGGGAAGGTCAGGGAGCAGGCAGGGGTCCCCCCATGATCCCCTCCCC
>NW_017729034.1:73400939-73401785 GCF_001723915.1 Gavialis gangeticus
TTACTTACTGGCATGGAGCCCAGGTCCAGCTCCATGTGGCAGCGAGCGTGGACTGCCCGAATCTGAATCTTCTGCAAGTGCAGCTCCCGCAGGTAAGAAATAAGGGGGTAGAAAGGGGAGGAACTGAGCCCCTGTAAAGAAGGAGGGAGGAATTTGGGCAGGGTTGGGGTTGGGACTGGGGCTGCTGCCCAGCTAGGAGGTGCATGGGGTTTGGGGCCCAGGGCCTCAATGCACAGCTACAGGGCCCCAGCAGGGAGTGGAGTGGAGCCACAGGTGGCTTGTCTGGGGGGCCAGGGCCAGCTCCACACTGCTGCATGCACTCCCAGAGAGCAGGGGGAACCCCTGCCCCCCAGATCTGTGCGTGGGGCAGGGGTGGGGGTAGGGCTGCCTGTTGAGGGTTTGGGCTCCCTGCCCCACTGCCCTTCCTTGGGACCTCTGCTACCCAGTACATCAGGGAACAGCAGAGCCACGCAGAGAAGGTGCTTGTTGATTCAAGCTCCATGCTGCCCTCGCGACATGCTCCTTGCATACGCAGCAGCTTTGAGGTGGGCAACCCTGCACAGCTGCCACACAAGCAAGGGGTGCATTGCCAGGGCAGCATGGAGCTTGCAGTGGCAGGAATCTTCTCCGTGAGGCTCCACTGTTCCTTGCTGTGCTGGGTCATGTCTGCTAGGCTGCAGAGGCCCCGGGGAAGGGCAGCAGTGTGGGAGCCCAAGCCCACAGCCTGTGCCTGCCACCCCGCACACAGATGTGGGGGTTGTGGGTCCCCCCTGCCCTCTGGGGAATGCACACCCTGGCAGGCCTCCCCTGCCTAAACCTGCAGCAAGCAGGCAGTTGGGGGGGGGG